>NC_090371.1:152746359-153058923 GCF_036365525.1 Heterodontus francisci
TCCAAGGTTATCATCGCCAATTAGACTATTTGCATCTCCTTTGATCTGATATTGACCCGGTCAACAATCGGCTCACTCCCACCATTGGTGTCCCTACCAGAGCCTGAACAGTTGGTCACCATTGGCTGCTACCTCTTGTACAATAGCCGCCTTTGTGACTTCAAATGTAAGGGCTGTAGTGTCACGTGCATGTGGCTCATGACTAGTGTAATTGGCCGCTGATCTAGCTTGATCATCTTCAGTAGTTTTTGCTTGTCCTTCTATGACCAAAACCACCATCTAATCTCGAATCATCCTAAGGGCAATTCTAAGCTTCACATCTTGCTGCAAACTGTCTCTTAGCTTCCTTGGTATGTGCTCTCTATCCTGATCTCCTGGCACTCAATGCAGAGCTCGTGGTCTTCCAAGTCTCTAGAAATTGAGGCTAACTGCTTGGCATCTCTTTTTAAGGATAGCCTGATGGTGGTAACGATTGTGGCATCAGAGCCAGCTTAAATTGTGTATTGAGCTGACATCCATATTGCACTTTCTAGGAGGAGTCATTGAAAAGTGAAGCTGAATCTCTGGCTAAAAGTTAATTTTATCTCTTTCCCTGCTACTCACTGGGAGCAAGAGATAATTGTAGTGCCTCTACCACTGTGGATATTTTCATTTCTTCAAATGTGAGGAATGAGACATATCCCTGGTTTTCCTCAAGTACAAGTATTTGTATATCTTTTTCCTCAGTACAGCTGTGTGTTGTGTACCTATCATAACCTCTGCATCACCAACTCGTTCTTTCACACTAAACCCTGTCACCAGGTTTCATGGAGGCACCCAAGATCGTGTCGTTGGCACCAGCTAGACCTCATTGTCACAAGGCGAGCCACCTTAAACAGTGTTCAAATCACACGCAGCTTCCACAGTGCGGACTGCGACACCGACCACTCCCTGGTGTGCAGCAAGATTAGACTCAGACCAAAGAAGTTGCATCATTCCAAGCAGAAGGGCCACCTGCGCATCAACACGAGCAGAATTTCACATCCACAGCTGTTACAAAAATTTCTAAATTCACTTGTAACAGCCCTTCAAAACACTCTGCCACAGGGGATGCTGAGACCAAGTGGGCCCACATCAGAGACGCCATCTATGAGTCAGCTTTGACCACCTACGGCAAAAGTGCGAAGAGAAATGCAGACTGGTTTCAATCTCTTAATGAAGAGCTGGAACCTGTCATAGCCGCTAAGCGCATTGCACTGTTGAACTACAAGAAAGCTCCCAGCGATTTAACATCCGCAGCACTTAAAGCAGCCAGAAGCACTGCACAAAGAACAGCCAGGCGCTGCGCAAACGACTACTGGCAACACCTATGCAGTCATATTCAGCTGGCCTCAGACACTGGAAACATCAGAGGAATATATGATGGCATGAAGAGAGCTCTTGGGCCAACCATCAAGAAGATCACCCCCCCACCCCCCCCCCCCCCTCGAATCTAAATCGGGGGACATAATCACTGACCAACACAAACAAATGGACCGCTGGGTTAAGCACTACCTAGAACTGTACTCCAGGGAGAATGCTGTCACTGAGACTGCCCTCAATGCAGCCCAGCCTCTTCCAGTCATGGAAAAGCTGGATATACAGCCAACCAAATCGGAACTCGGTGATGCCATTGATTCTCTAGCCAGCGGAAAAGCCCCTGGGAAGGACAGCATTACCCCTGAAATAATCAAGAGTGCCAAGCCTGCTATACTGTCAGCACTACATGAACTGCTATGCCTGTGCTGGGACGAGGGAGCAGTACCCCAGGACATGCGCGATGCCAATATCATCACCCTCTATAAAAACAAAGGTGACCGTGGTGACTGCAACAACTACCGTGGAATCTCCCTGCTCAGCATAGTGGGGAAAGTCTTTGCTCGAGTCGCTCTGAACAGGCTCCAGAAGCTGGCCGAGCGCGTCTACCCTGAGGCACAGTGTGGCTTTCGTGCAGAGAGATCGACCATTGACATGCTGTTCTCCCTTCGTCAGATACAGGAGAAGTGCCGTGAACAACAGATGCCCCTCGACATTGCTTTTGTTGATCTCACCAAAGCCTTTGACCTCGTCAGCAGACGTGGTCTCTTCAGACTACTAGAAAAGATCGGATGCCCACCAAAGCTACTAAGTATCATCACCTCATTCCATGACAATATGAAAGGCACAATTCAGCATGGTGGCTCCTCATCAGAGCCCTTTCCTATCCTAAGTGGCGTGAAACAGGGCTGTGTTCTCGCACCCACACTTTTTGGGATTTTCTTCTCCCTGTTGCTTTCACATGCGTTCAAGTCCTCTGAAGAAGGAATTTTCCTCCACACAAGATCAGGGGGCAGGTTGTTCAACCTTGCCCGTCTAAGAGCGAAGTCCAAAGTACGGAAAGTCCTCATCAGGGAAGTCCTCTTTGCTGACGATGCTGCTTTAACATCTCACACTGAAGAGTGCCTGCAGAGTCTCATCGACAGGTTTGCGGCTGCCTGCAATGAATTTGGCCTAACCATCAGCCTCCAGAAAACGAACATCATGGGGCAGGACATCAGAAATGCTCCATCCATCAATATTGGCGACCACGCTCTGGAAGTGGTTTAAGAGTTCACCTACCTAGGCTCAGCTATCACCAGTAACCTGTCTCTAGATGCAGAAATCAACAAGCGCATGGGTAAGACTTCCACTGCTATGTCCAGACTGGCCAAGAGAGTGTGGGGAAAATGGCACGCTGACACGGAACACAAAAGTCCGAGTGTATCAGGCCTGTGTCCTCAGTACCTTGCTCTATGGCAGCGAGGCCTGGACAACGTATGTCAGCCAAGAGCGACGTCTCAATTCATTCCATCTTCGCTGCCTCTGGAGAATACTTGGCATCAGGTGGCAGGACTGTATCTCCAACACAGAAGTCCTCGAGGCGGCCAACATCCCCAGCTTGTACACACCACTGAGTCAGCGGCGCTTGAGATGGCTTGGCCATGTGAGCCGCATGGAAGATGGCCGGATCCCCAAAGACACATTGTACAGGGCGGCACAGTCGCGCAGTGGTTAGCACCGCAGCCTCACAGCTCCAGCGACCCGAGTTCAATTCTGGGTACCGCCTGTGTGGAGTTTGCAAGTTCTCCCTGTGTCTGCGTGGGTTTTCTCCGGGTGCTCCGGTTTCCTCCCACAAGCCAAAAGACTTGCAGATTGGTAGGTAAAGTGGCCATTATAAATTGCCCCCAGTATAGGTAGGTGGTAGGGAAATATAGGGATGTGGTAGGAATATGGGATTAGTATAAATGGGTGGTTGATGGTCGGCACAGACTCGGTGGGCCGAAGGGCCTGTCTCAGTGCTGTATCTCTAAACTAAACTAAACAGCGAGCTCGCCACTGGTATCAGACCCATCGGCCGTCCATGTCTCCGCTTTAAAGACGTCTGCAAACGCGACATGAAATCCTGTGACATTGATCACAAGTCGTGGGAGTCAGTTGCCAGCGTTCGCCAGAGCTGGCGGGCAGCCATAAAGACGGGGCTAAAGTGTGGCGAGTCGAAGAGACTTAGCAGTTGGCAGGAAAAAAGACAGAGGCGCAAGGGGAGAGCCAACTGTGCAACAGCCCCGACAAACAAATTTTTCTGCAGCACCTGTGGAAGAGCCTGTCACTCTAGAATTGGCCTTTATAGCCACTCCAGGCGCTGCTCCACACACCACTGACCACCTCCAGGCGCGTATCCATTGTCTCTCGAGATAAGGAGGCCCAAAAGAAAAAAAGAAAGTACAGCTGTGCAGATGCTGTGCTTTGGTTGTGACTTGGGGAAATGTTTTTGTTGCTTCTCCCTACTGCGATCTGTGTTCTGACGTGCTTCAAAGACTAATTGTGAAAAACTGAGGGGAGAGTGTAGAACTTTTTAACTCTGGGCCCCAGCAGCTGATGAGATCATAGCAAGCAATTTCAGTCCTGTCTTCTGTTCTAGATGCCCTGACAGCCTTCCTTTACCCTCCCGTATTAATGCCATCTGGATCATTGCAACTGATGACCATTTGTGATGTCTCCATATGCAGCCTTATAATCTGGTGTGTTCTCCTCCCCACCTCATCTTGGAGCTTTGAAAGTAGGAGTCGGTACTCGAAATTTATTTTCCTATCCAAACTGATGCTGAAGTTGTGCTGTGGCTGCATTGGAAATTAAACTGGCAGTTCAAGGTATCCTGTGACACAAAGGCATAGGGCTACTCTTAATATGGTGCTCAAGGAGCCAGTTTCTCACATGTAGCAGAAGTTATCCCAAAGTGTTATATATTCTGAATTTGCAGTTTTATCTCAGAAGTCCGAAATGTTCGATACAGATTGGAACATGAGATTTTCTTGGGGGTGGAAAGAGAATGAGTTACTGGAAAATCTCACCATGTTCTTTTGGACTTAGACATTAAATAGCATTAATTTTATGTAGTACAGTCTTCTGATTTGTCCATTGTGTTTGTGCCATAAAATTTAAATGGAGTTAAAGCATGACCAGAGTTTATTGGTAGTCTACCTCTTATGACTTCCCATGTATAGCAAGTTTTGTTGGCCAAACAAATTATTAAACTTTTAAGCTAACATTTAATTCTGTTGCAGGACCCACAGATGTGAAGTTGGTTAAGTAAGTGGTAAGGATACTGAAAAGTGAAATGGCATACTTGACTGGGATAGGAAATGATGCAGTGAATCATGTTGCATTTGTTCTTCTGCAAGGCATTAATGGGGGGAAAAGAGCTTGGAAACACCGAGTTGCAATTCTTATCTAATGCATTTTAAGAGCCACTGTGGGGCTCTTTATTTGTAGGATGAAAGAGTTTGAGCTGAATATTAATAGTGAATATGCTGCTCATGGCCCTTGCACAGAATAGCATTTTTAATGCCTTTTACTGCTAGTATAAATCTGTATTGGGGGAAGGCCGATTTTCAGTATGATAAAACAGGATTTGGCCAAAGAGGACTGGGAGCAGCTATTTGTAGGAAAGTCTACATCAGACCAGTGGGAGTCATTCAAAAAGGAAATAGTGAGAGTTCAGGGCCAACATGTTCCAGTAAAGGTGAAGGGTAGGACCAACATGTCCAGGGAACCCTGGATGTCAATGAATGTAGAGCACTGGATAAGGAAAAAAAAAGGAGGCTTATGGCAGATTCAGAGGGCTGAAAACCGAGGAGGCCCTAGTGTAGGGGGGTACTTAAAAAAAAAAGTAATTAGGAGAGCAAAGAAGGGACATGAAAAAACACTGGCGGGCAAGATAAAGGAAAATCCCAAGGCTTTTTATAAGTATATTAAGGGCAAGAGGATAATCGGAAAGAGTAGGGCTTGTTGGGGACCAAAGTGGCAATCTGTGTGTGGAGCTGGAGGACATGGGTGAGGTTTTAAATAATGAATTTTCATCTTTGTTCATTATTGAGAAGGATGATGTAGGTGTAGCGATCAGGGAGGGGGATTGTGATATACTTGAACAAATTAGCATTGAAAGGGAGGAAGTATTAGCAGTTTTAGCGGGCTTAAAAGTGGATAAATCCCCAAGCTCAGATGAGATGTATCCCAGTCTGTTATGTGAGGTAAGGGAGGAGGTTGCAGGGGCTCTGACACAAATTTTCAAATTCTCTCTGCCACAGGAGAGGTGTTAGAGGATTGGAGGACAGCGAATGTGGTACCATTATTCAAGAAGGGTGATTATTTATTTATTTCGAGATACAGCACTGAAACAGGCTATTCGGCCCATCGAGTCTGTGCTGACCAACCACCCATTTATACTAATCCTACACTAATCTCATTCCTACCACATCCCCACCTTCCCTATATTCCCCTACCACCTACCTATACTAGGGGCAATTTATAATGGCCAATTTACCTACCAACCTGCGAGTCTTTGGCTGTGGGAGGAAACCGGAGAACCCGGCGAAAACCCACGCGGTCACAGGGAGAACTTGCAAGCTCCGCACAGGCAGTACCCAGAATCGAACCCGGGTCACTGGAGCTGTGAGGCTGTGGTGCTAACCACTGTGCCGCCCTTATTGAATGGTGGAGCAGGCTAGAGGGGCCAAATGCCTACTCCTCCTATTTTTATGTTCTTATGATTTGATCACTCTCTGGTTTGGTTGTGAAAGCTTCTTTCTGCTTAGTCTGGCCTTAGATAATAGTGTAGTATAGCTCTCTTTTAGATCATCCTACACAGAAAACATAACTTTCTATTCAGCCTAGAAAGACCTTGGTATAGCCAGTCTCCCTACTGAGAATTGGGTGCTAGCTTAGAAGAAGTATTTGTGCTCACCATGCTGACTTGGCTACCATTGGCCCTTGACATTAACTCCTCCCTTTCCCAAAGTTCAGCAGCATTGTCAAAATGCCATTTTTAGGACACCAGCATTTATTGAGCAGTTTACTGCAAGTGGCAACCTAAATTATGTGATCTGCATTATAGCTTGAATCCACAAGCTACAGACTGAGTGGTGACAGCATTACCAGTGTACCAAGGCTGGCAGTAGTTGCTGCAGTTACCTACTGTTTGTCTACTTTAAGGCATTTCATAAGATGGGGCTTGAATATATCATAAAGTTGCATGATTCATGCGTTGCCCAACTATTTTCTTGAAAAATAGAACCTTTTTACTACTTTTTTGAAAATTCATTTTGATATGGCAAGTTTATGAAGAGAAATGCCTTTTTAGTCCATACTACCTTATCCATCCAAGATAAATTCCGCAGCTCCTTCCCGATTCGAGTATTGAACTGTTTATTGATCAATTTCAGAGATTTACCCATACTAGCCTGTTCCGAAGTCCATTCCATGTGTCAAATGCTGAAGAACTTCCTGACATTGATTTACTGTGTGCTAGTTTGAACTTGTACACCTTTCCTCCAATGTCATGGTTTAATTAGAATAGTGTTCTGGATTTACCTTTTCTGCATCACTTACCAGCTTTATACCTTTTTGAAGTCCCTTCTCAATTATCTCCTTTTGAGGCTACAGAACCCAGGTTTTCTCCATATTTTCTTATGATTCCTTATGGCTGATGCTCGGAATCAACTTTATGGTACTTCCATGTACTGCCTCCAAGGTTTGTGTGTTGATCAAAGTACATTATTTGAACTGCAGTCTGACCAGAGTTGTTTAGTTTTGCATGCCTTTTACTGGTGCTTTACTGGTTAGGCTAATGTAGTTCAGCATTCCTTACTTTGTTTGGCACTCTGCATTGATTGGATGTGATACTCCCTTTGATTTCTCAACTTGACTCTTTTGACATACAAAATTTTGAGAAATTTGTTATTTTGAAGTCTGATCGGGAGTAGGAGTTAAGATGGCATGAGTGAGCCAATTTTGGATTGAAGAGTGATTTTAAATAGTCAAATATTTGGCAAATTCATGCAACATATTTACAAAGTTAGAATGTCAAATAATTTGCTTATAGACTGAAATTGTAATCTTTGAAGTACTATACCCATTATTTGTTTTAGCACCAATATGACTAAAAGAACAAATTTTAAGAATGCGAGTACTTGTATTAAGGTAACTAGAAGTTAAATGTAAACCTTTATTTACATTAGCAGGAAAGATAGAGACCGAGACCGTGACAAAGATTATGATCGTTCAAAGGACCGAGATCGGGACAGGGACCGGGACAGGGACCGAGACCGAGATCGGGACCGAGAGAAAGATTCAAGGAACTTGGCCAATGCAGCTTTAACTACAGGAGGCGGCATGCCTCTCATTACAACTCCGGCACTTCACCAACAGGCTATCAATCCATTTACCAACTTGCCCCACACTCCACGCTATTATGAGATCCTGAAGAAGAGACTTCAGTTGCCTGTGTGGGATTATAAGGAAAGGTTCACTGAAATCCTGACCAAACACCAGTCCTTTGTACTAGTTGGTGAGACTGGCTCTGGAAAGACAACACAGGTTGGTAATTTTTAATTGATAAGAAATTCAAATTGTCCAGTGATGTGTGAATTAACTGACTTCGATTTAAGAGTTGATTGTACTTAACTGACTTGTCAATGACTCACATTATACAAAGGGGAGGTAATTGAGAACTTGGGAGGAGGAAATGAATCGTGTTCTATACAATAACATGATTTGGTTATAACACAGGACTCAAGTGGTGTGTGCCTTGTGATGACCTTTTAATCAAAAGTCCGCTGAGCCGTGGACCACATTGTAGTTTTTGGAACACTGCAGCATAGAGGCCTACTTTAGGTCGGGAAAAAGAACCCGACTGAACCACAGTGGGACCGGTCCGACCCGGTCCGAGTCCCTCCGACTTTGCCCCGAACCTGACTCGACCTGACCCCACCACTACTCAGCACGGCACGGCTCAACCCGACCATCCCTTTACTTACCTTCCTGACATCGAAGCTGCAGCGCATGTGTGTGACGTCACTCGCTCACTGCGCAGACTCAGTTTTGTCCCGGTCTCCCAGCTCAGATAAGTTTTTTTTTCATTTTTAATACTTGGCAGCAGAGCACTTACTGTGTATGGCTGGCCCAGCCCGACCCGAACCCGACACATGTTGTCTGGTTCGGGTCGGGTCAGGCCCATCTTCCGGGGCCCGCTTTCAGGCTCTGGTTGGGTAGCAGGCCTTTACTTCAGCATGCATGGTGCATAGGCAATGAATTTAATATACTTCACCTCTGGACTGTGCGTGACATATGTGCATGGATGCGTTCAGTTTATGAATGATTTATGAAATTATTTGGAGAGCCTTTAGGTGTATTATAAGTGGGTTATGATCTGTTTCCACCCAACATACCATTTGCTGGTGGAGAGGATGAACAAGCAACCTGCCATCAGGGTAGTTAGCATTAAACAGACGACAAGGAGCTATGCAAGATCCTTCTATTTATCCCTCTCCCTATTCTCTCTACTCAGCAACTCATCCTGGTGCTAGCCAAGATCCTAATGCCAGTTATAATTGTGAACCTAATGTATTGTTCCAGTAGTGTATCAGAGTAATAACGATGGACTCAAGATAGTAAAGAATAAGAAGTCATTTGGTCCATATTAATTCATCCATCCAATGACACTCTCCAGTTCTCTTTTCCTCCAATCCACACTAAATGTTTAGTTGTTATTTAGCTGATTCCAGTAGACTCCCAGTTAACAGTAATCTCCCTCTCCCTCTCTCTTCGCGCCCCCCCCCCCCCCAAACATGTTCCACTTTCTTGAAGTTAAAAAGAGGCTTGAATTGAAGAAAGAGGTGAATAATTGAACTGTAAAAGCTGACTTTCTTTATACTGATGTGCCTGTGGCACCTTTGGAGTACCATTAGGTCACAAAAGGTTTCATACCTTGAAATGGATGCAGCTTAAAACCAGCTGTTACTCAATCTTGTCGAGAGTATTTTTGCTCAGACTGGAAACTGCTGAACACTGTATTTGTGTTTCTTAAAAAAAAAATCAACCTGCATTTCATATTATCACAGTTTGCTATAATTTTAACTTTGCTGCCAACTGTGCCTTGAAAGACAGTTATTAAAGAAGGAAAAGAAAAAAGAAAAAGCCAACTGCACCGTTTGATCTCATTCCCTGTTTGTGCTGATACAGGACTGAATCTACTGAGCAATGTACTTCAGAGTAAATGTAGCAGTGACGAATCTGGTTCCATGTCAATATGGGGAGTTACTGTAAAGGTTCCACATTGATCCAGCCAATGTTCAAATGATGGATGGGCCATTGATCAAATGAACCTTTTGTTTTTCATGTCCACTGGACAAATGGTTCCCCTGATTCAAAAATGGATTGGGAATTACTAGAATGCCTGCATTGGATTTTAATACTTTGTGGATTTTGATCTGTGAAATACAAAGCTCTTGAGGGTGTTTTTTTTTGAAGAACTGTGGTTTTATATTTATGGTAAGCTAGCAACCTCAGTTTGCCTGATTTAGGGGAATTACCTTGAACTTTTTAGCTGCCTCTTTTGGGTCTCCCTGTCTGTAGATGCTGTTCCCCAGCTAAAGGTAGTGTGGGGTCAGCATGTAGCTCTGCCAATAGCTCTGTGCGCTGCCACTTGGAACCATGTGAATCTGTGGGGTTTTCCATCCCTGATAAATGCCTCTAGTTCATAGCTGCCTTGAAGGACTGACCCAAGTCCACCATTTGTGTTGCCACTAGGCCACCTACTAAATGGAATCTTCATTCTAGCACCTAGGCTTCGGCAGCATTTGCCATTACCTGTGAAGCACTGAATACCTTTTTTAAGTGGCTTCCTACTTTGTGCCCTTAATGGGTAGTTTCACTAGGCAAAATCACTTTTGTCTGAAAAATTGTATAATAAATGGGGCATTAAAGAAAACTGTCCATTAACAATGAGTGTTTACCAGAATTGAGCAACTTAAGTCATTAAGATATTCTTGTGTTTCTCCCCATCTATTTGAATGCACAATAAATTAATCTGTAATGTACTGATTTGCATTCTATACCTCTAAGTGTGTGTTACTTCAGTTTCTGTTGTTTACAGTCAGGATTTGGCAGTTTACAAAAAAAAAAACAAATGCTGCTGGCTAAGTTTATGTCAGCCGTGGCAGCAGTGATTCCACTTAAGTATTTTGTTTAGCATACAGCAAACATTGTAAAAGATCACATTTGTTAGCAGTGGGGGGTGGTCTGTTCACAGAAAAAATTACTTTAGGCAACACAGTGGAGACACAAAATGTCGAGTCTACTGTGTGTGGGTTTGGGCCATGGGTTTAATCTCCTCCATTGAGTTACAGGTTTCTGCTGCCTTGCTATGTGGAATCGTGCAATACTTTAAAGAATGATGTACTTGTGAAAGTTGGCTGTGTGTAATGCTTGCATTGTTGTTGATTTGTGATTGAATTGGGTTGACAGATTCCTCAGTGGTGTGTTGATTATGTGCGGGCAGTAGTAGGACCCAAACGTGGTGTGGCCTGTACCCAACCCAGGAGGGTCGCTGCCATGAGCGTGGCTCAGCGAGTGGCTGATGAAATGGATGTGATGCTAGGCCAAGAGGTTGGCTACTCCATCAGATTCGAAGACTGCAGCAGTGCAAAAACATGTTTGAAGTAAGTGAACTTTTGTCTTTTTGTTGAGCACATTCAGCATAGTTTGAAATTTCCAATGCATGATCTATTTGCATAGAAGTGACTTTAGTGATGTTGATTATATACTTTTCCCTCCTTTTTAATTGCATAGAAACTTGAGAGTAGATTTGATGGACATTCTTGCATCCAAGCCCACTCACTCTTAACTTGTCTTGCTGCTCGAACTACTCCAATCTCTGGAACAAATACATTCATGTGCGTGGGAACGCCACCACCTGCAAGTTTCCCACCAAGCCATACGCCATCTTGACTTGGAACGATATCACCGTTCCTTCACTGTCGCTGGGTCAAAATCCTGGAACTCCCTTCCTAACAGCAGTGTGGGTGTCCCCCACGTGGGCTGCAGCGGTTCAAGAAGGCAGCTTACCACCACCACCTCAAGGGCAATTAGAGATGGGCAATAAATGCTGGCCTAGCCAGTGATGCCCACATCCCATAAATTAATTTTTAAAAAAATGTGTTGTCTATAATGAATCGTGAGCCCATAGAGTGCCATAGTTAAATAACTATGATTTAAGTCCTAGAGTCTTGTCTAGGCTCTGGTACTGCTTTTACTGTTAGTAAAATTTAATGATTGCATTTAAAATGTGTGCTTTGAAATTGGCAGGTGATCTTTCAAAAGTCCAGATTAACCTGCGTTGAATTCTGAGACTACATTAGATACCAGTTGTGCTTCACTGTTTGTTCTGTGGATAACAGCTAGTAATCTGTGGTTTATACACATGAACAGTTTTTTAAAAAATTGTAAATGTTCTTTTCTAAGAATTATGTATCATCGAGAGGAGAAATAGTTCAAGTCAGAGTACGGGTTAAAGCACTACCAGCAATGAAACTATGTGCTATAATTTTTCCTAAATGCTACATGGCTGGAATTGTGAAACTTAGTTTCCTCCCAGGAATATTAAAGATGAGTTATACTGGTTGCTGTTGTGAAAGTAAATATTGTGTTTTGGGACTGTGAGCCTGTAAGGGAGAACCTGATTGATTTGCCCTAACAGTGAGTGAGACTGTGTGGCAGGAGTGCAAACTTGTAAAATTTAGTCCTTTTTTTTAACTACCATTAAACCATTTGGTTTAAATGTGTAATCATGGGTAATCCATAGTTCACTACCATTATATTGCTTGAGCAGCCTCTCCAGACATACTGAGATTTAAAGAAATATTTTAAGTTTTTTAATATTTTAAGTTTAATAATTCTAAGCCAAGTTTTTTTAAAAAATGAAGTTTAGTTCTGCATTTTTAGGCTTAGACCGAGTTAGTGCGTGCAGCCAAATTTTTCTGCTGTATATAGGGAAAACCTTGCTGCTTCAATTCATCGAAATTGTTGATTTTAAGTTGTTGAAAGCAAACCTGTGGCATGTCATGGCTTTGCATCTTTGAACTATTTGATGCCTCTACTGGATTGCTCACTAGAAACTTCCCTTATGTGTAGCAGTATTTGAACACAACAGTAATCTGTTGCATTGCTTTGTTTCTAGGTATATGACTGATGGTATGTTGCTTCGAGAAGCTATGAATGACCCTCTACTCGAGCGATATGGTGTAATCATCCTTGATGAGGCCCACGAACGTACACTAGCAACAGATATCCTTATGGGTGTATTGAAAGAAGTTGTGAAGCAAAGATCAGATTTGAAGGTAAAAAGAAAATGGAGGTTCTGCTCATTGCAACTGTTTTTTCTGAGGCATAAGCTCAAGTTCAGACCAGTGTTGCCTGATGATCATTTGTCAACCATGACAGTAATGTTACAGCCTGAAAAATTAGGAAAGGAGTTTCTTTTTAAATAGTGCCTTTCCCGACCTTGAGACATCCCAAAAAACTTTACAGACAAAGTGAATGGTAAGCCACGATTGCAAATGTGGCTGTCCCATTTATTATAGTACAAACAACAATGAGATACATCATCAGATAATCTGCCTTTTTTTCCATAATGTTGGTTGAGGGAACACTATTGGCCAGGTCATATAGGGAACTCCCCCGCTTCTCTTTGAATAGCACCATGGACTCTTTAGCGCCCACCTGAGAGGGCAGAGTGTGGCTCGATTTATCTGAAATACATCACTTCCAATAGTGAACATTTGAACAAGTGTAGGTCATTTACCTCCTCAAGCCTATTGTGCCATTCAGAGAGATCATGGCTGATCTGCGACCAACTCCTATAGCCACCTATTCCCCATATCCCTTGATACCTGTGGTTAACAGAAATCTATCAATCTCTGTTTTAAAAATAACTACTTATCTACCATCAATTGCCACTTGCTGAAGAGTGTTCCAAACGTCTACCACCCTTTGTGCGTAGAAGTGTTTCTTAATTTCGCTCCTGAAAGGTTTGGCTCTAATTTTTAAACGATGCTTCCCAGACCTAGACTCCTGAACCAGCTGAAGTGTTTTTTCTCTGCCCTATCTGTTCCCCTTAATGTCTTGAAAACTTTCATCAAATCATGCTTGTATCTTCTAAATTCCAGGGAATGCAAACCTAGTTCATGCAATCTCTTCTCATAATTGAACCCTTGCAGTCCAGGCATCATTCTGGTAAATCTGTGCTGCACTCCCTCCAAGGCCAATATATTCCTATGGTGGTGTGCCCAGAACTGCTCACAGTACTCTAGCTGTGGTCTGACCAGGGCTTTGTATAGCTAAAGCATGACTTGTACACCCTGGTATTCTGGTCTCAAGATATAAAGGCCACCTTTCCATTAGCCTTTTTGATTATTTTCTGTACCTGTCTGTGGCATTTTAATGATCTGTGTACCTGGACTCCTAAAGCCTCTTTGGACCGTCGCTGTTTCTAGCTTTACACCATTTTGAAACTACCCTGTTCCATCCTTTTTAAGTCCAAAGTGGATTTGCTTACATTGAAATTCCATTTGCCAGAGGTTTGCCCATTCAATTATCTATCAATATCTCTTGTGTTATTAATAATTCATCACCAGACATCCCACAGCACAACAAATTCCTTACGTGCCATTAAGTCATGGACTCTCTTTCTGTGTTTGTCAGAATTGGATGATGCACTTTTTTTTCTTGCTACTTTCTTTCTCAGCTGCTATAACTGGATGATTTCCCATATGATCTGGAAGTTGTATACTGTGCATGTCCTCACAACCATGTACCTGATGGGCTACCAATTGTCCCACTTGCAATATTTGACTTATTAAGTTAAATGTGTATTAGCAAACAAAAAAATTGATGTTGGTAGATTTAAAAAGGGACGCTGAAGCAACTAATTTCTGTTTAATAAAAACAAGAAATGCTGGAACCACTCAGCAGGTCTGGCAGCATCTGTGAAAAGAGAAGCAGAGTTAACGTTTCAGGTCAGTGACCCTTCATCGGAACTGAAAATATGAATAGTAATGTGCACATATGCTGGAAGTATGAAAAGTACAATATTATATAAAAGTGCATGCAATAGGTCAGTCCATAGTGAGTCATTGTAAAAGCCATTTCATATTGAGTTCAACTTTCTCACTTTGAACAAAGTACTGATTTCAATAGCAAGTTGAGCTCATTTTGTCTTCTTGGATAACTTGTCTTTCTCTTAGGTCATTTGTGTTTGTCTTTTTGTCAAGCAGAGAGGGGATACTGAGTCTTATTTCTGATTAATCGCCAGGTTTTGAAAAGCATTCTTGTACTGTTAAAAGCTCTTAAAACATTGGATGTTGAAACTAACACTTCTATTAATCCGTCCACAATGCTTTCCAACATATATACGTTTTTCCTGCAGTGAACCATATCTTGGAAGTTATAAACAGATTGTGTGCACGTATTTAACATATAATCCTCCATATTGGAACAAATTACTGGCCTTTTCTCGCATAGCAAAAAATGAAAGGAAAGCCAATTTGATCTCTTGAACAAATATACAGTCTGACATTTTGCATAAATAAAATAAGTAGTTAAAACTTCATTGCACATATAGATATTTATCTATTGTGTTACAATTACTCCCAGATTATCACAAGCACTGCTTGGAAATGCTCCGGAGGACTCATCCCCTAGGTTGAATGGGCAAGTGAACAAGGCTTAACCCATCAATTCAACTCAAAGGAAGAATTAAGTCAACAGGGACTCTGCTGAGATCAGCCAGACTTTTGTTAGACAAATTTTGCCATGTCTGCTTTCCTTCTGTGTAAGAAATGTGGAAGTATGGCACTGAGTGTTCTTTCAAAAAGCCTTTCATACTGTCTGTACTAGCCAGTACAAGACACCAAATGATTTGTGATCTACAGATCGCTGCATGTGGTAATGACCAACCCAAGCTTTTGCTATGATCTTGCAATAATTGAGATGTGGACAGTATTTTTTCCTCTCGTCCTTCATCATCTTGAGGATAAAAAATGTATGTGACTTCCCCAGTGATTCAGTTGATTAAAGAAGTGAGCAGCTAAGTCCAACAGACAAAGATGTTTTTTTTTTTCGCTCATGGGATGTGGGCGTTGCTGGCTAAGACAGTATTTATTGACCATCTGTAATTGCCTTTGAGAAGGTGGTGAACCGCTGCAGTCCATGAGGGGTAGGTACACCCACAGTGTTAGGAAGGGAGTTCCAGGATTTTGACCCAGTGACAGTAAAGGAACGGTGATACAGTTCCAAGTCAGGAAGGTGTGTAGCTTGGTTCCCACCATCTTCTGCCCTTGTTCTTGCAGGTGGTAGAGGTCGTGGGTTTGGAAGGTGCTGTCTAAGGATCATTCATGAGTTGCTGCAGTGCATCTTGTAGATGGTACACACTGCTGCCACTTTGCATTGGTGGTGGAGAGAGTGAATGCTTGTGGATGGGGTGCCAATCAAGTAGCTGCTTTTTCTTGGATGGTGTTGAGCGTCTTGGGTGTTTTTGGAGCTCCCCCGTCCAGGCAAGTGGAGAGTATTCCATCACGCTTCTGACTTGCGTATTGTAGATGGTGAACAGGCTTTGGGGAGTTAGGAGGTGAGTTACTGGCCGCAGGATTCCTAGCCTTCGCGTCCATGGTAAATCCCACCCCCCCCCCCCCCCCCACCCCCAGGATGTTGGTAGTGGGCGATTCAGTGATCGTAATGCCATTGAATGTCATGGGGAGATGGTTAGATTCTCTTTCTTGTTTGAGATGGTCATTGCCTGGCACTTGTGTGGCACGAATGTTACTTGCCACTTATCAGCCCAAGATGTTATGTAAGTTCAATTCTTTAGTCTGTGCCGAAGATCTCATTCAGGATGGCAGTAATGGTGCTACAATTGACCTCAGCGTTCTGGATTAGGGAGGAGCAAGTTACCCAAAATTTATTATGCTAGTGCTTCATGATTTCTTTTAGGAGTGTGTATGTGTAGGCATTAGGTGAGGACAGGATGGGCTTGGCTGTGATGGCCCTTGAGGTCAAATATATTGTCAAAATTTACTGTCTGGGGTCACAGCAGTTATTTAGGTGATGCCTGTGGTACTACCCTAAGGTGGAGCTATTGACTAGGGAAATTTAACAAAATAATGCTAATTCACAAAACGACCCAAGAAGTGTGCTGATCTGCAATACGATGGATTAAAGTGCTGTTTTCCTTACAAAAATATTACATCCCGATTTGACCAATGGACATGTCTACGTACAGATAGCACTGTTGTAACCTGCTTCATCATCAAGCTATACATGACAAGTTTAAGAGAAAAACAGCATTTAAATACATTTTGCTCTTCAGGGCTATAGCTTCTATCTATGTTTAATTACAGTCTTTTGGGTTCCTGAAGAATTGCTCTTTAGAAGCTCTTATGACTTAACAAGTAGTCAGTTGCTACATTTTGCTATTTGGTAAATAAGCTTGCACATTAGATGCATAGTCATGCTTCATGCTGTGTGGTTAGGTTGTTCTGTTCTACAGGCAGTGGGAACTGAGAAACGTGAAGATTTACGTTTATGCTCAGTGGTAATGTTTCATTTTACAGCATGCAATTCTTCTGTTTGATAATGGAATTAATTTTGTTCCATGAGGCAGTTTTGTATTTTGCAAGTTTTAACAGAGGTCTCTTCTAATGTGAATTGGGACTAAAGTGCACTTTGTTTCTTTCAGATTATCATCATGAGTGCCACCCTCGATGCAGGCAAGTTTCAGGTCTACTTTGATAGTTGCCCATTGCTGACCATTCCTGGTCGTACACATCCTGTAGAAATATTCTATACCCCAGAACCGGAGAGGGATTATCTGGAGTCAGCGATTCGAACAGTTATTCAGATCCATATGTGTGAAGAAGAGGAGGGAGATGTTCTGCTTTTTCTTACAGGTCAAGAGGTGAGAATCAAGATTTATTTGTAGCTCCAAAATGAAATTGTTTCATTCTTTAGTGTAGCCGTGTGTTTTTGTACTTATAATAACTGGTCTGTCACGAAGCTGATACTTGCAGGTTTCGGATTCTTCCATGGCCAAGAGAACCTTGTGGCTTCAAAATCCAGAAACTGAAAAATTGGCAAGGAATTAAGAACATAAGCAAGCCAGTGTGATGTTTGGGTATCCATGGTTCTAGTAGAGGCAGTTATTTTTCTAAAATCATTTGCAAAGATTTTAAATATAAAAAGATAGCTAATACTAAGTCTAGGTTAAATTGAGGCTATTAAACCACCTTTAATGTGGTGGTTTTTGCCTGAGGATGGAATTTAAAGACACTATGATGATTTTTTGCTCTTGACATGATTGCCAGTTTTCCAAATCCCCCCTCCTTTTCACATTTGGCTCAAACCACACAGTGGCTGGGAGAGGCGATAAAATCGGTGATGAGAGTACAGAATTTGTGGTGGAGACAGAGGACGATTGCTTCAGTCTTTCCTACATTTAATTGAGAAAATTGCAGCCCATCCAAGAGTGAATGCCCGTCAACACAGGCAATGGCGGGGTTGAAGTGAGGTAGAGAGATAGAGTTGGCTGTTGCTAGTGTGCATGTGGAATCTGACCCCTTGTCTTTGGATGATTTTACCAAAGGATGGCATGTCGATGAAGAAAAGGAGGAGGACCTTGAGGAACTGTAGCAGTAGTGGTATAGATGTAGGAATAGTAGCCATTATTGAAGATGCTGTGGTTCTGGTGGGATTGTGAAAGAGATGTGGTAACTGTAGAATGAGGTGAGATGCTGAAAGATGAAGAGGCCAATCTGTGATTTGGTGATGAGGGCCATGCTACCACCACAACAATTTTGGGGTGGGGCAGGCAGGGAACCTTCAGTAAGGGCAAGGTGCCCTCACCCATGAGTCAAGTCTCAATCAAAACCAGAATAATGCAGCCGTCCACGATAAAAGAGTCTCTTTGCAAGTGAACAGACATTTCTAGAGTGAAATACGGAGGGGGCAGTGATTGTTCATCTGACAGTCATAGGGGCAATGATGGATGGGATGAGTAGGAGAGAAGGTGACAGGGAGGTTAGACCCATCAGGAATGCTAGACGGGAAGGTCAATGAGAGTGGAGGATGGGGCAGTTGGGGTTGCTGCTCAAAGTGGGGCAGCAAAGGGTGCTTCGATGGGCTCTTGGACCAATATTGAGAGTGTTGCGAAGAGGCAGAGATGGCAGCTTGTGAACTTATCCCAGGGCAATTCAAATCTAGAAGGTAGGAAAGTAAAGGGGTGGTGATGGATTGGGGGCAGGCCAAAGTACATGAGGTGAAAAATGAAAGGTGGCATAAATAGCTGACAGGAAGGGGAGGAGACAGGAGAGGAGGGCCTGAGAGGCGCCAGTGGAGAGAGAAGTAATGGGTTCAGGGTCTAGAAGGATAGTCAAAATCTGCGCAGGAAATTTGCGTTACATATGCGTAACAGAGTTTGGAGAATCACATCCTGGTTATAAACAAAGACACATTCTGAATGTCCACAGTTAAAGTCAAAGGTTCAGTGCTGGCATGAAATTGACTTATAGAGTAGGTGGAGTCAGCTTGGAGGATTGGCAAATTAATGTCCAAGTTCAGAGACAGTTTTGGATAATGAGTAAATCTAGTTATAAAAACAAGAAATGCTGGAAATACTCAGCAGGTCTGGCAGCATCTGTGGAGAGAGAAGCAGAGATAACGTTTCAGGTCAGTGACCCTTCATCAGAACTGGCAAATGTTAGAAATGTTTTAGATTGTAATCAAATAAAGTGAGAGTGGGGCAAGAGGGACAGGACAGAGGGTCACAGAGAATAACTGACCAGAAGGTCATGGAGCAAAGGCAAAAGGTATGTTAATGGTGTGCTGAAAGACAAAGCGTTAGTGTAGAGAGGGTGTTAATTGACAGAAAAGTGAACAGCCCTAGCCCAAAGCACAAACATGAAATAAAAACAGTGGATAGGCACATGTTTAAAAAGATTGATGAAACAAACTAAAATAAAATAAACAAATAAAAAATGAAAAAAATAACTATCAATAAAAAGGGGGGGGCCTGTCATGCTCTGAAATTATTGAACTCAATATTCAGTCCAGGCTGCAGCGTGCCTAATCGGTAAATGAGATGCTGTTCATTGAACTTGCATTGATGTTCACTGGAACAGTGCAGCAAGCTCAGGACAGATATGTGGGCATGAGAGTAGGGGGATGTGTTGAAATGGCACGCAACTGGAAGCTCAGGCATGCTTTCGGACTGAGCGGAGGTGTTGCGCAAAGCAGTCACCCAATCTGTGTTTGGTCTCCCCAATGTAGAGGAGGCCAGATTATGAGCAGCGAATACAGTATACTAAATTGAAAGAAGTACAAGTAAATCGCTGCTTCACCTGAAAGGAGTGTTTGGGGCCTTGGATAGTGAGGAGAGAGGAGGTAAAAGGGCAGGTGTTACACCTCCTGCGATTGCATGGGAAGGGAGCGAGGTGTTGGGGGTAATGGAAGAATGGACCAGGCTGTTGTGGAGGGAATGATCCCTTCGGAATGCTGACGGGAGGGGAGGGGAAGATGCGTTTGGTACTGATTGTCTCCGCTTCCACCACCCTCATAGGCAGCGAGTTCCAGGTCATTACATAGGAAGATAGGGACAGGAGTAGGCCATTTAGCACCTCGAGCCTGCCCCACCATTCAATGAGATCATGGCTGATTTTTTAGATTTAGAGATACACCACTGAAACACACACACACACACAAATAGATACATAGGGGAAGAAAGAGGTTGGAGTACATTTGGTAATAAATGGAATGCAAGTACTGGGTTGTAATGTCCTTAATTGAAGTCAAAGTCTTGGAGTCCTCGCTAGAGGCCACGTGCACAATTTCAGGCTTGCTTCTCTGGCTCCAGAAGGGAGGTTTCAATTGTCTTGCTGATCGCCAGTAAAGTTCTGTAGTCTTTAGGGTTACAAGCTGCCACCGTGGATTCCCTGGGACTTTGCTGGAGAGAGAGTCAGAGAGAGAGAGACTTTTTCAGTTCAGCTGCAGTCTCTTTGCTTTCTGAGGCCCAATTTAAAAACCTTGGTCTTATCCCAGCAGATAGGCCTTGTGACCATCTCTTTGTTTGAAACAACAGTCGCTGGAGAGTTGTTGGAATTTGAGTCTTTCAGACATACTTGGTGGAGAGTAGAGTTTGGCTCTTACCAAGTCAAAAGGTGTTGATCACCGCTATTGGCAAAACCAATCTCGCTAATTGAATCAGGGAGCACCCCTATTGTTCCAGCTAGACTGGGTAATTTCCTTTTGTCTCTGAGCCAGCCCTAGTCTTCTCAGAATGCGAATGCAAATGCACAGCTGTTCAGTTCTGCTTTTTCAAAAAGTAATTTGTAGTGTCCAGTAAAAAAATTCTCGTGAAATTAATATGTTTCCATTTGGCAGGTGTGATTTCTGTCACACAATCGATTGGTATCATCCTCACTGTCTGCCACATCTCCAAGTTAGGTATTTTCGGCAAATTTTGAAATTTACTCAGACAACATTATTTGCTTTCCCTTAATCAACCTTCTCTGTTACTTCATCAAAAAATGCAATTGGATTAGTCAAATGTGATCTGCCTTTCACAAATCTGTGCTGGCTCTTTAAGTAACTCGAACCTCTCCAAGTGCCTTTTTTCCCCCCCCTAATTATTGTTTCTAAAACCTTACCCACCCCACGTTAAACTACCTGGCTGTAATGTTCTACCATAATATTAGTTTTCTTCCATTTCCATAAATATGCACATTTGTCTTCAAAAGCAGAAATGTAAAATGGAATGTATTCAGCACTGAATGATTAGTATGATGACTTATCAGTAAAGTTTATTTACTGTCAATACTTTTGATGTCTTCAATTAAAATGGATTTGTAAATACCAGTTTTACTTTCATTCTAATGTTGAATAAAAAATAGAATTTTGCAAAGCTACAGAAACCAAAGATTGGAATACACAAACTATTCTGCTGAATTCTGGTATAAAAAGATTGTTTCATCTGCTTCATGTAATGGGAATAGTTTTTGTAGTAGCTTTGCTACCATGCAGTTTCCTACTTTACACAGTGAGGTCCAAATGGGGATGCGTATCAAGCAGTTTTGTTTTATCTTGTGACTCCAAAACGTTGTGCATGAAGTTCAAATACTTTTTTTTTTCTCCCAAGGTGGATCTTGGGCAGTAAGCTGTCTAGGGAGCTCCTCATTATGCACCTCTGTTCTTGGCCAACCACTGCGATACTTGACCCTTTCTCCCCAAATCTCCCTTATTCCACTGTTTTAAGTTTCCCTGTCTCTAATAGTGGGTGCATTTTAGTCCTAATTTCAAGTTTACTGCTAGTTTTTTTAACAGTTACTGCCCATCCCCTGACTACATCTGCCCACTGTAGTCCTCAGTGAGCTCGGGGTCTTTTCTCAAATTTTAGCTTCAAATTCTTGGCACCTCTGGATATCGAGACTACATGTCTGCACCGGACCCCACAAGATTACACTGCAAGACTCAGCAGCTGTGTCTCAGATTTTCTGCACCACTGTGCTGGAGGGTGCATGGGGCTCGGACCCTGCTGAGCCTGGGATTGGACTGGTCATCTGGTTTGTCACCTTCAGCTACAGTCTGATTCCTCGCCAGAGTTGCTCTGTCCTGGACCGAAGCACATCTCTCCGCTGTACCTGTATCATTTTGTGACTTCCAACTTGTCATCTTTTGCCCTGGAACTGGTTCTGCACACCTCCTGGATCTTCATTCCAAAGGGAATAGCTTCAAATAGCTTCTGGACTTCACTTGCCTGCCACACCTGTTTCCAAACTTGGACAAGGGTTTGTCAATGCTCCATGCTAACTCCATCTACCTATGTCAACTTTATGCCACCATAGGACTTATGACTTTAACTCTGGGCTCTCCTATTATCTCCCCTCTCCTTTTAATGCTTCATAACCAGCCTATGTAACTTAAGTTTATTCCTGTCAATTTCTGCACACACTTTGGCTGTCACTCCGGACCTGAGCCCATCACTTCCATTTCCACTTCATTATTTTCTTCCCTCTTTTTACTTTTCTCTCTGCCCTTGCTGGATGCTTCTCTGCTGTTGTTATTGTCTCCTTTTGTTTCTCCCCCGCCTGGTACACTGCCCTCCCCAAATCCCTACCCCAACCCTTCCTACTCTCTAGCTGCCTTCCCAGGCTTGACTCCCTCTTAGATAAGACTACTGCTTGCCTCTGTGCCTCTCTTGGCATTCTTCTGAGGGCCCATTGAGGCTCTCATCCCTGCCTCTTCACAAGTAACAATCCTAACTGCCCCATCCTACCCTCTGGTTGACCTCCCTGCTCAGTACACCCGCTGTGGGCTAATCTTGCCAATCTCCCTATCCAACCTGCCCTTCCCAGGGCTGATCCTGTGGACTCTGTCAGAAGTCCAGTTATCACCACACCTCTCCGCATTCCCCTCAAGAATGTGTTTTCACATGCAAACAAATCCCTTGGAAAACATCAGCAATAAGTGCATGAATTGCATTGGCATCATTGCCTCCCTGCCTGGCTATACCTTTACCACCTGCCTCACCCAGACCATCATGGTGGTGATGTGCTGCTTATGACCAAATCTCACTTTGGTCTGTCCCCTTACTCTAGCAATTTCTCCTCTCAGCATCTCGCCTTATTCTACACCTCTGCATTTCTGTAGCTACTGATCTGCTCGATCACACCCTCAACTCCACCTTCAATGCCGTAACCCCCATTAAAACCATTACATCGTCTCACCTTGGCCATTCCTCTAGGTTTGGCCCTCATCTCCACTTCGTTGAGTCCAAGGGATGCAGACCTGGATGTATATGGCAGACAACTTGTTTAGCCATTCATACCACATCTGACTGGACCACATAAACCTTTAACGGGTTCTTCTCTCTTCTGGTAAAACAGCTCACAATTCTGGGAATGCAAAGATAACTCTTCGGATTGTTTACTACAAACTGTCATCTTTAACCCCGCTCCCATGTCCTCTACTGTCGCATCTAATGACAAGTGCAAGGAGCTCGTGGGTTTCTTTGGATGGTCTCAATTTTGGTGATAATCAGCTACCATACTTTCCTCCCTTCCACTAGTCCAGTGACTCAAACTTCCCTTAATAAACCCAACCCTAGCCCTGAGCTAGTTTCCTTCTCTAGTTTCTCTCCTATATCAGCTCGTAACCTTTCCTAGCTCATCTTGTCCATAAGACCCACCCCCTGTACCCTCAATCCTATTCCCACTAAACTACTGATCACCCAACTTCCCTTCCATGTTAGCTGTCATTGTTGATGGTTCTCTCTCCTCAGTTCTCTCCCTCCTTCAAATTTGCTGATAACATCCCTTTCCCCACAAAAAAAATAACCCTAGATCCCTCCTTCCTTACAAACTACCATCCCATCTCCAATCTCTTTCCTCTCAAGCCTTTGAATGTGTTGTTGCCTCCCAAATTCGTGCCCATCTTTCCCCGAACTCCATGTCTGAAACCCTGCAATCAGGTTTCAGCCCCTACCACAGTACTGAAACGGCTATCAAAGTCACAAATGACATCCTATGTTATTGTCAAAGACAAGCTATCTCTCCTTGCCCTTCTCCACCTGTCTGCAGTCTTTGACAGTTGATCATATCATCCTCCTCCAACACCCCTCCGTCGTCCATCTGGGTGGGATTGCACTCACCTGGTTCCATTCTTCCCTATCTAATCATAGCCAGAGAATTGCCATCAATGGCTTCCCTTCCCATTCCTGCAGTTACCTCTGGTGTCCCCCAAGGATCTATCCTTGTTAACTCTCCTATGTTCTTTGGCAGCATCATCCGAAAATGCAATGTCAGTTTCCACATGTACACTGATGACACCCAGCTGTACCTCAACACCACCTCTCAACCCCTCCACTATCTGTAAATTGTCAGATTGCTTGTCTGACATCCAGTACTGGATGTGCAGAAATTTCCTCCAATTAAATATTGGGAAGACTGAAGCCATTATCATTAGCCCCAACTCAAACTCTGCTCCCTCACTACCAATTCCATCCCTCTCCCTGGGAACTGTCTGAGACCAAACCAAACTGTTTACAACCTTGGTGTTGTATTTCACCCCGAGATGAGCTTTTAACCACATATCGTTGCCATCACTAAGTCGGCCTGTTTCCAACTCCATAACATCACCCTTTCTCTGCTCATCTGCTGAAACTCTCATCCATTCCTTTGTTACCTCCAGACTTGACTATTCTAACACACTCCAGGCTGGCCTCCCACATTCTTTCCTCTGTAAAGTTGAGCTACGCTGGCTTCCGGTTTTAAAAAAGACTCAATTTAAAAATTCTTACCCTTGTTTTCAAATGCCTCCATGGTCTGGCACCTCCTTATCTCTGTAATCTTCTCCAGCCCCACAACCCTCCAATATGTCTGCGCTGCTCTAATTCCGGCCTCCTGAGCATCCTTGATTTTAATTATTCTGCCATTGGTGGCCATGCCTTCAGCTGCAAGGCCCTAAGCTCTGGAATTCACTCCCTAAACTTGTCTACCTCTCTTTCCTCCTTTTAAGGCACTCCTTAAAACCTGCCTCTGACCAAGCTTTTGGTTATTTGCCCTAAGATCTCCTTATGTGCCTCAGTGTCATATTTTGTTTTATAATGCTCCTGTGAAGCGCCGTGAGATGTTTTATTACGTGAAAGGCGCTATATAAATACAAGTGGTGGTAAATTTTGTGGCATCACTGGCATGGGAATTTCACTGGAGTGAAATAGATTAGCTATTTCCTTGGAAGGTGGCAATAACCCAGAATAGATGTTGCATTCACACTTCGTACCTTGTGTTCACTAAGAATGGAACAATCAGTTCTGAAATCTAATGCCAAAGAATGTTCCGTGAGGAGGATGCTGTATTCTTTCGGATATTGGGTATCCATTTGAGACTCCTAGAAGGCTCCATGGAACAGATTTTTGTTTGGAGACTGTAAGTTGTATTTGAGCAAAAGCCCGTTGTTGGATACATACATGTCCATGTGAATTTCAGAGTACAGATTTATTCGTGCTTGAAATGCTTTTAGAAATTTGCGCACTTCCATTAAAAACCAAAATGGTGCAAATTAATGCAATGAGGGGCTTTTCTAACTGAAGAGTTGGCATTGTTATGCTGTATGGTAAACTTGAGTATCTTTATTCTTCATAAATCTCAATCTTAAATTCTTCTTCCCTTGTAAGTACCATTCCTTGATCAGGTATCCAAATAGTAACATCCTTCAGGCTTTTGCACTGATTGTATTGATCTGGCCAGGAGGTGGTATATGAAAACTACCTTTATGACACTGTTGAGATGAGGGAGTTGGATGGGGAAATTTGGCAAACTTGAATCTGTTTACGTCATGAATAGCATGCCCAAAGCAATACCAAATTATGAGGCGAGATGACCTACATTGTACCATGAAAGACAGTAACTGCCTTTTCTTTAATAGTTCTCCATTGTTGAATAAAACAAGAGCATTTACAACTATAATAGAATTCCTTAAATAAATTAGTGAGTACCTTGCCCATTTAGCTGCTGTATTGTATGTTACTGGATGTACATTTGGTCATTTCAAATCTTGTTTGAAAATAGGTCAGTGTCATCTGGATCAATGACAAATTGATCATTTTTTGATCCTTAATTTATAAGCTGGAATTCTAGTGCTTTATTACTGAACTGTGTCACATGAACAAGTCTCTGCTTGTTCAGTTGTTCTCAAGTCAGCATGTTGCTAACTAGGATGGATGTTCCATCAGGCAGTCGCATCAGTGTTTTAATGTACTGTATTAAGATTTATATTTGATGTTTAATTGTATCAATAATCAATATTCTATTAACAAAAGTTATTGCTCCATTTAGCCCAGATGTTGATTTCCTAAGGCTAATTTTGACATACTACTGCGAGATCTAACTGTAAGAAAGTGAATTTCCTATTTTTGGTACCAATGAAATTAAGGTACAGTGTGAGCTGACTCCTATTAATTGTAGCTTGTCAGATAACCTTCATCTTGAGCATCACTACAGCCGTGATTGTCATTCTGTCCTAATTAAGCTTCAAATATTAATCATTTTCAGGAAAGACCTTCTCTCAAGGGAGAGGAATTTCTTCAGAAAACCAGAAGTTTTAGTCTAATTATTTTGGTTATTGCAGTGTTAAAGAACTATATTTTCTAAAACTATTTTGGGATTTAATATAACTAAGGAGGTCATAGGAAAAGCCTGATGTTCTGGGTGAATTACTGTAAAAATGTATTTTTAACCACCCCTGGGCAAAGCACTTCCTGATTGCCAAATCTGAATTTTATTAAGTGTGACTGGATAAATTCAAAGTGACTTCATCTTTCTTCCACCAGTGTAAAATATTACTTCCCATACTCTCCTGAGTACCTGATGATATTGCACATTTACCCCAGGTGTTTATGGGACTAACTTGGTGTTGAAACTTGATATGCAAAGGAAGGTATTTTGTACTTGCAGCTATCTCTGCTTTTATCTCCCTGCCATCTGCTTCATGTAGTGAAGCTTTATGTAGTGGGCTTTATCCAAACAAGGTATCCTGTACCACTCCCTTACTATTCCTTTTTTTTATTCATTCATGGGATGTGGTTGTCGCTGGCTAGGCCAGCATTTATTGCCCATCCCTAATTGCCCTTGAGAATGTGGTGAGCTGCCTTCTTGAACTGCTGCAGTCCATGTGAGGTTGGTACACCCACAGTACTGTTAGGAAGGGAGTTCCAGGATTTTGACCCAGTGAAGGAACGGCGATATAGTACCAAGTCAGGATGGTGTGTGATTTAGAGGGAACTTGCAGGTGGTGGTCCCATGTATTTGCTCTCCTTGTCCTTCTAGTTGGTAGAGGTCGCGGGTTTGGAAGGTGCTGTCTAAGGAGCCTTGGTGTGTTGCTGGAGTGCATCTTGTAGGTGGTACACACTGCTGCCACTGTACGTCGATGGTGGAGGGAGTGAATGTATGTGAATGGGGTGTGAATCAAGTGGGCTGCTTTGTCCTGGATGGTGTCGAGCTTCTGGAGTGTTGGAGCTGCACCCATCCAGGCAAGTGGAGAGTATTCCATCACACTCCTGACTTGTGCCTTGTAGATGGTGGACAGGCTTTGGGGAGTCAGGAGGTGAGCTACTCACCACAGGATTCCTAGCCTGTCACCTGCTCTTGTAGCCAAGGTATTTATGTGGCTGCTGCAGTTCAGCTTCTGGTCAATGGTAGCCCCTAGGATGTTGATAGTGGGGGATTCAGTGATGGTAATGCCATTGAATGTCAAGGGGAGATGGTTAGATTTTCTCTTGTTGGAGATGGTCATTGCCTGACACTTGTGTGGCGCGAATGTTACTTGCCACTTATCAGCCCAAACCTGGCTATTGTCCAGGTCTTGCTGCATTTCTGCACGGACTGCTTCAGTATCTGAGGAGTCACGAATGGTGCTGAACATTACGCAATCATCAGCGAATATCCCCACTTCTGACCTTATGATTGAAGGAAAGTTATTGATGAAGCAGCTGAAGATGGTTGGCCTTAGGACACTACCCTGAGGAACTCCTGCAGTGATATCCTGGAGCTCAGATGATTGACCTCCAACAACAACAACCATCTTCCTTTGCATTAGGTATGACTCCAACCAGCGGAGAGTTTTCCCCGATTCCAGTTGATTCCAGTCCTGCTGGGGCTCCTTGATGTCATACTCTGTCTAATGCTGCCTTGATGTCAAGGGCAGTCACTCTCACCTCACCTCTTGAGTTCAGCTCTTTTGTCCATGTTTGAACCAAGGCTCTACTACTACTACTACCACACAGTTGCCTTTAGTGTTTCTGCATCCATAATGTAAACCTAATTAACACACAGCTCAGGGAGAAAACTGCACTGATGGTTGACTGGTTAAGGAAGATGTTTGTAAAGTGCACACCAGATATTGTACCAGTTCTGGTGTCAGCTGTGGTCCAGTAGTAGCACTTTTGCCTCTTTAGTCAGAAATGGTGGGTTCAATCTAGGCTGACACTCCAGTACAGTACTGAGGGCTGTCTTTTGGATGAATTGTCAAACCGAGACTCTGAATAGATCCCATGACCTTATTTTGAAGAAAAGCAGGGGAGTCCTGGCCAATATTTATCCCTCAATGAACATCACTAAAGCAGATTTTCTGGTATTATCACATTGCTGCTTGTGGGGGTTTGCTGTTCGCACATTACCTACATTATAGCTGTGACTGCACTTCAAAAGTACTTCATTGGCTGCAAAGCACTTTTGGACGTCCTGCAGTTGTGAAAGGTGCTATATAATTGCAAGTACTTCTATTCCATTCTGAGTATTTGAGTGATAGCTTCCACAAGTTGTGAACATCTGTAACCTAACAGTAGTTGTGGATTGCTGATAAGGTTTTTTCATTTGTTGATTGATCCAAGAATAATGTTATGCTGTCTCAGATAAGCTGGTAGGTTGACTTCAATGCCTAGCCAATACAGTGTACACCTGTCCTCAAGCACACACATTCTCCTCTTCTCCCAGTTAGTGTGCAGTGTTGTTCAGCTCGCCTCCCATTCTCCACCCTCCAGATCATTCAAAACCCTGCTGGCCATATTATATCTACACAAATACCATTCACCTATCACCCCTGTCATCACTGACTTAACAATGACTCCCGGTCCCCCAGTGCCTCGAATTTATAATTCTTACCATTGTATATAAATCCCTTCCACTGAAACCTTCAGTCCTACACCTTCCTCCTTACCACACCCCTCCAGGGAAATCTCAGTTCTTCTAACTAGCCTCTTCTGCATCTCCGCCATCATTGGTGACTGTGCCTGGAGTTCAGTTACTTAGGCCCTTTATTCTGGAATGAACTCCCTCCCTAAACCCATCTGCGTTTCCACCTCCCTTTCCTTCTTGAAAGCCAAGTTCTCACAAAACCTCTCCTAAAATTTACTCCTTTGGCTTGACATCCATTTTTTTAAAATTACGTTTCAGTGAAGCACCCTGGGACATTTTTCTGTGTTGCAGACGTTAGGTAAATGCAAGTGGTTGATTCCTAGTCTGTGATGTATTGTCTGATTTCTGCCATGACTGCAGTTGGCACTCCTAACCCCTTCTCTAAATTGTGTGAAAAACAGGTGCTGTTTCCCATTTATTGATTTCCCTCGTGATCCTGCTGCTGTATGTGGAGGAAAGGGTTATTGTTTCCACTTCTGAATAGCTTGTTGATGCCTGCTGTCTAGGTCTACATCTTAGTCATTTGGTCTGGATATCAGGCATGTAATGGCACCCGTGAAATTGTATTCTAGCAAGTGCCTTAATACAGGAAAGAAAATCTTCAGTTTAATGCTTGGTTTGCATTGGTTGCTGAAGATGTAGCAGCACAGTGGGCTGTTTAGAAACCTTTGCACAGCGAAAGTAACTGATAATTTGTTTTAGAACTGCAGTTCTGTGTAATGTCACAGCTGAATGCATCCGAATTCTAGGGAGGTAAAGCACAACTTATCTCAAGGAGCATTGCTTAGAATATAAACTGACTCACCTGAATTTGCATGGGAGATCACAAAAAATAGATTTGTGGGTTTTTTTGTTTTCACTTGCTGAATAGGGTGACTATTATATGTAACACGGTGATCTCCCTGTATTTTACTGAAGTGACCATTGTTTGTGAAAGTCTGGATGAGAGTAGAGCTAAGTGAGCCCACAAGCAACGGATCAGATCAAGGCTCAGCAGTCCTACCACATCCAGTCAAGAATGGTGGTGGACACTTAAACAGCAAATGGAAGAATGTGGCTCCACAAACGTCTCCAACTTCAATGATGGAGCCCAGCAAGTCAATGCAAAAGCCAAGGGTGAAATGTTTTCAGCCAGAAGTGCCAAGTCGATGATCTATCTCTGCCTCCTGCTGAGGACCCCACCATCATGGGTGCCTGTCTTCAGTCAATTTGATTGATTCCACGTGATATCAAACAGCTTAGTGCATTGGATATAGCTAAGACTATTGACCTTAACAACAATCCTGGCTGTAGTGCTGAAGACTTGTTACAGAACTAGTTGTGCCTTTCGCCACGCTGTTCCAGTACAGCTACAGCACTGGTATCTACCCAACAAAGTGGTAAATTGCCTAAGTATGTCCTTTCCACAGAAAGCAGGACAAATCCAGTTCAGCCAATTACCATCCCATCAGTCTACCCTCAATCATCAGCAAAGTGGTGGAAAGTGTCATTGACAGTACCATCAAGTGGTACTTACTCGCCAATAATGTGCTTTCAGTGGTCAGCTTGAGTTCTGCCAGGGCCACTCAGCTCCAGACCTCATTATAGCCTTGGTCCAAACATGGACAAAATAGCAGAATTCCAGGGGTGAGGTGAGAGTGACATCAAGGCAGCATTGACCAAGTATGGCATCAAGATGTCCTTGCAAAATTCAAGTCAATGGGTATCAGAGGGAAAGCTATCACTGGTTGGAGCCATACCCAGCACAAAGTAAGATGGTTGTGGTTATAAAAACAAGAAATGCTGGAAATACTCAGCAGGTCTGGCAGCATCTGTGGAGAGAGAAGCAGAGTTGACGTTTCAGGGCAGTGACCCTTCACCAGAACTGTGCGGCACAGTGGCGCAGTGGTTAGCACTGCAGCCTCACAGCTTCGATTCTGGGCACTGCCTGTGTGGAGTTTGCAAGTTCTCCCTGTGTCTGCGTGGGTTTTCTCCGGGTGCTCCGGTTTCCTCCCACAAGCCAAAAGACTTGCAGGTTGGTAGGTAAATTGGCCATTATAAATTGTCACTAGGATAGGTAGGTGGTAGGGAAATATAGGGACAGATGGGGATGTTTGGTAGGAATATGGGATTAGTGTAGGATTAGTATAAATGGGTGGTTGATGGTCGGCACAGACTCGGTGGGCCGAAGGGCCTGTTTCAGTGCTGTATCTCTAATCTAATCTAACCCCAGGACATTGCTGCAGGAGTTCCTCAGAGCAGTGTCCCAGGCCCAGTCATCTTCAGTTCCTTCATCAATGACTTTCCTTTCATTCATAAGGTCAGAGTGAGAATGTTTGCTTAAGATTGGACAGTATTCGATTTCATTTGCGACTCCTCGGATAATGAAGCAGTCTTTGTCCGCATATAGCAAGACCTGGACATCATTCAGGCTTGGACTGATAAGTGGCAAGTAACAATACCTTGCACTTGTGTGGCACGAATGTCCATCTCCAACAATAGAGAGTCTAAACAGCTCCCCTTGGCGTTCAGTGATGATATCATCATTGAATCCCTCACCATCAACATCCTGGGTTTTACCATTAACCAGAAATTTAACTGAACCAGCTATATAAATACTGTAGCTACAAGAACAAGTCAGGCTGGGTATTCTGCATTGATTAACTCAACATCACCTGACTCTCTCAAGCCTTTCCACTAACTGCAATACACAAGTCAGGAATGTGATGAAATACTCTCTCCTTGCCTGGATGAGTGCAGCTCCAACAACACTCGAGAAGCTGGACACCATCCATGACAAAGCAGTCCACTTATTTGGCATCCCATCCACCACCTTCAACATGCACTCACTCTATCACTGGTGCACCAGGTCCGCAGTATGTGCCATCTACAAGATGCGCTGCAGGTCTTCAATGCTTCTTTGACAGCACCTTCCAAACCTGTGACCTTTACTGCCTTAAAGAACAAGGGCAACAGACGAATGAGAACACCACCACCTGCAAGTTCCCCTCCAAGTCGCACACCATCTTGACTTGGAAATATTTCGCTGTTCTTTCATTGCCGCTGGGTCAAAATCTTGGAACACTCTCTAACAGCAGTTTACCTGCACCACACAAACTATAAGGTTGAAGAAGACAGCCCACCATCACCTTCTCGAAGGCAATTAGGAATGGACAATAAATAAAGAAAAAAGAAAGACAGACTTGCATTTACATAGCGCTTTTCCCAACCACTGAATGTCCCAAGCATCTTCCAGCAAATGAAGTACTTTTGAAGTGTGGTCAGTGTTGTAATGTAGAAAATACGGCAGCCAATTTGTGCACCGCCATCTCTCAAAGCTGAATAATCTGTACTTGTGATGTTCAGTGAGTGATAAATACTGGCCTGGACAGAGGGGTAACTCCCCAGCTTTTCTTTGAAATATTGTCATAGGATGTAAACATCTGCCTGAGAGGGCAGACGGGGCATCAGCTTAATGGCTCATCTGAAAGATGGCACCTCTGGAAGTGTAGCGCTCCTTCAGTACTGCACTGGAGTGTCAGACTTGATTTTTGTGCTCAAGTCCTGGAGTGGGACTTGAACCTACAGCCTTGTGAATCAGAGGCGAGAGTGCGACCACCTGAGCCACGGTTGACATGCCTTGGCCTTGCCAATGATGCACATGTCCCATGAACAATTTTTTTTTTACAAAAAAGGCAGCAGATCTTGACTCTTTCCCCATTGCCCTTATGTGTGCCCTTCCATCCAGGGGCACTGGATAACAATTGGGAAAGGAAACATTTTTTTTTAATGTGCCCAGAATATTTCAGGTAGCCTCAGTTTAGGCAGAAGTTTGAAATACTTGTGTTATGTCACAAAATGAAATGCTGGTTGCCCATAAATCTGAAGTTGATTGTTCATCAGAAGGTGCTCAACTTCAGTTTGAAAATTCTGTACAATCAATCAAGTAAACTGCAAAGATATATTGCTGTTAGCAAAATGTAACTATCATTATATATCCTTTGTTGTCTCAGTCATTTTGATCAAGGCTTTAAGATAAATGAATAAATAAAATTCCATTTTTATTATATAGGATTCTGGGTCTCTTGCAGGAGTCTTGGGAATCGCATTCTGCAATTTTGTGAAAACTGCAGATCAGTAGTCTGTCTAATGGCTAATGACTAATGATTTTACTAATACTTTACATTAAAGCATGAATTTGGTTGGGTGCCTCATGTTATAGTTGCTGTCCTTTTTCATTCTCTTATTTGGATGTAAGGAGATTAACTTGGAGTATTTCTGTAAAATTGGAGAAAACATTAATAAAGGTAGAACGGAATTTGAGCAATTGGGACTGATGAGAAAGTAGACTTTGAACACAAATCTGAATGTTTGCTTTTCAATTGAAGGGGTTAGCTACTAACATGGAGTTGGAGAGTGTTGATGAGTGTACTATGCCGGTTGTGTATATTGATTTTGAAAAGATAATTGACAAAGTAGTATGATCTGATAGACTTTGTTAGCTAAATTAAAGCCCATTGTATTAAAGGGACACTGGCAGAGTGAATATGACATTAGCTAAGGGACAGAAAGCAGTGTGTGGTGAAATGTTATTTTCAATCTGAAGGGTGTTCCCCATGATTTTTGTTAAGACTACTGCTCTTTGTAATATATATTAATAATTTGGACTTTGGTATACAGGGCATAATTTCAAAATTTACAGTTGACACAAAACTGGGAAATGTAAGCAAGGAGGACATGAACACCCTGGTGAAATTGGTAGACACAGGCAGATATTAAGATCACTTTTAGATAAATGTACATATATTGTTAGGCTGTTAATTAAATCTGACTCATTACTAAAGCTAATATGGCATGATCCTTGTTGGTTCTAGGTCATATCGTTCCAGAAAACTCCTGAACACACTCCAGAAATTCACTCCCTTCCTGACATGTGCTGGTCTGATTATCCCAATCTGCATGGAAGTTAAAATTGCCCATGAAAACTACTCTGCCTTTGCTACATGCTTGTCTAAATTCTGCATTTATGCAATCTACACTTGACAGCTGCAACCATGGACCTATACGTAATTCCCACTGCAGTCTTAAATCCTTCTCTATTTCTTAATTCTACCCATAAAGTCTCCACTGCCTGCTTGTCTCTCTTTATATCCTTTCTTATCATTGATGGGATTTCGTCCTTAATCACTAATGCTACTCCTTCTAACATTTTTCCTGTCTTTTCTGTAGACCTTTTATAACCTAATATATTTAGGTCCCAGTTCTGACTGTCTTGTAGCCATATCTCAGGATTGGCTACCATGTCATACCTTTCAAGTTGAATTTGTGCCTGCAGTTCATTCAGTTTCTTCCTTATACCATGCGTTTGTATCGAGAACGCTCACTTGGGCCACACACCCTAACTTGTTCTTCTGTTCTAATGTTTTACTCTCACGTTTCTTATTTCTCTCTCCTGGTTCAATTAGTTTTACGTCTTAGTTTTCCCTTTACCCATAGTGCCTAAAGCAAGATTTTTGACTGTTACTCGACTCTTCCTATTTTTTATTTTCGAACTGTTATTTATACCACCTGATCCTCTTGAGCCCTCCCCCAATTACATATGCAAATTTTTCTTAATTTATATGGCCTATTTTGATGAAAGTAGCCTTCAGTTATGCTTTTGAAGATAAGTAACTGTATACTAATGAGGCCAATTTGCACAGGTAAATTCTAATTGCAAAATGGACACATTCAAACTACATTTTTGTGAATCTGAAGGTTTCATGAAATATAGGTTAAATATACGGCTTTAAGCTAATAAGGTGGGGGGGGTGGGGGGGCGCGCACTAAGGGTTCAGGTAAGGGTAAGTTTATCAGTCTGAAGAGAATGAGGAGCCAAATGGCCTCCTTCTGCACTGCAATAATTCTGTGAAAAGTCAAGGCTGAAGAGCAGTATGGTGATTTCGGTAAAGTGATGCAGATTGTCAGGAAGGAGCAGAGTGTTTAATAACAGTAATAGGATATTAGTGATGATGGCTACCTCCGGGAAAAATAATAAAATGTTAAAATCAAAGGTGTTATGTCTGAATGCACAATTTGGGCGGCACAGTGGCGCAGTGGTTAGCACCGCAGCCTCACAGCTCCAGCGACCTGGGTTCAATTCTGGGTACTGCCTGTGTGGAATTTGCAAGTTCTCCCTGTGTCTGCGTGGGTTTCCTCCGGGTGCTCCGGTTTCCTCCCACATGACCAAAAGACTTGCAGGTTGATAGGTAAATTGGCCATTGTAAATTGCCCCTAGTATAGGTAGATGGTAGGGAAATATAGGGACAGGTGGGGATGTGGTAGGAATATGGGATTAGTGTAGGATTAGTATAAATGGGTGGTTGATGGTCGGCACAGACTCGGTGGGCCGAAGGGCCTGTTTCAGTACTGTATCTCTAAAACTAAAACTAATGCATTTGTAACAAGGTGGACAAATTAATGGCACAAATGGCAGTAAGTGGGTTTGATCTTGTAGCCATCACAGAGACATGATTGCAGGGTGAGCAAGGTTTGGAATTAGGGTAGGTGATTTTTAGAAAAGGTGGGTGAAGTGGATGTGATGTGGGATGAGATAATGACAGTACGGAGAATAGGGAGAAAGGATCTTAGCCCAGAAAAGCAGGATGTAAAATCAGTCTGGTTAGAGCTAAGAAACAGCAAAGAGCAGAAAATACTGGTGTGAGTAGTTTATAGGCCCCCTAGCAGTAATCATAGTGTTGGACAGAGTACAAATCAGGAAATTAGAGGAGCACGTGACAAGGGTAATGCAATAATTCGAGAGGGACTTCATATAGACTGGGCAAACCAAATGTCAAAAGTAGCTTGGAGGATGAGCTAGGGAGGGGGTTATTTTAGCTGTAATATTATGTAATGATATTCTTGTAGTAAAGGATCTTCTATGGGAAAAGTGATCATAATTTGATCGTTTTTTAAAATTCGTTCATGGGTTGTGGGCGTCGCTGGCAAGGCCAGCATTTATTGCCCATCCCTAATTGCCCTTAATTCTCAAAGGGCATTCAAGAGTCAACCACATTGCTGTGGATCTGGAGACACATGTAGGCCAGACCAGGTAAGGTTGGCAGATTTCCTTCCCTAAAGGACATTAGTGAGCCCGGTGGGTTTTTACAACAATCAGCAATGGTTTCATGGTCGCCATTAGACTAGCTTTTCCAGATTTTCTGAATTGAATTCAAATTTCACCATCTGCTGTGGTGGGATTTGAACGCGTGTCCTCAAAGCACTAGCCTGGGTCTCAGGGCTACTAGTTCATTGACATTACCGCTACGCCACCGCCTCCACGTGATGTGGTTAAGTTCAAACCCAGGTCTTAAATTTAAAGCAAAATACTAGAGATGCTGGAAATCTGAAACAGAAACAGAAAATGCTGGAAATACTCACCAAGTCAGGCAGCATCTTTGGAGAGAAAAAAGAAACGTTAACTCTGTTTTTCTCTCCACATCTGACCCGCTGAGCATTTCCAGCATTTTCTGTCTTTGTCTTAAATTTAAACAAAATCAATAACGGAGGTATGAGGGGCATTTTGGGAAATTATATTAAAAGTTATAAGAGGTGATTTCATTGAAACATATAAAGTTTTCCTTGACCAGGTAAATACTGAGAGAATGTTTTCCCTGGCTAGAGAGTCTAGAACAAGGGGTCAAAGTCTCAGAATAAGGGTCGGTCATTTAGTTTATTTTTTTGTTTAGAGATACAGCACTGAAACAGGCCCTTCAGCCCGCCGAGTCTGTGCCGACCATCAACCACCCATTTATACTAATGCTACACTAATTCCATATTCCTACCACATCCCCACCTGTCTCTATTTCCCTACCACCTACCTATACTAGGGGCAATTTATAATGGCTAATCAACCTATCAACCAGCAAGTCTTTGGCATGTGGGAGGAAACCGGAGCACCCGGAGGAAACCCACGCAGACACAGGGAGAACTTGCAAACTCCACACAGGCAGTACCCAGAATTGAACCCGGGTCGCTGGAGCTGTGAGGCTGCGGTGCTGGCCACTGTGCCGCCAAGGACTGAGATGAGAAATTTCTTCACTCCGAGAGCTGTCAGTCTTTAAGTTGTGTAACCCAGAGGGCTGTAGCTGTTCAGTGGTTCAGTATATTTAAGGCTGAGATCAGTAGATTTTAAGGCATTAAGGGAATTGAGGGATATGGGGTTAGGGTGGGAAAATGGAATTGATGTAGACTTTCAGCCATGATCTTATTGAATGGCAGAGCAGGCTCGAGGGGGCATGTGGCCTACTCCTGCCCCTCTCTTTCTTGTGTTCTTCCGTTTTTAATTTATTGGTTGATGAGTTGGCATCCTTTCGTCTATGAAAGATGATGGACACACAACAAACAATCCATTAGGTGGGGTGCCTTCTCTTGGTGCACCTTTGCTGATGACTGTGAAGGCCAATCCTTGAGAGGCAGGGTCTGCTGCATGTGAAGCTGCCAAGTGACGCTCTGAGTTGTTGGTGATGTTGGCACCCATTGCCAAGCTGCTATAGCAACTGGTTGTGGTGGTAGTGTACACCAGTCCACAGGATGTGTCACCATTTCCCTCTTTCACCAGGCAGTGACCCCCAGGTGTGATAGTTTACATTTAAGGCCTTCATGTCACACTTGCAAGCATCCTTGAAGAGGAGCTTTGGGAGCCCCACTGGTCGTCTGGCCTCGGTCACCTGACCATACAGAAGGTCCTTGGTATGCGACCATCTTCCATTTTGCGGACGTGTTCGATCCGCCGAAGCCACCTCTGTTTGATTAGTGCCAGCACACTTTGGAGCTCTGCTTTTGAGAGGACTGCTGCATTTGTGATTTTTGTCCTGCCACGATATTTGCATAATCCGCAGACAGTGAAGATGGAAATTATTGAGTTTCATTTCCTGATAGCTGTAAGTCCCCCATGTTTCACAGCCATACAGCAAGGTGCTGAGAACACAGGCCTTATAAACCATCAGTTTGGTTCTAAGAGTTAGCTTCGTGTTGTTCCATGCGCGTTTCATGAGTCGGCCAAAGGTGGGAGCTGCTTTCCTTATGCATGTATTGAGCTCCACATCAAAGGGCAAATTGTCTCTCTCCGTGGACCAAGCATAGCAGAATTTGCTAACCACTTCCAATGGGGTGTTTGGTGTGATTAGGGGCAGAGATGCAACACTTTGTCCCACGACCATGGTTTTTTTGATGCTTTATAGTCAAGGAGAACAAGTTACAGGCAAGGGAGAGACAGTCCATGAATCTTTGTAACTGAGTTTCCATGTGAGCGACTAGCGTATCATGAGCATAGAGGAGTTCTCTGATCAGGGCGCAATGTGTTTTAGTTTTTGTTTTCAGCCTTGATAGATAGTAGAGTTTGACACTGACCTAGTGTGCAAATAGACTCCTTCCATATCTGCAGGGAGGGCAAAGGTCAGGAGCATAGAGAAGAAGATGCCAAACAGAGTGGGGGCTGGGACACAACCCTGTTTCACTCCATTCTTAACTCCGAAACTGTCAGAAGTGGAGCCATCAAACTGTACAATGGAGTGCATGTTGTCATGAAAGGAGCTTAATTAATTAATTAAGTTAGACCCAGTTGATATGGAAAATTCATGTGCTCCATTTATAAAACCTGCAGCATGCATCTATGTTAACAGCCTATTGTTGGCATATGTACATGTAAATTATGCCATTATAAATAGATGTTCTTCTAACATTAATATATACAGATATTTTACTGTAATTTTAAACCCATTCAGTAGTAAATAGGGGGATATTATTTTGATGGTTAAAAGGTTACTGATTTCTTAAAAAGCAAAGCTAATTTTCAAGATGGGTGACTATCTGATTCAGTAGGTTGTAAATCTGCACCAGCTGCGATACAGTCTTTGAGATTGGAGCAGCAATCTAGAGTACATTTGAGTCCATCTCATGAGTTTAAATTAGTTGGTTGCCTGACTTCATGTATTTGGTGATTGAGCATACTTCATCTTTTGTGATGAGTAATTTGGAAAGTTGCTATTTAGGAATCTATATGTCTCTCCATTTCAAAGTGGTTAATTGCCTGAAGTGTTTTGAAAAAGGTCGACCTAATAAGATGCAATATAAATGCATACTGTTCTAAATTAATCCTCCTTGAATCAAAATGAAGGGGGGCAAAAAAGAACAATGTTTCTGCCTTTGAAAATATTTTTCTTTGAATCTTTAGCCGAATTTCATACCATTCATTCATGAGGCATTTGATTCCTGCAACAATCTTAATATGTTTGAATCCAGGGCATTGAAACTGTCAGTCTTCAAATTTGAATTGATGATTGATAGGAATTTCTTCCCCTGCCTGTTTTATTCCTTTTTTTTTTCTTGCCAAGCACAGTGACTCATACTGATGTACAGTGCCATGGGCACAGTTAGTCCTCTCGTTCCTCACCGGAATGAGCATTCTTTGTGTGTGAGCTTTGATGGGGAATGTTGGCAGATTGTTCACAGCTGTGTCTGAACAAACACATCCTTGCTCAACGTCTTGTTTTTTTCCAGCAGGTGTCGCTGTGTAGTGACCAATTGTGGAAACAGCTTATTTTCTCCTTCGTAGCCTGGGGTATTGCAGCCAATTGTAATAGCCTCGTAACCGCCTAGGCTGATGGGAATCAGTATTGGTATCTTTTCAGACTGTGTGGTTCGGTTTCACCCTTTATTCCCTGAGGTGTAGAAGGACCTGGTAGCCAAGTTTTGTCTGTGAGTTGTGCACTCACAAATGCTGACATGACATCTCTAAGTGCTCATCGTGCTTAAGTAGATTTTCAAGTGTGACTTCTCTGCTTTTTAAAGCTTTCACAAATCACGTTAATTATTGCTTTGACTGGTTAAAAAGTTTGAATTTCTGTAGTGGATTTCACGTGGCTTTTGTGCTTTGATTCATACAACCAGATTGAGACTGGACAACCTATTGGACCCTTCCAGTCAATAGAAAGAAGAGACCTTGTATCACAGTCTATGCTGGAATTTGATGCAGAACTGGAAGGACTGTGCTAACTCATAGCATAAAGTCCCCTTTAAGTGTTTTTTTAAAACATGCAAATTCCAGATGTTTAGGACCTTGCTGTAAATTTAAATCCTGAAGTATTCTTGCATGTACTGTACAGCTTTTACTTGTGAAACTGCATCTTGCTACTGAAAAGTACTGGTCATGGCAAAATTTTGTGAATGCCTAGTTATCCCATTGTTGAATTTCTTGATGACGGCAGGGTTCCGTCCCTAAAAGGGTATTAGTGAACCAGTTAAGTTTTATGACAATCTGACAACTCCATGATAACTTATTGATACTAGGAATACCAACTTTTTATTTCCTAATTGTTTTGGAACTGCATTAAAATTCTCATTGTAGTGGAGAGATTTGAACTGAATGACTTATCACAGAAAGGGATACAGATGACTGTAGCGGCCAAGCTAGTTCAGAACTGAGAACAATGGAGTAAATTCATTTGGCCCCATTGTTGCTGCTGAGCTGACTGATGGGAATTTAGTTGTGTTATCCGATTCACTAGCCCAGTAACTTAACCTCTACATTACTGTACCCAATGCCTGCAGCAACTTTTCATTTTCAGTTCCTGTCTAGCCATGATGCTGATCTGGAACCACTGAACATTGGGCGTTCAAGCTATGGAAAATACACTTCATTTTGTGTTTTGTTTCTGTTGACATTGGCAGGAATTCTGTGAATGAAATGCACTCCTTTGCCAGCTTTCCTTCCCCTTAAATTACTGAATTTTTGTAAGTGCCATGTTGACTCAATTGGTAGCACTCCACTTCATGAGGTAAGTTGTGGATTCAAGCCTCATTTCAGTCTAGGCTGAGGAAGTACTGCATTATTGGCACTGCCATCTTTTGGATGAGATGTTTATCTGATGCTCCATCTACCTGTTCAGGTAGATGTAGAAAATTCTAAATAAGAGCAGGAGACTTCTCAGTGTCCTGGGTAACACTTTTTCTAAAACTGGATATTCTTCTCTCTGTTGTTTTATGGGAGCTTGCTGTGTAAAATTTGAGGTAAAGTTGCCTAGGAACTGTGATTAGACGTCAAAAATAATTTATTGGCTATGAAGTTCTTAGGGATGTCCTGAGGATGTGAAAAGTGCTGTATCAAATGGAAGTTTTTTTTTATAATTGTGAGACCTGAGTGCTATTTGTTGAGATCTTTTGACTATCTTTGGAAAGTTGTTGTATATTTCAAGATGGGCAAGTTTTATTCCATACTTGAAAAATACTAAGTTCCAATGTTTAACAGGAACTGAATACACAATATAGACCGATTAAATATGTTGATGTTTGTACGTAGTGATCTTTTTGTCATTTTTTTAAAAAAAGTATGTACAACATAAATGGCATTATTACAGGTTTTTGGATTCTTGATGTTTACAGCATTTTAATACATGTAATGATTGTCACTAGAATGCAGGACTATAGGAAGTACCAGCAAAGATATTTTACCAGAGATGAATAGCAGCTTTTTAAAATCTGAAACGGTATTTTAAATGGAGTGGTAGAAGGGGCCAGTATCTCAGAAGTTGGGAGAGGATTTACTTAGTGGTTAGAAGAAACATTTTTGCAGTTTATCCAATTAATTTAAAATCTCGCAGGCAAAAAAAATCAATTCAAATTTAGCAAAACAGTGCTCAACATTCTCAAAAAATTCTACTTGCCACCCTAATTCAGAGTCACAGAGATGGTTTTGTTAGGAGTTTGGCTAGCAGCTGTTTCTCTTAAATTCTTAGATACGTGTCTGGGTACTTATTTTCATTTATGCAGTTTTAAAAAAAAAAATCTACTGGATTTTATTTAGGTTTTATTTAAGAAGTTGATTTTTTTTAAAAGAGGTTCTGTGAGATTTAATTGCTGTTCAGTATATAATGTTTGATTTTGTGTAATTCTGACAGGAAATTGATGAAGCTTGTAAGAGGATAAAACGAGAAATTGATGACCTAGGTCCTGAAGTTGGAGATATCAAGATCATTCCACTTTATTCCACACTGCCACCCCAACAGCAACAAAGGATATTTGAGCCTCCACCTCCCAAAAAACCAAGTGGAGCCATAGGAAGAAAGGTAGAGTAATGTTTGGGTTTTTCAGCAATCCTCTACAGAATGAACAGTTTGACTATATTGTAAAAGATGGTACACTAGGCGCATTGTGTCTGGGAGCACTGGGATGCATTATTTAGTACTGAACATTGTGCAGCACTTAATTAGAGCAGTTCTTCAAATTTAAAAAACTAATTGAGCAATCTCTTCTGTCTCATTTTTAGAGTTTTATATTTTGTCTTTTTTTTTAAAGTTGTTTCATTTCTGATAAGTAAAGACCAATTTTGTTCATTCTTGATTTTATTTTTCTCCTTTCTGCCCTTTAATGAAATTTGATTTTTTTATTGTGCTGTGGTTTTATGTGGTGATCGCTTTCGGAAACCCTGCCCACGTGGCAACACTTCATTTGTGAACCTTGGTGAATGTCGATAGGCTGGCAGACTGTCGTGAATATCACAACTGAGCTCAATTAAGTACACGACTGGCATTTACATGTGCACATTTGCACCCATGTAATAAGGAGCAGAAATCCTGGCTGATGAAATGTTCTTTTCCAGCTTGGATGTTGTAGACAGTTTTTGCACCCATACTGCTGCTCCACATGTATCCGCTAACTCAGCACAGGCCATACCTCTAACCTGGGAGCTTCCAACTCTGTACGGCTCAACAGCTGAGACTTCATATTTCAGCCATTGAGATAGTTCTCAACTTTGTTTTTCTCAGTAGATTTAGAATTTGATTTTTATTCATTCTTCCTACTCTCCCTACTGCTCCAAAACAAACCTGTTCCCTCACCTTCTGTCTCCATGTACTGTTCAGACCCTGTGCTTGAGAGAGCAAATGCTCCCTGTTTACTTCTGCTAATTGCAACCTGAAACTGCTGAGGTATGAGATTTGAGATCTTTTTTTCTCCTTTTCAACTTTGGAGAAGTCATCTCTGCCCTTCAGACACTTGGCATTCAGTGGTGTAGTGGATAATGGTTGCATCCAACTTGGGTACCATATCCTCTTGGACTCCTTGTGGTAGCATTACTGGCACCCTCATTAGCTACTGTTAAGTTCCACACATTGGCTAACAGACTAACTTTTATTTGCTATCTCCTTCTTGTGTTCACTTCCATCTTGCTCTTCTAACCATACTTGTGAATGTATTTTTCTCTTTTTTTCATTCCCCCTGCCCTTTTCGTTCTCCGCTCTTCGTCAAATATTTCTCCTTGTTCTCCTCTTAGCATGAAGATGATTAGATGGCATCACAGTGAAATGTGTCCCACCTGCATGAACTTGGTGTTTTGCGAAACTACCTCCCATTATTAGCTGGAAAATCACTGCATAGCTGTCCTGCTAGTTTCCAACTAGATAGGTGTCTTGACAAAGAGTTGTGCCTAGAGAAGGATCACGCTACCGATCATCTACATGGTATAATGAGGTGCTTCTTGTGCTTTTTCTTCTTTTCGTTAGCATTGTGAATGCCATGCACAAACAAGTTTAAAGATTCACAACTTGACATGGCCTCTGACGTGCATAATTGTCCTCCCTGCATCTACTGCTTCCTCCTCTTGCTTTAACGTGGAAATCTGCAATAATTTTAGCATGTCATCGAATCTTGTTTCTGTCAGTCTGCGATTATCCCACAGTTGCCTTTTGTCTCTCCCAAACCCTGGTTTCACCTTTTTCTGACTCTTCCCTTTCCAAATCCCTTGTTGCACCTTCGACTGGCTTTTGATCCAAAGGATGTGCACAACCATTGAACTGTGATGTCCCTGTTTATTCATATTGCCGGTGTTGGTTGACTTTGATCTTCATAAGGTTAAAAAAATAGTTCCTTCATCTTTTAATCCATTGTTAACCTGACCTGAAAACCTCATCTCTAGAATTTTTCAACTTTTTTGAATCTGCAGCTGTTCTAAAATGGCTGTTACTCTTGGCTTTATTCTTACTTTGACCTTTTCTGTGTTGTACATTCTTTCAGTCCTGCTTGTTTGTGCTGGTGTTTATACTCCACATGAGACTCCTCCCATTCCATCTACCTTATTTCAGCGTATCTTTCTATTCCCTTTTTTTTTCTTATGTACTCAAGTTTCCTTTTTAAAGCATCTAAGCTATTTGCTCCATCCATGTTCTGTAGTGAGTTTCACATTACATCCACTCTCTTCAGTAAAAAAAAAAATTCTTTCCCTGTTGGATTTATTAGTAACTATCTTGTATTTATGGCCCCTAGTTTTTGATTCTTCCACAAGGGGAAACATTCTGTGCACATCTCCCCCTGTCCAACCTATGCATAATTTTATAAATCTCTATCAGGACTCTTCTAAGTCTTTTCTCTAAAGAAAACAGTTGTTCAGCATTTCCTGATAGGTGTGCAATCTCTCAGTTCTGGAACAACCTTGTAAATCTTTTTTGCACTTTCTCCAGTGCTTCTACGTCCTTTTTTTTTTATAGTATGAAGATCCGGACAAGTTCAACATAAATTCACTACTTTTGAATTCTACACCCTGTGAAATAAATCCTAGTGTTTTTTTTTTAAGCATTTTTAATTGCTTTGCTGTCCTATGATGCTGCTTTTAATGATTTGTTTACCTGTAACCCTAAAGTCCCTTTTCTTTTCCATGCATTCAGTTTCTTACCCAGTCTTCATCAGTTGCTCCACTTCTAATTTTTTTTTCCTCCTTTTGGTACTGGGGATGTGGAGATGGCTGCTGTATCTGTTCCAAGTCTGTGCTGCAGTTGACTTAAAACTCTCAATGAGAAACTTATCTTCAGTGCCTATTTTGGGGAAGATGAAAGAAGCTGTTTGGTCCTTGGCCAGTATCACATGTGAATAGATCATTTGATGTCTTGAGGTCAAAACATGGCAAAAGAATACATGATTAATGGGAAAATACTGAGAGGTATAGAGGAAGTGAGGGACCTTGGAGTGAATGTCCACAGATCCTTGAAGGTAGCAGGACAAGTTGATAAGGTGGTTAAGAAGGCATATGGAATCTTTCCCTTTATTAGCCAAAGTGTAGAATATAAGAGCAGGGAGGTTATGCTGGAACTGTATAACTCATTGATTAGGCTGCAACTTGAGTACTGTGTGCAGTTCTGGTCACCTCATTACAGACAGAATGTAATTGCACGAGAGGGTACAGAGGAGATTTACGAGGATGTTGCCAGGACTGGAAAAGTGCAGCTGTGTGGAAAGATTGGATAAGCTGGGGTTGTTCTCCCAGAACGGAGAAGACTGAAGGGAGATTTGATTGAAATGTACAAAATTTTGGGGGGCCTGGATACAGTGGATGTGAAGGCCTATTCACCTTAGCAGAGAGGTCAGTGACTAGGGGGTATAGATTTAAAGTGATTGGTAGAAGGATTAGAGGGGAGATAAGGAAAAATGTTTTCACCCAGAGGGTGGTGGGGGTCTATAACTCACCGCCTGAAAGGATAGTAGAGGCAGAAACCCTCAACTCATTTTAAAAGATGTTTGGATATGCACTTCAAGTGCCATAACCTGCAGGGGTACGGACCAAATGCTGGAAGGTGGGATTAGGCTGGGTAGCTCATTTTTCAGGTGGCACAGACACGATGGACCAAGTGGCCTCTTTTTGTACTGTAAACTTTCTATGATTCAGCTGATGCAGTGTGTTAGCTTGCTCTCCTTCTATCTGAGAACTAGGTTTGTCCATGCTAGTTCATTGGGATGACTTTTCTTTCTCTGCTAGCCGTTGAATTCCAAACCTCCAGGGCATAAACCCACTTTGTTTGTTTTACTGGATTGAATTGCAATAGATTATGCATAGGATAGAATCAAATCACAGAGCTTCACAGACCATTTGGCCCATAGTAACTGTGCCAACTCTTAAAAGAATTAGCCATTTAGGATCATTTTTCAAATATATGGGCCAAGTGCTGGAAAATGGGATTAGAATAGATAGTGCTTGATGGCTGGCACAGACACAATGGGCCGAAGGGCCTGTTTCTGTGCTGTATAACTCTGACTCTATGAAGATTGTGATGGCCCAGGCATCTCCACATTTGTGTGCTGTATGAGTTGGATAGGTTTTTAAAATTTGTTCCCTGGTTGTGCATGGCACTGGCAAAGACACATTTATTACCTAATTGCCCTGAGACAGTGGGGATAGGTTTACTGAATGAGCCTCTGCAGTCCTTAGGATGATGGCGCTGGATAAGGAATTCCAGGATATTGATCCAACAGCATTGAAGGAATGGTGATCTGTGCAAGTCAGTATGGTGGGTGATTGGAGCTTATGACCTTCCTATGATATTGCTGTTTTGTCTTTCGTGGTAAAGGTTGTGGGGCCAGAAGGTGCTGTTGGAAGTAAACTTGGTGATTTGTTCTGGTATATCCTGTAGATTGTATATAATACAGCCTCAGTGCACCTGTGTTGCAGGGACAGCAGAGTGAATCAGAAGCAGGACTGCTGATCAAGTAGACTGCTTTGTCCCGAACTTGTCTGTTGCGGCCACATATCTGACTTGAACCTGGTGATTTACAGTGCAATGCTGCCAGCTGTTGTAGCCACCATGTTGATGTGATTGATCAAGTTAAGCTCCTGGTCACTGGTTAGTGTTAGTTGGGGAATCTGCAATGGTGTTGCTGTTGAAGGTTCGAGAAGATAGTTTGGTCTTAAAACAATTCATTGGACAGAACTTAGGTGGGGCAAATGTCAGCTGTCATTTTAGGAAACACTTCTACACTCAAAGGGTGATAAAAGTTTGGAACTCTTTGCAAATGGCTATTGATACTAGATCAGTAGTAAATTTTAAGTTAAATTGATAAATTTTTATTAAGGGATCTGAGGCAAAGGGGGGGTGGTGTATGGTGTTAGATAGCAGATCAGCTATGATCTCATTAAAGATTCGAAGGGCTAAATGGCCTACTCCTGTTCCTGTTTGTCAGCCTCGATGTTGTCCACACCCTGCTGTGGATTGACATGGTCTGTTTCATTATCAGAAGTTATAAGTGGAGCTGACCATACAATTATCAGTGAACAGCTCCACTGCTGACCTTTATATCAGAGGGAAGGTCAAACGTGAAACAGCTGAAGCTGGTTGGACCAAAGATGTTTCCTGAGGAATCCACTGGTGTTATCGTGGGCTGTGATGACTGACCTCAAACTACAGCCATCTGCTTGTGTGCTGTATTACTCCAGCAACAGGAGAGTTTTCAGAATGGTACCCACTGACTTTAGTTTTCTTAGGGCTCCTTGGTGCAATAGTTGGTCAAATACAGCTTTGATGTTGAAGGGAATTGCTCTCGCATATTCTCATGTATTTAGCTTTTATGTCCATATCTAGATCAAGTTGCAATGAAATCTGGAACTAAGTGGTTATGTCAAAACCAAAACTGAGCACCAGCAAGTTGGTGAGTAGGTATCATTTTAATGGTGCTACTGCTAATTTCTTTGTTCACTTTGCTGATTGAGAGAAGGCGGATAGAGCTATAGTTGGTCGGTTAAATTTATCCTGCGTTTTGTGGATGGGGCATACCTGGGTAATCTTCCCCATTGTACGGTAGATGTCGGTGTCGTGGCTGCACTGCAGTAGCTTGTTCGGTTAGTCCTGATGCACAGGTCTTCGGCGCTGCAACTGGGGTGTTATCAGAGCCCAGAGTCATTGTTGAACGTGTTATCAACATGAAGGATAACTGATCTGTCAGTTTGGAGGTGGTGGTTAGCAGGAAATTTCATTGATTTTTTTTTTGACCTGGAGTTATGAGACTTCATGGTGTTCAGAGTCAATGTTTGAGGTTCTTAGGCCATGCCATTTGACTGTGTACCACTGTTTGTCTTTCTCTGTCCTCTCCCCCACCCCCAAACTCTGGTGGGACAGGATGTACTTGGAGATGGTGATAGAGGAGTCTGTGAATTTGGCTGACTAGTGAGTGTGATTGTAAAAGTATGACCATGTCATATGAACATAAATCAGGAGCAGGAGTAGGCCACTTGGCCCCTCGAGCCTGCTTTACCATTCAACAAAATCATGGCTGATCTGATAGTAACCTCAACTCCACATTCCTGCCAACCCCCGATGACCTTTCACCTCCTTGCTTATCAAGAATCTATCTACCTCTGCCTTAAAAATATTCAAAGACTCTGCTTCCAACGTCTTTTGAGGAAGAGAGTTCCGAAGACTCATGACCCTCTGTCTTAAATGGGTGACCCTTTATAGTGACCCCTAGTTCGAGATTCTTCCACAAAAGGAAACATCTTTTCCACATCCACCTTGTCAAGACCCCTCAGGATCTTGTATGTTTCAATCAAGTCACCTCTTGCTCTTCTAAATTCCAGCGGATACAAGCCTAGCCTGTCCGTCTTTCCTCATAAGATAACCTGCCCATTCCAGGTATTAGTTTTGTAACCTTCTCTGAACTGCTTCCAATGCATTTACACCCTTCCTTAAATAAGGAGACCAATACTGTACACAGTGCTCCAGATGCAGTCTCACCAATGCCCTGCATAACTGAAGCATAACCTCTCTACTTTAGTATTCAATTCCCCTTGCAATAAATGGTAACATTCTATTAGCTTTCCTAATTACTTGCTGTACCTGCATACTAACCTTTTGTGATTCATGCAATAGGTCACCCAGATCCCTCTGCATCTCAGAGCTCTGCAATCTCACCATTTGGATAATATGCTTCTTTATTATTCTCCCTGCTAAAGTGGACAATTTCCCACTTTCCCACATTATACTCCATTTGCCAGATCTTTGCCCACTTAACCTATCTATATCCTTTTGTAGCCTCCTTATACCCTCTTCACAGCTTACTGTCCTACCTATCTTTGTGTCATCAGCAAATTTAGCAAGCATACCTTCGGTCCCTTCATCCAAGTCATTTACAGAAATTGTAAGAAGTTGAGGCCTCAGCCTCAACTGATCCCTGTAGCACACCACTCGTTACATTTTGCCAACCAGAAAATGACCCATTTATGCCTCTTCTCTGTTTCCTGTTAGCTAACCAATCTTCTATCCATGCCAATATGTTATCCCCTACACCATGAGCTTTTATTTTCTGCAATAACCTTTGATGTGGCATCTTATCAAATGCCTTCTGGAAATCTAAGTACAGTACATCTACCGGTTCCCCTTTATCCACAGCGCATGTTACTTCAAAGAACTCCAATAAATTGGTTAAACGTGATTTCCCTTTCACAAATCTTCCCCGAATCTAGGGAATTTTGGAAAATTAAAACCAACACATCAACTATCTCACTAGCCACTTCTTTTAAAACACTGGGATGAAATCCATCAGGACCTGGGACTTGTCAGCCCTTTTATTTATTTTATTTTTGATTTGGAGATACAGCACTGAAACGGGCCCTTCGGCCCACCGAGTCTGTGCCGACCAACAACCAACCATTTTTATACTAACCCTACAGTAATCCCATATTTCCCTACCTACACTAGGGACAATTTATAACAGCCAATTTACCTATCACCTGCAAGTCTTTTGGCGGTGGGAGGAAACTGGAGCACCCGGAGGAAACCCACGCAGACACAGGGAGAACTTGCAAACTCCACACAGGCAGTACCCAGAATTGAACCCGGGTCCCTGGAGCTGTGAGGCTGCGGTGCTAACCACTGCGCCACTGTGCCGCCCTTAGCTCCAACAATTTGCTCAGTACCACTTCCCTGGAGATGGTAATTTTTCTTGAGTTCCTTCCTCCCTTCCATTGATTTATAGCTATTTCTGGGATGTTACTTGTATCCTCTATGGTGAAGACCGATGTAAAATATCTGTTTAATACATCTGCCAACTCCTTATTTTCCCTTATTATTCCTCAGACTCACTTTCTATAGGATGAGCGCTTACTTTGTTAACTTTTTTTTAAAAATATCTGTAGAAATTCTTACGATCAGTTTTATATTTCTAACCAGCTTTCTCTTGCTCTAATTTTTCCCTTCTTATTGATCATTTAGTCGTTCTTTGCTCCTTTTTGTAATCTGTCCAATCTTCTGACCTGCCACTTTGCACAATTATACACTTTTTCTTTGTTTGATACTATCTTTAACTTTTTTAGTTAACTATGGATGGTGGGTCCTCCCCTTCGAATTTTTCTTTCTCGTTGGAATGTATCTATTCTGTGTTTTCTGAAATATATCCTTCTGCATCTCTATTGACCTATCACTTAACCTACTTTGCCAGTTCACTTTTGCTAGTTCTGTTTTCATGCCGTCATAATTGCCCTTATTTAAGTTTAAAATACTAGTCTTAGACTCACTCTTCTCTCCCTCAAACTGAATGTAAAATTCAATCATGTTATGATCACTGCTGCCTAGGGATGCCTTCACTATGAGGTCATTAATTAATTCTATCTTGTTGCACAATACCAGGTTTAGTATAGCCTGCTCTCTGGTTGGCTCCAGAATGTGCTGTTCTTCCAAAAAAAAACTATCCTGAAAACATTCTATGTATTCCTTATCTAGGCTACCTTTGCCCATCTGATTTTTCCAGTCTATATGTAGTCTATATCACGCTGCTGCTGCTTGTCTGTGGGACAACTCTCCAACTTTAGCACCAATACCCAGATGTTGGTGCAGAGGACTTTGCCATGTCAGCTGAGCTGAAACTGCTCAAGTTGTGAAACAATCCGATGCCAAACTTGCTGCCGATAAGTCTGTGAAATTTTGCTTCCGTTTTTGTAGCAGTGGTTTTAATAACTTGCTGGGCCACTTCTAAGGAGCATTGTGAGTCAACCCCTAATGTGGGATTGGTGTCGTGTGTAGGTCAAACTGGGTATGGATGGCAGGTTCCCTGACATGAAGAATATTAGTACTGCATGCGAAAGAGGAAATAGGTATTCTGTCATCTGTCTGAATGATTGAACGTTTCACAGCAGTTTGCCTTTTAAGTGCTACATTCCACTGAATAGGTAATGTGGATTTAGAAAATATAGTCTGGCTTAAACCTTGGAATTTATTTTTGTAAAGACAGCAATAAGTTTATTGGGTTGAAAAATAACAATCGTTAAAGGACTTGCACATTTTCCAAAGGATTAAAAGCCTCCTAGTGACGGTCCCTGATTATTTATCGGCAATCTTACGTAACTCTGAAACATCAAACACTAAGCAGTAGCCTCTGCTTGCTTAGACTGCAATAAAATATGTTTTTGTTTAAATCAAAAAAAGTTTATTGTTTAAGAGTGCAGAATCCCAGCAGGTTAAATCCTTAATGGAGATAGCTGTCAGTTTCACACAAAGATTTATACTTGACTGCAGACTAAGCATTCTCCTTTTTATGCCTGAGGTTTCTCATCAATTTTGAAGTAAATGTTAGAACTTTATCAAATGGATATGCAAGCACATTTGGGGAGGGTAAGGAAGGGAATGAATGCAAAATAACTGGTTTACATTGTTGATAGTAGGGGTCCAGAGATTAGTCCCTTGTGTGAAGGGCACACGACTGAATATTTTAGTGCTTAATCAGAGAGCAGCTGAGCCATACATCTAAATCTCTCGGCTCTTTCACTTTAGAGAGTCAAGTAATATTTATGGAAAATTTCACGTGATTATTGACGCAGGGACACACTGGGTTAATCTCATTCCATGCTTTGTGTATCTGCTCATTTGAGTCTATGAAACAGCTACATTTACCAGCAACTTGTAATGCAAATGAGAAGTAATTTTGTTTAAAAACTCATGTGTATGCGTAACATATATATTAATCTTTTCAACTAGAATGCAAGTTTTATTATAGACTATTAATCTGGGTAGATCTATGTAACCCACCTAGCAGCATGTAATATTTATACTAACTGATTTCTGAAAATATTTATTTGTGTTGAGGGGAAATACTGTTTCTATTTGACGGTGCTTTCTAATTGTCCAGTTGTTTAAGAGTAACAAGGGAAATAGAAAGGAAGGAGTGTGGTAACAAGTACTGTTTGGATTTAGAAAAGGACTGAGAAATGAAAAATAAATTGTAGAGCTGGATTATAGCCATTGAATTAATATTCAAAGTGAACTAGGGTGAAAAAGATGATAGAAGTAAAAAAAAAAATCTCCAAGTTGAAAATGCAGTATTCTTGGCAGAAGCATTCATTATAATTAAAGCATATGTTTGAAATATTTGGTAAAAAAGTAGAGAGCATTAATGGAAATGGTGATTTTTTTTTTTAAATTTCTGAATGTGCTTTTTTTAAATGCTGGCCATTTTACTCTTGTGTTGACTATTTGATTCCACAGATACTCCTTGCCCTCTAGGACTTTATCCAAATGAGCATTATTGAGTATCAATTGGTTAGTAGGATATTCAATGATGAAAGTGTCGCAGTTGACTGTAATCCTGTTCTCACCGCCATCCTCTCACACGCTTTCAGCAGAAGTTGCTAGATTACGAGGGGGGAGCAGGGACCATGACTCATATTCCCCTCCCTAATCAAGGGATGCCAAGGCCAACTGTAGCTGTCCAACCAGCCTGCTGGCTCGGATGCATATTATCAGGAATCCAGGAGTTTCTTTGCCTGCATGGCTAAACTATTTTCTGAAGATACTAGTTGTGTTACTGGGTGTTGCAGATTTCAGTATTGGGTTTAATCCTGTGTGTTTCTTCCTCTTATTGTCCTGCACTTCTCTGTAATTTGGTTGCGTCTCCAACTTGCCACTGCTGTCTCTGATTTTGTCATGCTACTTGTCTGTCATCTGGTCTTGGATGAAGAGAAATTTTCTCCATCTGAATATTGAGAAAACTGAAGCCCGTCACAAACTCCGTTCCCTAGCCAGCAACTCCATTCCTCTCCCTGGTCACTATCTGAGGCTGAACCAAGACCATTGCAATCTTGGCATCCTATTTGATCTGAGATGAGCTTCCGACCACACATCCACTCAGTCGCCAAGACCCCATAATATTGACGGTCTCTGCCCCTTCCTCAGCTCATCAGCAGCTGAAACCCTCTAGACTTGACTTCCATTGTTCTCCTGCCTGACCTCGCATGTTCCACTACCATGGACTTGAACTCATCCCAAAACTCTGCTGCCTGTATGCAAACTTGCACCAAGTACCAGTCACCCATTACCCCTCTGCTCGCTGACCTGTCAGGGAAATCAGCAGCTCAATTGTAAATTTTTCATCCTTGCCTTCACATCCCTCCATGGCCTTGCACTTTCCTGTTTCTGTAATCTTCTCCAGCCCTACAACCGTTTGAGGTCTCTGTGCCCCTCCATTTCTGGCCTTTTGTGCATCCCCATTTTAATCACTACACCGTTGGTGGCTGTGACTTCAGCTCCCTGGGCCCTTAGCTCTGGAATTCCCTCCCTAAACCTCTGCCTCCCTACCCCTCTCCTCCTTGAAAATACTCCTTAAAACTTACCCCTTTGACCAAGTTTTTGGTCATCTGTCCCAGTATCTCCTTGTGTTAATGCTTCTGTAAAGCACTTTGGGAAATTTTACTACATTAAAGGTGCTATATAAATGCAAGCTGTTATACGCTGTATTTGGAATTTTTGGAACAGGATTAGCAGTGGCACTGCGATCCATCAAGTTGAAGGCCTTGTGTGATTATTTTGTTCTCTTTTCAAAACCTGAGTACTTTATAGCATGATTTGCATTTGTTTCACGTTTGACATTTGGGCACTCTAGTAATTAGGATGATCATAGTTGTAGGAGCACCTGATCCCACAAGTGGGATGTGGGACTCTATTTAGTTGAAAGTCTTAAATTGCAATCCTCCAACGTTTAATGGAAAAATTAAGAATGCTTCCAGGAAATATTTTAAGTTTTGATTTGCAAGTAAGTACTACTTGGATGTTTGTTTGAGGGATGATACTTGGGGCTCTCTTACCAAGCATGAATGGTGGCAGGGAATTCTGCTGACCAGCAGTAGCTGTCTACGGATGCAAACTCGGCAGTGTGGTTGCAGTTTTCCTATCGGTGCTGATGACAGGCAGGGTTCCCTGCCGTTCACGTATTCTTGGAAAATTCCCCCCTTGTGTGTTGGAAGTGAAATTGAGGGACATCAGGCAGGCACAGGCTGTGGAAACATAACATCATACAGCATGGCAAGGTGGCCATTCAGCCCATCGTGCCTGAGCTGCAGTTGGTAAGAGCTATCCAATTAGTCCCACTCTTCACCTTTTGTTTTCCCTATAACCCTGCAAATTGTATTGGCTCTTGTTTTCCCCCCCCACCCCCATTTAGTCTTGCCATTTTGCTGGAAAAATCACTGTATACAAGGCGAGTAAGTTGCTAGAATAATTGTGTTTTAGAAAAAATTGAAAATGAGGTAATCATTGTATGCTAATGGATACTTTTATTTATAGACTATATCATTCATTTCTGACCTTACTTTGACTAAGTGATGGTATGTTTGAGCTCATTAACTGATGAGGCCACATGATTACTGCAGCCTTAGATACTGGTATAAAGCTACTTAGAATGGTTATCTTATGAAATGGAAAATAGTTTCTTTTGAATGTCAACTTACTGAATCAATGTGTGCACTTTGGGCTGAACCTGCTGCACAGTAATTGCTGTTTCTTAGCCAGCTGCCAAGTATGCAAAATTGATGGAAGTATCAAGAGCCGTGACTGCGCAATGAATGATTCTAGGATATCTCATGAACCATCACCAGCTTATACTAAACTGTGGTCAGTACTTGTAGATCATTTTTAGTTTTTACTCTCTATGTTGAGTCAAACCAGAAAATTGTAACTCCAACACAGTTGGCATTGTGTAATCTCCGCCTGTGTCTCTATTGCAGACACATGCCATTAGGCAGATTTACTTCTTCTAGAAGATGATTCCATATATATTTATATTTATTAATATCACACACACCAGTAGATCTTCCATGGCACTATTTATGGGGAGGCAAGCAACAGTGAATATGTTGCAGTGTAATTACACCCTCCTGTCAGTGGTGGCAATGCTCTGGGCAAAAAATGTCAAGCTCAAGCTCCAGATTCTTGGAGAAGTAAAAAAAACTTCCCAAATTGTACAAAGTTTGCTTTTAAAAATAAAGATCTGTTATATTAACAGTGGGCAAACGATCTAAAGATTCAAAGAGTACCATTCTTGAGGTAACACTATGAATGTAATAAGATGACACATTGAGTATATGGAGTATGACTGTCACTCAACTGTTTATCTGACGTTCTGGTGAAGCATCATAGATTTGACACCAGGTGGTGTGGCACCAATGTTTTTACTGGAGCATGCCAGCCATCTTTGTAAAGGTTAAGTAAATTGGTCCTAACTGACAGACCAGACATCATTTCCAGGACAAATTGAGCAGAAATTGAGCACAGTCTCCCAATTTATTACAAGATGGTGACCAAAACAAAGCGAGTACAAGCAGGCAGCGAATATCAGGTTTCTGAGGCATCCGAGTGAAACAAACCACAAAATCAACTGGAAAATAAAACCGAAAGATTTTCTGCCGACAAATGAGTAACCCAAACACTCACTCAGACATTGCTCACCCTCCCACTTAGGCTCTGATTCCCAGCTATTCACCCCTGTTTGCATCTTGTCTTCTAACCCAGATGACACTGGCTGTCAGTCCCTTCCCTGCAACCGCCCATTGGTTGCACTGCTCACTGCAAGTATATTCTTAAATGTGGAGACCAAAACTGCACATGTGGTCTCCCCAAAACCCTGTATAATTTTAGCAAGACTTCTTTATTCCTGTTCTCCAATCCCCTTGCAATAAAGGTAAACATGCCATTTGCCTACCTAACTGCTTGCTGTACCTGCATGCTAACTTTCTGTAATCCTTGTACAAGCACACCCAAGTCTCTTTGAACATCAGCACTTACAAGTTTCACACCTTTTAACAAAAATTCTGCTTTTCTATTCTTATGACCAAAGTGAATAACTTTACACTTCCCTACATTATACTCCATCTGCCATCTTGTTGCCCTCTCATTTAACCTGTCTATATCTCTGTGCAGCCTCTCTGTGTCCTCCCCACAGCTTACCTTTCCATTACCTTTGTATCATCAGCAAACTTAGATGCATTACTCTCTGTCTCTTCATCTAAGTCATTTAATATAGATTGTAAATAGCTGAGGCCCCAGCACTAATCGTTGCGGCACACCACTGCCACTTGAAAATGCCCCGTTGATGGACACTCTTTACATCCTGTCCATTAACCAATCATCTATCCATGCTAATATATTACCCCCAACTCCATGAGCCCTTATCTTGCCTTTTGTGTGGCACCTTATCGAATGCCTTTTGGAAATCCAGGTAGACTACATCTGGTTCTCCTTTATCTACGAGTTACATCCTCAAAAACCTAATAAATTTGTCAAAACAGGGTTTTACATTAGTAAAACCATGCTGACTTGTTCTCATCGTACTATGATTTTCTAAGTGCATTGTCAAGACTTCCTTAATAATAGATTCCAGCATTTTCCCAACAATTGATCTTAGGCTAACTAGCCTGTAGTTCACTGTTTTCTCTCTCCTGCCTTTTTTGAAAAGCGATGTAACATTTGCCAACTTCCAATCTGATGAGACTGTTCCTAAGTAATTTTGGAAAATCATAGCTAGCACATCCACTATCTGTGCAGCTATCTCTTTTAGAGCCTTAGGGTGTAGGCCATCAGGTCCCAGGAATTTGTCATATTTTAGTCCCTTACGTTCCTCCAGTACTTTTTCTCTGCTGATACTAATTTCCTTAATTTCCTCACTCTCTTTAGTTCTTGGGTTACTGTCTATTTCTGGTATGGAACTTGTGTCTTCTACTGTGAAGAAAGACACAAAATATTTCTTCAATGCCTCAGCCATTTCCTCATTCCCCAAGGTAACTTCTCCTGTCACTGCTTCTAAGGGACCAACATTTACTTCAGCTACTCTCCTTTTTATATATCTATAAAAGCTCTTAGTTTCTTTTTATATTATTGGCTAGTTTACTCTCATTCCATTTTTTCCCTTTTTTATCAACTTTTTGGTGGCTCTTTGCTTGTTTCTAAAATATTCCCAATTTTCAGACTTGCTACTCTTTTTGCAACATTGTAAGCCTCTTAATCAAATACTATCTAATTTCCTAAGTGAGCCAATTAATTTTGTCATATGAACATTGATTTTAAACTGTGGCTGGAGTGAAGAAAGGACTTACTAAAGAATCACCAGACACTTGGCTGGAAGGACATTTGCATACTAACAGACCATGCTTGTGGACACAAAGGGCTGTTCCCTGGTCCACTTAACCCACAATGGATTTTGATCACCAGACATTGAAGGTGTAAGGAAGAGCATTCCAGAGACTGCTAAGGTGATACAATCCACAAATGCCAGGACTGGTTAAACCAGCTGGTCACATGACTGGCTGGTCCAATTTTTTGAACTAGTCACAGACAGTTTGAACTCGAAGACTGTTTGTTTGCTCCTGGACTGAGAAGACCTCTCCTGTCTGCTCCCATCTCTTTCTCACAAGCCTTTGGACTCACTGAGGACACGTGAACCTCGAGAGAAAAGCTCCTATATCGAACAAGGTTTAAGAAGAATACTGGGCCTCAACGAAAAGTAAGACCTACCTACGATCCAAGGGCTCTACAGCGAGCTCGAAGAACAGTAACCAACACCATCTTTAGATATTACCTCAAATTTTTCCACTTTATTTCTTTTCTTTTCTGTCTCTATCTGCACGTGTGTATCCCATATGCATGCTAGTGTGGGCGCATCATGTATCTGTAGGCGTTAATTGAATTAGAATTTAAGTTTAGTAAATTTCAACTTTTCTTCTTTAAACCTAAGAAAACCTGTTTGGCTGGTTTCTTTGCCTTACAGTTGGAAAGGGGTGAACAAGGATTCATCAAGGGGGCGCTAAAAATATGGTGTGTTTAAAATTAAACCTGAGCAGTAAGAGCAGGTGAAGTCTGAGAGGGAACCATAGCCCCCTTTCTCACCTGGTCGTTACAGTCTATCTTGTTGAGTTTTTGATTTTCAATGGAATGTATTTTTGTTGAACATTTTGAATTGTTTCTTTAAAGGTTTTGCACTGTTCATTTACTGCCATACTTTTTAGTCTATTTACCCAATTTACCGTAGCCAGTTCCCCCCTCATACTTAAATAATAATTTGAAGATTCTTATTTGTGATTGGAGTATGTCACTTTCAAACTTAACGTGGAATTCATAATGGTATTATGATCACTATTTCTCAGTGGATCTTTTACTATGACATTACTAATTAACCTTCCTTCATTACACAATACTAGATCTAAGATGGCTTTATCCCTCATCAGTTCCACAACATATTGCTCTGAGAAACTGTCACGAAAACATTAGACAAACTCATCTTCTAGATCACTCTTGCCAATTTCATTGTCTCAGTCTAGATGAAGATTAAAGTCTCCCACAGTTATTATATTGCCTTTGCTACAAGCTCCAATAATTTCTTGTTTTATGCTCTGTCCAGCGGTATAACAACTGTTAGGGGGCCTATAAACTACTCCCACCAGTATTTTCTGATTCTTGCTATTCCTAATTTCCACCCATACTGATTCTACTTCATGATCTTCTGAGGCCAGATCTGTTCGCACTAATGTCCTTGTGTCATCCTTTATTAGCAAGGCTACCCCTCCTTCTTTGATGTTCTGTCTCTCCGAAATATTATGAGGAAAGCAAGTTAGAGAGGAGGAAAGCAAGTTAGAGAGGCGGAGAGGCTTAGAAACAATTATAGAGCTTTGGGCCAAGGCAGTGGAAGGCTCAGCCACCATTGGTGGAATGATTTAAAAATCAAGGATGCTCAAGAGGCCAGAATTAAGTTTACTTGAAGGCCTCAATTAAGAGATTAGGGATGGTGAGGGGCAAGGCCATGGAGGGATTTGGAAACCAGGATGAGAATTTTAAGAGTTTCTCTTTTGTCTGCTAATCTGTTCTTTGTTCGTTGCCGTTCATGAAAACTCCTACTTTTATGTTGTCAGCAGATTTTGTGTCTAGAATCTCCTCCCCGATTCTCACAAGACTCCATACTCACACATCTGCTCCCAGTGCTTATACATTCCAGGAAGACACAAATAACATCCCAGAAATACTTGTAAATCATGAAGTGAAAGGGAGGGAGGAACTTAAAACAATTCACCAGGGGAAGGGTACAGAGAAAACTATTAGAACTAAAGGCTGACAAGTCCCGAGGACCGGATGGCCTGCATTCTAGGGTCTTAAAAGAAGTAGCTGCTGAGATAGATGCATCGGTTGTAATTTTCCAAAATTCCCTAGATTCTGGGAAGGTCCCATCAGATTGGAAAATAGTGAATGTAACTCTTCTATTCAAAAAAAAAGGAGGGAGACAGAAAGCAGGAAACTACAAGCCAGATAGCCTAACATCTGTCACAGAGAAAATGCTAGAATCTATTATTAAGGAGGTTATAGCAGTGCGATCAGGCAGAGTCACATGGCTTTGTAAAGGGGAAATTGTTTTGACTAATTTATTAGGGTTCTTTGAAGAAGTAACAAGCACCGTGGCTAAAGTAGAACCTGTAGATGTGATGTACTTGGATTTCCAAAAGGCAATTTAATAAGGTGCCACATCAAAGGTTACTACACAAAATAAGAGCTCCTGGTGTAGGAGATAACATACTATCATGGATAAAGGGCGGTTAGCTAACTGGAAGCAGAGAGTAGGGATTAATTGGAGTGCCAGGGGCCTCAACTATTTGCAATCTATATCAATGACTTGGATTAAGGGACCGAATGTATGATTACTAAATTTGCTGATGACAGCAAGATAGGAAAGAAAATAAGTTGTCAAGAGGAGATGAAGAGCCTGCAAAGGGATAGAGATAGGTTAGGTGAGTGGGCATAAATTTGGCAGATGGAGTATAATGTGGGAAAATGTGAACTTGCCCACTTTGGCAGGAAGAATAGAAAAGCAGTATATTTAAATGGCGGGAGTGGTGGTACAGAGGGATCTGGGTGTCCTGGTACATGAGTCATAAAAAGCTAGTATGCAGGTACAGCAAGTGATTAGGAAGGCAAATGGAATGTTGTTTATTGCAAGGGGAATGGAATATAAAGGTAGGGAAGTTTTGCTACAGTTGTACAGGGCATTGGTGAGACCACATCTGGAGTACTGTGTACAGTTTGGTCTCACTTAAGAAAGGATATAATTGCATTGGAAACAGTTCAGAGAAGGTTCACTCGACTGATTCCAGGGATGAAGGGGTTATCTTCTGAGGAAAGGTTGGACAGTTTGGGCCTGTATCCATTAGAATTTAGAAGAATGAGAGTTGATCTTATTGAAACATACAAGATCCTGAGGGGACTTGACGGGGTGGATGCTGAAAGGATGTTTCCCCTTGTGGGAGAGACTAGAACTAGGGGACACAGTTTAAAAATAAGGGATCTCCCATTTAAGATGAAGATGAGAATTTTTTTTTTCTCTGGTCGTTAGTTTGTGGAATTCTCTTCCCCAGAGAGCAGTGGAGACCGGGGTCATTGAATATTTTTAAGGCTGAGTGGGATAGATTCTTGATTGACCAGGGACTTAAAGGGTAGAGACGGGTAGGCAGGAAAGCTTATTTGATTCCACAATCAGATCAGCCCTAATCTTATCAAATGGTGGAGCATGCTCAAGGGGCCGAATGGCCTACTTCTGCTCCTGATTCGTATGTTCGTATATATGTATGAATCCCTCCCATGTAACCTCAGGAGATGACTGCATTAAACTTCCAGAGATGGAACCCCAATTCACCACTGGGACACGTTGCTCTGAAACCTCAACTCTCCTCATACTCTCCACCATTGTCATTACAGTGCTGTATATTCTGGTAAAAGATTGAGTGCACAAATGAAAGAGTAGACAATCAAGGCTACTAATTTAGTTTTCATAGAAAATGCAAAATCCACATCTTGTCAGAAAATAAAATAAAAGAGACTTGTTCAGTCATCGTAAATCAGCGCCTTTAATACATTGTTTGTCACAGGGTAACACCATAAGCAAGAAGCTTTTTAAAGTCAGTTTTTATTGCTGATTTTTAAAAACTGATTTTTGGGATGTTATTTTTATTTTTGGGATCAAAGACTGGGAGAAAATTCAGTAGGGGATGTGTTGGGGGAACTAGATCCCCAAAAAAGGGGTAACTCAGAGAGAGAAAAGGATAACATTAGTAAGCCTGCTTTAATTTTGAACACCACCAAACCTTAAAAAGAACATGAGACTAACGGGGCACCTTTAAGCTACAATGACAACCGTTACAATTCCATTGGCCTCAATGGCAGTTCCAAAAGTTTTGGCAAGCATAAGCTTGCAGCAGTTGTGTTCAGAATGAGATTTCTTTTTAAGAGCAGAATTTTGCATTATTAGTGGGATCACATAATGTTTCCTGGTCAGTCTTCTCTTTCCAGTCGCGAGGTTAGGCTTCCCCATGCGACCTCACTGGATTCGCCCACTCTGTTTCCAGCATTTGGGAATTCTTTTCCGTTTAATGATTTGCCAATAAGCCTGTCAACAAAAGGTCTGTGTTTGTCCCATCTCGCGGTGAAGGCTTAAAGAAAACATCTGCTCTCAATATGAATAGTGCCACCCAACCTTGATTTTCCTGGGATGAGACAATTGACTCTAATTGTGAAGTAGATGGTGAGCTGCAACAAACTGGCTGAATTTGCTTTACAACACTACTTCATTGGCCTGCAGCCGTTGCTCTTAAACCTGTGCAAATTAATTTGTGTTTTAGGCAAACAGTTAACAATGACTCATTCCCGGATTATTTCCATGAAGAAAAAAAATGATCTCAAGTTCAAAAGCACGATGAAGTCACTGATTCATTGCAATGCTGCCATCCTGTGTGACTCCCTGGACTGCCTGGGAATACTGATAAATCACCACTATACCATTAAGAAAAGATAATGCGTACTGATTCATATCCAGCAAATAATAGACACAGGCAACTTCACCCTGCTTCCCAGAACGTTGATGGGAAAAATTGAGCATGTACATTGAATTGCCATGAATGGTCCTCCACTTCTATAAAGCTATCAGATGCAACACATTTACATTTCAATAAATATCATTGTGAACCCGGTCACTGACACAAACAGTACAATATTGATAGCATAAGCCAATATAGATTCATCTGTTGGGCGAGATTTATGTGTGCAAAATTAAAGTTGAATTGGCTCAATCTGCCTCATTGCTTAGGTTAGGAACTATTTTTTTGCTTATTCCCTGGGGCTGTTGGTGTCAAGACTCTGAACTTACCTCAACGTTGCTACCTTTTCAGAGATTTCAGGTTCCAAGATATACTAGTGATGTCATTGTGCAGGAAGTGTATTTTAAGGGGAGAGACAATTCCTTTTTTTGCAATTGGAATGAAATTGTTTTCTGACAATCCAACCCAGAAAATCTAGAATTTATTGGAGGGAAGTCGGTTTGAAACATCTCTGAGCAGTGCCACAGGAGATCTGTGTGAAAGTCTATATTTAAATCATATTAAGCCCACTTGTGCTTTTTAATTAGGACTAATACTTGGATCCTCAGATTAATGCACTTAATATGTTTTATTTACCCAAGAAATGCCTCGAAAATTTCTGCATGATTAGTACAATATCACATCAAATTAGAGTATTTGTTCTTTTCAGGGAAGCATGAAAGTTGAGGGGATAAGAAGCAGAACAAATCAAGGAAAAATTATTTTTCTAAGTTTTTGGAGTACATAACTTTTGAATTCCCCTGTAGTGCTGAATGCCATTGTGTGACAAAGCAGCTAGCCATCTGTTGATGTCACTGCAGTTTGTTGCAAATAGCTATGTATTGTATGTTATATAGCTATAGCTATGTTGTATGGATCAACTCTCGCTTTTTTTCTTACTCTTGTTAAACAATTTCTAAATTTGAGATGCAGCTCACCCTGTTCATTTTTGTCTACAGTGCACCAACCCACATAAAGAATTGATTGACTTAGATTCATGCAATCCCCAAAATTTACAGCATGGGGAGAGGCTATTCGGGCCATCGTATGCATGCTGGCCGACAAGTAGCTAGCCAGCCTAATCCCACTTTCCAGCTCTTGGTCTGTATAGTCTTGTAGCTTACAGCACTTCAAGTACATATCCAAGTACATTTTAAATGTTATGAAGGTTTCTGCCTGTACCACCCTTTCAGCAGTGAGTTCCAGACTCCCACCACCCTCTGGGTGAAAAGATTGCCCCCTTGAATCCCCTCTAAACCTCCTATCTCTTACCCTAAATCTCTGCCCTTTATTAATGGATCCCTCAAACAAGATAAATAGAGCCTTCCTATCCACTCTATCTGGACCCCTTTATAATTTTATACACTTGAATTAGGTTTCCCCTCAGTCTTCTCTCTTCAAAGAAAACAGCCCTAGCCTATCCAATCTTTCTTCATAGCTCAAATTCTCCAGTCCAGACAACATCCTCGTAAATCTCTGTGCCTTCTCTAGTGCAATTGCATCTTTGTTATAGTGCGGTGACCAGAACTGCACACAGTACAGCAGCTGTGGTCTAATTAGTGTTTTATACAGTTCCAGCATAACCTCAGCACTTCTGTTTTATGCTTCAGCTAATAAAGACAAGTATCCTATATGTCTTCTTAACCACCTTATCTACCTGTCCAACCACCTTCAGGGATCTGTGGACAGGCACTCTAAGGTCCTCTGTTCCTCTACACTTCTCCGTATCCTACCATTTATTGTGTATTCTCTTGCCTTGTTAGCCTTCCGCAAAAGCATTTCCTCTCAGTTCTCTGGATTAAACTCCATTTGCCACTCATCTACCCACCTGACTAGTCCATTGATAGCTTCCTGCAATCTGCAGCTTCCTTTTTGATTATCAACCACACAGCCAATTTTTGTATCACCTGAAAACTGCTTAATCATACTCTCTACTTTCAAGTCCAAATCATTGATGCATACCACAAAAAGCAAGGGACCTAGTACTGAGCCCTGCGGAACCCCACTGGAAACGGCCTTCCAGTCACAAAAACATGCATCAACTACTGCTCTTTGCTTACTGCTTCTGAGCCAATTTTGGATCCAATTTGCCACTTTGCCTTGGATCCCATGAACTTTTAATTTTGTGACTAGTCTGCCATGTGGAGCATTATCAAAAGCCTTGCTAAAATCCACATAGACAACATCAAATGCACTACCCTTATCAACCCTCCTGGTTATCTCCTCAAAAAATTCAATCATGCTAGTCAGACATGACCTTCCCTTGTCAAATCTATGCTGACTGTCTTTGATTATTCCATGTCTTTCTAAATAAAGATTTATGCTGTCCCTCAGAATTTTTCCAATAATTTTCTCACCACCGAAGTTAGGCTGACCGATCTGTAATTGCTCGGTCTATTCCTTCCACCTTGTTAAACAATGGTACAATATTAGCTGTCCTCTAGTACTCTGGCACCACAGCTGGGACCTTGCACAGTTCCTGACGTCGGGCTCTGTGGCGCATGGGGACCGGAAAATGGTTCTGCCAGTGGCCCATCACGGAGCCCGATGCCAGAAGGGCTGGGCCCGATCTTGCTGGCGGCAGCGAAACTCCGTGGCGCCCCCCCACTGGGCAACGGGACCTCGATTTAAAGTAGTCAAATTAGCAGAATTCATACATTTAAATAAAATTGACTCCAATCTTACCGTCAGCCACGATCTTCTGAGCAGCGGCCGGCATTCACGTGCCTTCACTTTCCCGTCTGGGAAGAAGGGGGGAACTTAAGATTTTTAGTGCGGTGGTGGGGGGCGCAGGGGTGACTGGCTCAAATCTACATCAGTGTAGGGAATGGTCGGAAGGGGAGTCCTGTGCACTTTGTTCAGTTTGGGGTGGTTGTGGGGGAGGTCAAGTGTAGAGGGTAAGTGCTTTGTGGGGGAAGAGGGCAAATAATGAATTTTATTATTGCGGGATGGGAAAGGTGCACCATATTTTTAATTAGTACCGTGGCGGGGGGGGGGGAGGTATAACTTTAAAAAAAAAATGTAAATTTGCAGTCAGGGCTTTAAAAATGGCACCAGCGCACAGGAAGCTGACGTCATTACTGGTATCGGAGAGCACGCCTCCTTTGAGGGGGGGAGGGTGGCACAGCCCAACTGGCATATTATTGTGGGCTGTCGTGAGGAAGATCGCAGCGGCATGGCAGCGCGCAGCCTGTACATGTGAGCTGCTCTTTTTTGCTGCGGCGGGTCCATGAAATGTAGCCCTACATCTGTAGCCAGAGGGGATTGGAAAATGATGCTTAGAGCCTCTGCTATCTTCTACTCTTGTTTCCCTTAACAGCCTAGAATACATTTTGTCCCAGCCTGGAGATTTATTCACTTTTTAAAATGTTAAACCCCCTAACACTTCCCCTCTCTCAATGTTAATTTCATCCAATATTTCACATTCTTCCTCCCTGATAGCAATGTCTGTACCATCACTCTCTCTTTTGTGAAAAGAAGCAGAAAGTATTCATTAAGAACAATACCAACGTCCTCCGCCTCCACGCACAGGTTACATTTATGGTCCCCACTCTTTCGTTTTGCTGTTGCTCTTTATGTATCTATAAAAAAAAATCTTTGTATCTTCCTTGATTTTACTTGCAGTATATTTTCACGCCCTCTCTTTGCTTTCCTAATTTCCTTTTCAATTTCACCCCTACACTTTTTATACAATTCTAGATTTTCTGCAGTGTTGAGATCTCTGTATCTGTTCTCAGCTTCCCTGTTTTTCTTTATTTTCCCCTTTAAGCACTTGACATCTGGGGCCCTGGATTTGTTGGTTCCACCCTTTTTCTTTAAGGGAACATATTTAATCTGAAGCCTCACTATCTCTTCCTTGAATTCCTCCCACAGACCTGATTAACCTTCATGTATCTGTTGCCAGTCCACTTTAGCCAAATCACATCTCAGCTTCGTAAAATTAGCTCTTCTCTCATTAAAAACTTTTATTCCTCAACTGTCTTTGTCCTTTTCCAGAATTAACCTAAATCTAACAGAATTAAGATCACTTCCACTAAAGTGCTCCCCTGAAGATGCCCTTTCCACTGCCCAGCTTTATTCCTTGAAACTGTCCAGAACTGCTCCCTCTTGTTGGGCTTAATAAGTATTGGCTAAAAAAGGTTCTCCTAATTGCATTTTAAGAATTCTTCTTCTGTGCCTTTCACACTAATTCTATCCCAGTTAATATTAGGGAAGTTGAAATCCCCCACTTTTATGCCCTATTGTTTTTGCACTTCTCAGAGATTTGCCTACATATTTGCTCTTGTATCTCCCTCTGACTTTGGGCTTCTACATTACACACCCAGTAGTGTGACTGCCCCTTTTTTATTCTTCATTTCAACCCATATGACCCCATTTGATGATCCTTCTACCATATCATATCTTTCCTCAAGGTTATAATTGTTTCTTCTATCAATATTGCAACTCCTCCCCCTCCTTTTCCCCCCTCTCTATCTTGTCTGGAACCCTGTAACCAGGCTGCCATTCCTGCCCTCTTTCCGCCTTATCTCAGTAATAGCTATAATATCATTCTCCCAAGTGTCACTCTGTGCTCTCAGCTCATCTGCCTTATTCCCTCGATTTCTTGCACTGAAGTATATGCCATTTAGTGCTGCCAAACTCCTTTGTTGTCTTTTTTCTAGCCTTTGTTTCCTCTGCCTTCCAGACACACTTACTACTTTTTTGTCTTCCATTACCAATTTTCTTTTTCTTTTTCTTCTGAATTAGGTTCCTATCCCCAAACCTAGCTAGTTTAAACCCTCTCCAACAGCATCAGTGCAACCTCTGCAAGGATATGTACAGGTCCCACCTCCCTAGAAGAGGTCCTAATGCCTCAGGAATCTAAAGCCCTCCCTCCTGTACCATCTCTCCAGCCATGTATTTTTCAGCTCTATCTTCCTAATTCAGTTCTCACTCACATGTGGCACCTGGAGTAATCCAGAGATGACTACCTTTTGAGGTCCTACTTTTCAATCTCTCTCCTAGCTCCCTAAACTCCACCTTCAGGACCTCATCCCTCTTTCTACCCATGTCATTGTTGATATGGACCACAATCTCTGGCTGTTCACCTTCCACTGCCGCGCAACCACCCTCCCCCACCCCCCCCCCCCCAACAAGAATGTCCTGCAGCTGCTCAGTGACATCCTTGATCCTGGCACCAAGGAAGCACCGTGCCATCCTGGAGTCACGTTTGCAGCAACAGAAGTGCCTGTCTGTTCCTCTCACTATTGAATCCCCTGCCTCTATTGCTCTTCCACTCTTCTTTCTCCCCCACCCCAGCTGTGATCTGAGCCACCCATGGTGCTCTGGGCTTGGCTGTGTCTGCAATCCCCAGACGAACCTTCACTCTCACCGCTATTCAGAACTGAATACCAGTTGGTGAATGAGATGCACTCATGGTCCTCCTTTTTCTCTGGCCACCCATTCCCCTCTCAGCCTTGCAGGTGCCCAGTAGTGACTCCAGTTGCTGCTCAAGCTTCAAAACAATGAGTTCGAACCACTGAAACTGGCAATACTTCCTGCACATGTGATCATCCAGGCCACGAGAAGCATCCAGGATTTCCCACATGGCACAAGATGTGCATTCCACGGAGCTGAAGTTCCCTGCTGTGCCTTTATTTTCTAGACTATTATCTAGAAACTCTTAGCTGCTACTCGCCAAGTGGCTGCTTCCTGGTTGGGAACATCACTATAGCTGTTTTGCAGATATTGCTTTTGTCCTCTAGACTGCAGTTCTCACTAATTCCCGCTCCTAGTTTTGTAAAAGACCAGAACAGTACCTCTTCCCTCATTGCACCGATTTCGCTCACTCACTAAAATCCCCAAGTTAAGTACCTCGGTCGAAGCAGTACTCCTTTGATCTGGACTTTATGCTACTTGGTGTGTAAGCAAAAGCCTCCCTTTAGTGGGAGGTTGATTTTGAAATCAACGTTTTCTTGTTTTGTACGTTTTCTTGTTTTGTACTTTTTCTGGCGTATGTCCAGGTGGTTTGAGTGGGAAGGTGCTGTCGAAGGAGGCCTGGTGAGTTGCTGCAGTGCATCTTGTAGATGTTGCACATTGCTACCACTGTGCATCAATGGTGGAGGGAGTTCATGTATAAGGTGGTGGATGGGGTGCCAGTCAAGCAGGTTGCTTTGTCCTGGATGGTATTGATCTTCTGGAGTGTTGCTGGAACCGTACTTATCCAGGCAAATGGAGAGTATTCCATCACACTCCTGACTTGTGCCTTGTAGATGGTGGACAGGCTTTGGGGAGTCGGGGTGGGTTACTCACTGCAGAATTCCCAGCCTCTGACCTTCTCTTGTAGCCACACCATTTATATGGCTGCTGCAGTTCAGTTTCTGGTCAATGGTAACCCCCCAGGATGTTGATAGCGGGGGATTCAGCGATCATAATGCCATTGAATGTCACGGGGAGCTAGTTGGATTCTTTCTTATTGGAGATAGTCATTGCCTGGCACTTGGATGTTGTGAATGTTACTTGCCATTTATCAGCCCAAATCTGAATGTTATCTCGGTCTTGCTGCATATAGGCAAGGACTGCTTCAGTATCTGAGGAGTCATGAATGGTGCTGAACATTGTGCAATCATCAGCGAATCTCCCCACTTCTGACCTTATGATGGAAGGAAGGTCATTGTTGAAGCAGCTGAAGATGGTTGGGCCGAGGATACTACCCTGAGGAACTCCCGCAGTGATGTCCTGGGGCTGAGATGATTGACCTCCAACAACCACAACCATCTTCCTTTGCGCTAGGTCTGACTGCAACCACTGTAGAATTTTCATCCTGATACCCATTGACTTCAGTTTTGCTTCAATGCTACCATGCTATAAAGGACAATCATTCTCACCTCACCTCTTGAGTTCAGCTCCTTTTTCCATGTTTGGACTAAGACTGTAATGAGATCAGAAACTGACACTGAAGGAACCCAAACTGAGCATCAGTGAGCAGGTTATTGCTGTTTAAGCGGTGCTTGATGGCACTGTCGACGACACCTTGCATCACTTTGGTGATGATCGAGAGTAGACTGATGGGGCAGTAATTAGCTGGATTGGATTTGTCCTGCTTTTTGTGGACCTGATATACCTCGGCAATTTTCCACATTGTCAGGTAGATACCAGTGTTGTAGCTGTACTGGAACAGCTTGATTCAGGGCACAGCTAGTTCTGCAGCACATGTCTTCAGTACCATTGCCAGAATGTTGTCCGGGCCCATAGTCTTTGCAGTATCCAGTGCCTTCAGCTGTTTCTTGATATCACATGGAATGAATCGGATTGGCTGAAGACTGGCATCTGTGATGCTGGGGTCCTCAGGAGGAGGCCAAGATGGATCATCCTCTCAGCACTTCTGGCTGAAGATGGATGCAAATGCTTCAGCCTTTTCTTTTGAACTGTTGTGCTGGGTTCCTCCATCATTGAGGATGGAGATATTTGTGGATCCTCCTCCTGTTAGTTGTTTAATTGTTCACCACCATTCACGACTGCATGTAGCTGAACTGCTTATCAGCTGAAGCCTGGATGTTGTCCAGGACTCGATGCATGCTGGCACATGCTGCTTCATTATCTGAGGAATTGCCTAGTGGAGTTGAACACTGCAATCATCAGTTAACAACCCCACTTCTGACGATATGATGGAGGGAAGGCTATTGAAGCAGCTGAAGATGGTTGGGCCTCGGGCACTGCCCTGAGGAACTACTGGAGCGATGGCTTGGGGCTAAGACGATTAACCTTCAACAACCACAAACATCTTCCTTTTGTGCTAGCTCTGACTGGCCGCTGGAGAGTTTTCTCTCTGATCCCCATTGATGTCACTTTTCCTTGGGCACCTTAATGCTACACTGTCAAATGTTGGTGTCCAGGACAGTCACTCTAATCTCGCATCTGGAATTCAGCTATGTACGTATAGATGCTGTATGTTTGAGGTACATTGTGTGGTTAATAAATAGACTTTTAGCATGTAGTGGAACCACAAAATTATCTCTGCCACCATTTTAGGTGCTGAGAGATTGTAGTCTCTGGAGTGGCAATCATTTTGCACCTGTAGACCTTGTAACTTGCACTAAGGTGTATGATTGTGGCATTTTCTACCTTTGTAGTTGGAGAGCCAGTGCGGGAGTGTATGTATTGTTTACATCTGCTAACCTCAACTTGGGTCTGTAAGTCTCTTTCCATCACTTAAAAGATAAAAATATTTTTAGTCTAATGTTAGTTAAGCAGGACCTCTAGGGTTGTAATCTCAGGATTACTCCCTGTGCCACGTGCTAGTGAGGGTAGGAATAGGAGGATAATGCAAATAATACGTGGCTGAAGAGCTGGTGTAGGCGGGAGGACTTCAGCTACTTGGATCATTGTGATCTCTTCTGGTGCAGATGTGACCTGTACAAGAAGGATGGGTTGCATCTAAACTGGAAGGGGACCAATATCCTTGCGGGGAGGTTTGCTAGTACTACTCGGGACAGTTTAAACTAGTCTGGCAGGGGGGTGGGACCCAAAGTAGTAGTCTCTCCGATGAGATAGTTGAGGCAAATGTAGAGGTTAAAGCAAGCAAGTCCAGTAGGCAGGCTGGGCAGGACAGGGAGCGTGGAAGGTCTGGTGGGCTAAACTGCATTTACTTTAATGCAAGAAGCCTTACAGGTAAGGCAGATGAACTCAGAGCATGGATCGGTACATGGGATTGTGATATAGCTATTACGGAAACGTGGTTGAGGGATGGGCAGGACTGGCAGCTCGATGTTCTGGGGTACTGATGCTTCCGGCGTGACAGAGGTGGAGGTAAGAGAGGAGGGGGAGTTGCATTATTGATTAGGGAGGACATCATGGCAGTACTTAGAGAGGATATCCCGGGGGGAAAGTCCAGCGAGGCCATATGGGTAGAACTTAGAAATAAGAAAGGGGTGATCACTTTGGGATTATACTACAGGCCCCCCAATAGTCAGAGGGAAGTGGAGGAGCATATATGTAGGGAAATCACAGATAGGTGTAGGAATTATAGGGTTGATTTTAGTAGGTGATTTTGACCTCCCTAATATTGACTGGGACTGCCTTAGTGCCAAAGGATCAGATGGGGAAGAGTTTGTGTGTCCAGGATAGTTTTCTGAAGCAGTGTGTGGATGGCCCTACTAGAGAAGGGGCCACACTCAACCTCCTCTTAGGAAATGAGGATGGGCAGGTGGTTGATGTGTCAGTGGGGGAGCACTTTGGGACCAGTGACCATAACTCCATTAGCTTCAAGATAGTTATGGCAAAGGATAGGACTCGTCCTCAGGTTGAAGTCCTAAATTGGGGGAAGGCTAATTTCGATGGCATCAGACAGGAACTCTCGAGTTGAATGGGAGAGGCTGTTTACAGGTAAAGGGATGTCTGGCAAGTGGGAGGCTTTTAAAAGTGAGATAGGAAGAGTTCAGGGCTGGCATGTTAGATGGAAGGGCAAGGCTGGCAAATTTAGGGAACTTGGTTGACAAGGGATATTAAGGGTCTGGTCAGGACAAAGAAGGAGGCATATGTCAGGTATAGGCAGCTGGGATCAAGCGAGTCCCTCGGAGTATAGGGGATGCAGGACTACACTTGAGAAGGAAATTAGGAGGGCGAAAAGGGGCCATGAGATTTCCCTGGCAGATAAGATAAAGGAGAATCCTAAAAGATTCTATAAGTATATTAAGAGTAAAAGGGTAGCTAGGGAGAGAGTAGGTCCCCTTAAAGATCAGTGTGGTAATCTACGTGTGGAGCCACGGGAAATGGGCGAAGTCTTAAATGAATATTTCTCATCTGTATTTACAGTGGAGAAGGTGATGGAAGTGAGTGAGTTCAAGGGAGGGAACAGCGATATCCTGGAGCATATCAACATTACAAAGGAGGAGGTGTTGGAGGTTTTGAAGTGCATTAAGGTGGATAAATCCCCAGGGCCTGACCAGGTGTATCCTAGGATGCTGTGGGAAGCGAGGGAGGAGGTTGCTGGGGCCCTGGCAGAGATTTTTGTATCATTGTTAGCCACGGGTGAGGTACCGGAAGACTGGAGGATAGCTAATGTTGTGCCTTTATTTAAGAAGGGGAGCAGGGATAAGCCAGGGAACTACAGGCCGGTGAGCCTTACATCAGTGGTGGGAAAGTTATTGGAAGGGCTTCTGAGAGACAGGATTTATATGCATTTGGAAAGGCAAGGTCTGATTAGGGATAGTCAGCATGGCTTTGTGCGTGGGAAATCATGTCTCACAAATTTGATTGAGTTTTTTGAGGAGGTGGCCAAGAGGATTGACGAGGGCAGGGCGATGGACCTTGTCTACATGGACTTTAGCAAGACCTTTGACGAGGTCCCGCATGGTAGGCTGGTCTGGAAGGTTCGAACACATGGGATCCAGGGTGAGCTAGCCAATTGGATACAAAATTGGCTTGGTGATGGGAGGCAGAGGGTGGTAGTGGAGGGTTGTTTTTCAGATTGGAGGCCGGTGACCAGTGGTGTGCCACAGGGATCGGTGCTGGGCCCTCTGTTGTTCGTCATATGTATTAATGACTTGGATGTGAATGTAGGGGGCTTGGATGTGAATTAGTAAGTTTGCAGATGACTCCAAAATTGATGGTATAGTGGACAGTGAAGAAGGTTGTCTAAGGTTACAACAGGATATAGATCAACTGGGAAAGTGGGCAAGGGATTGGCAAATGGAATTTAATGCAGACAAGTGCAAAGTGATGCATTTTGGGAAGTTAAACCAGGGCAGGACATATACAGTGAATGGCAGGGCCCTGGGGAGTGTTGTTGAGCAGAGAGATCTTAGGGTGCAAGTACATAGTTCCCTGAAAGTGGCAACACAGGTACAGGGTGGTGAAGAAGGTGTATGGCATGCTTGCCTTCATCGGCCGAGGCACTGAGTAGAAGAGTTGGGACTTCATGTTACAGTTGTACATAACGTTGGTTAGGCCGCATTTGGAGTACTGTGTGCAGTTCTGGTCGCCTCACTACAGGAAAGATGTGACTAAGCTAGAGAGGGTGCAGAAAAGATTCACAAGGATGTTGCCTGGTTTGGAAGGCTTGAGTTATAAAGAGAGATTGGATAGGCTGGGTCTGTTCTCCCTGGAGCGAATGAGGCTGAGAGGGGGCATGATAGAGATATATAAAATTATGAGGGGCATAGATAGGGTAGATAGCCAGAGTCTGTTTCCCATGGTAGGGGTGCCTAAAACTAGAGGGCATAGATTTTTAAGGTGAGAGGGAGGAGGTTTAAAGGGGATCAAAGGGGTAAATTTTTCACACAAAGAATAGTGGGTATCTGGAATGAGCTGCCAGAGGAGGTGGTGGAGGCAGGAACAGTAACAACATTTAAGAGGCATCTGGACAGGTACTTGAATGAGCAAGGCATAGAGAGATATAGAATTAATGCAGGCAGGTGGGATTAGTATAGATAGGCATTGTAGTCGGCACAGACGCGGTGGGCCAAAGGGCCTGTTTCTATGCTGTAAGGTATAGTCTTGCATCTATGTTAAATATATTTTTATTTTGGGCATTGGTCTTTGCTGGGACGTGGTTTAATGCTGTGGAAGGTCAGTATGATGTGAGATTTTAGGATAATATGACTGCAAATTTGCAGTGAAGGACTGTTGATAACTACTGTGCACGAAGAATGAACTACTTGAATTTCGACTTTAAATTTGACTTGATGAGCAGGAGTTTCTTCCTGGTTGTGCAGCTTTTTTTCCCAACGCAATGCGCCTGAAATCTGTCAAACCAGTGCAAAACCTCATGGAATTTCAAGTGCACTTTGTGTCCAGTGCAAATTAAGTTTTTAGGATTGTTTGTGATAGTTTAAAAAAAACATTGTGCTGGAAGCTGGCCCCACCCACAAAACTGGCCACATCACCAGGCAGAATTAATCACCTTTGTGAGTTGCTGCTAATTGTGCTTGTTCGCAGGTCTTCGAAGAGACTTTTAAAATTAAGCTTTCTTTTAGGTGCAAAGACACTAATGGACACTTAGAAGCTTTTAAATATTAATTTATGAAGAATTTGACTACTGTACATCGATGTAACTAAAATAGTTCTGTATAGTTTTTTTAAGCAATTTGTTTAAAATTGGGTTACTCACAGGTGAGGAACTAGACATTCTGATTAAATTTGCTTTTTTGTGATAAATCCATTTTTAGCTTTGTTAATAAAACAGTACCAGGTTACTACTCTGAACTTTAATAAGGAATACTTTATAATGCAATGTTCTAAAATGCCCGATTGCACGGTTCAAGGCAAATATTGCAATTACTATGCAAATGAGTGAAAAATACTTGTTAAAACAAGTGCAGTTTGCACCCAAAGCAGAAATTCTTCACCTACATGTCTTCAGCCACCCCTTAAAATTCAGTGCGCAAGATTAATGGGATGTGAGCGCATAGATCTGGGGGAGGAGAATACAATCAGACAGTGGCGTGGGCGCATTTTGTTTTAAATAGATGCCAGCTCAGAAAAGTTTCGTAAATATAAAAAGGATACTTAATGAGCTGTCAGAAGCAGAGAGGGCTGATTTGTCTCAATACCTTGGGAGTGATTTTATCAACATGAAGTAGCAGCAAGATGTCAAAGGACTGGGGTGGGTTAACTGAGAGCTGATTTTCTGCCCGAGACCCACCCATTGTAATCTTTTGAGTGAGCCTTGATTTCAGTGGCCAGCACTCCTGTTGCAATCACCAGAAGCTTCATGCATATATTTAAATCGAATCTTGTGATTTATTTAAGAGTCTGGTGCAATTTTAGATTGTGCTACACACTAGGACTGAATGTAGGACTGGAGGTTATTATAAGTTTCCCATGTCATTCCTGTTTGCTTTTGTCCTTTATTTGTAAATATGACACCGTGTGCTCATTGTTAGTAAAATAATGAACCTATCGGATGAATTAAAACGTCTACTACGGGTTATTTTTGTTTTGGGTGGGTTTTGATCTGTTTACATTTCACTTTTGATACATTAAAGGGTTTATTGGAACAGTCTGGAGGATGCTAGCAGTTTTGTTTAAATGTGGATTGTTCAAAAATTGCTATGTTTTTCACTATATTTTTCTACATTTAGGTTGTTGTGTCCACAAATATTGCTGAAACTTCACTCACTATTGATGGTGTTGTGTTCGTGATTGATCCTGGCTTTGCTAAGCAGAAGGCAAGTGTTTAAATCTGGTGAATGCCATTTTGAACAAATGTTTGGCATCTCTTTATCTGCCATTGGTTTGGAATTTTGACAAGAGTTTCATGGTATTCCTGCCATTGAACTCCTGCATTTCTTGTTAGCGCCAGATTTTTAAATGATATGTCATTCTTAGCACTCAATTTCCTGCTCTACCCTACCCTTTCCTCTCCCCTCTGGTGAAGGAGGCAGAGTTCTCATGTTTAGCGTGAGGGTTCTGTTGGTGTTGGCAACTGTCCATATACACACATAGCTGTATGAGCCTTTATTGCATCAATCTAAAACAGTGCGGTTGAATTGACCAAAGATGCTGTTAGTACCAATCATGAACTTGTCTTCACCATAGTTAACGCACAAGCATTTCTAACATGGGTCACTGAATAGCGCATTTTACAGAGTTATAATTAGAAGTAATAATAACTTAGATCACCAGGTCCCAGATATGTTGTAAATATGGCTCTAGACTCCCTGGAATATTCCAAATAATGAGCAACAGAACATGGTGTAAAGTAAACCAGAGCTAGGTGTTAAAGCTGATCCCAAGAAGATCTTGGCTGTGGGGATAGGTGGGATTTGCTGTACTTTTTTTGTGATTGTTTTAAAAATGATCTTCATCCTATTGTCGTGGATTCTTTTAATGTTGTATTTTATAAAGCTGATGCAATTTGAACATAAATTCTTAAATAGGAACTAAGTTGACTCTTGCATTACTGAGCAGCACTCAGTGTTACCCCCCCTCCCCCCCACCCCCAACCCCTGAATTCCGAATAGTGTTTCTCCATGAAAGATGAAAATATTTTGTTGTCTTTTGAACTCCTGATCTGCTCAGTACGTAAGTTTTGCTGTTCAATGAACTTGTGTTAATTGTCTTTTCATCATCAACAGGTATATAACCCACGTATCAGAGTTGAATCGTTGTTGGTAACTGCTATCAGTAAAGCATCTGCACAGCAAAGAGCAGGTCGTGCTGGTCGTACTAGACCAGGAAAGTGCTTTAGACTTTACACTGAAAAAGCCTATAAAACTGAAATGCAGGCAAGTTTTATATCCCTTTACAATCAATATCTCCTTGTGACATTATAGAGATTTCTGAAGGTATTTGTCTGGGACTACCCAATAGTTCTTCTGGTAGATGGTTCGAGTGTATTTGTTTTTCCATCTGAAGAGGTATTCAAGCTCTTAACCCTTGACCTAGAAATATGACTGGATTGAGCTGGTCTACCCTGCCACCTTATAGCAACACTGAGATCACATCTGCTGATATTTCTTGAAGTATAACTTCAGTTGCAAGTCCTTAGCTTTGTTGATTCCTACTTCTACTTACTGTACATTCCATAATGCTCGAAAGTGCATATGTATGGATGCCGAGTAAGGATAGCACCAAGTTGAATGTAATTTATGCTTTCCCACCCCATTCTGAATATTTGTTGTTTACCAACTGGGTGATGTACCAAAAAGCAGTCTGTGGATTTATCATTATTCTGTGAATTAAAGAATTCTCCACATATCCCACTTATCTAGCTCCTGAGTGCCTTTCATTTTCCCTTTCTGGTTTGATTGCTTCTTCCAAAGAAAGATTTGTTATTGGTTGCTTTTATGTGATATCGGCAAAGGAAATATTGAGTAAGGTCATGACGCCGTGATGTTAAGGGAAATTCTCCTTCATGGTGTTCTTAGGATAGCCTTGTTCACTCACAAGAGTGAACCCTACAGATAGGTAGCCTTCATTAATACTAATAGCTGCTATTTTCTAAGCCTAACGATGAGATGCAATGCCAATGTTTTTAGTTAGTTGGTCTGCATAATATAGTTTGGTAATCTTCTTGTATGCTAAAACTAAATTGTGGAGGAAATAAATGTGAAAACTGAATTTTAGCCAGACTGTTCACAACCTTGGTGTCATAATTGAACCCAGGATGAGCTTCTAACCACATTAAAGGCCTCAATTGGCCTAGGGCGGGAAGGCCGTCATCCATCTTCCTTGCCCCGAACTAACATTGGGAAGGTGACTGGCACTCCGTACTCCACCTTCCCACGTAATTTTAGGGCTCTTTTTCCCCCCACCCATCTCCGTTCCCATCCCTAGGGGTCCCATAAAATTCAGCCTTTCAAGCTTTTAGTCACCTGCGTTAATATCTAAATATGTGGCTCATTGTCAGTTTTTTTTATAATGCCCCTGTGAAGTGCTGTGGGACGTTTTATTACTAAAAGTGCTATTTAAATACAAGTTGTTTACACCATGTAGATTGTTCATCTTTCACAACATTTTTATTTGAGCTTTGTTTTTTAAAAATTAACAGGACAATACTTATCCGGAAATTTTGAGGTCTAACCTGGGTTCTGTAGTTCTTCAACTGAAGAAACTTGGCATTGATGACTTGGTACATTTTGACTTCATGGATCCACCAGGTAAGGAGCTGGCCAAACTTTTCAGGTATCTCCTATTTTCAAAAATATTTAAAGCATCCAAGTGGCCTCCTTGTGCGTCATAAACTTTCTTTGATTCTATGATTCATTATCCTTTATCTATAGAATCATTACTTAGATTCATTGTACAAATTTTGGAATCGACTAGTTTATATTTGCCTTAGCTGTAAGATTATTATATCTGTCTTAGTTGTATTATTATATCTATATAAATGTCATTGGACCTCCAGTTATCTCGGGTTTGTTCCAGGGCTAGCACTTAATAATTCACATTTTGCTCAGTTAGTCTGTTCTAAGCCATCATTCTAGACATTGCAAAAAGATTACATTAACTATTTGTGGCTGAGGAAAACTTTCGAAGGTTATGAAATTCTCCTCTTAAGGCAGGGTCTCCAGTTTCAGAGTTGGCATCCAGGAGCAGAACCCCCTTCAAGAGCACAAAAAATAGGAGCAGAAGTAGACCATATGGCCCATTATGCCTGATCCGCCATTCAATATGATCATGGGCTTCAGTTCCAATTTCCTGCCCGCTCCCCCTATCCCTTGATTCCCTGTGAGACCAAAAATCTATCTATCCCAGCCTTAAATGTATTCAATGATGGAGCATCCACAACCCTCTGGAGTAGAAAATTCCAAAGATTCACAACCCTTTGAGTGTGGTAATTTCTGCTCATCTCAGTCCTGAATGATTGGTCCCTTATCCTGAGATTGTGTCCCCTTGTTCTAGATTCCCTGACCAGTGGGAACAATCTCTCCGCTTCTACCCGATTAATAGTGCTGTGGGATCTTTTACATCCACCTGAGCAGCCATTTGGATTCTTGCATGTGAAAGTCAGCAACTCTTGATAGTACAAAATTCACTGAGTGCTGTAGTGTAGCATCAGCCGAGTTAATGTGCTGAACTCCTGAAGTCGAATAATGCCCACTATCTTTTGACTCTAAGTGAGAGTAACAACAACAGCAGCAGCATCAGGAATTCCTGAAAATGGAGGATCAAAAGGTTGGAGAAAACGGTGGTGTTTATTTGGGAGCTGGCAGTTTGGTTTATTTTTCAGCTTGGCAAATCTTGGAAGTAACTTCTTGGCCAGTAAAATTTTCCAACCCTGGTGTATTCTACGTAGAGAGCAAAATGTTTTCAAAAATCCAGTCATGTGTTTGTGTCCTGTAAAAGTGAATTTAGTGTCTCGCTAAGAGAATTTGAATGAATGGTGTATATTATACTTTTACCTGCTGGCAGAGAAGAATATTCCTGGTTAAATATCAACTCCCGTGCCATTTGATGTGATTATTTGTTCTTAAGGTTTTAAAAATAAACCGTTTTAAACTACAGCAAACAATTGCTGAATGGATATTATTTACTTCAAGTTAGTTAAACTACGCGGTTTGTGTTGGCTGGAACATTGACACAAACCATATGGTATAATTTAGATGTCAAGTTGGCCAAACTGAATTTAGGAGAGCGATGAGACTGTTTAGTTTAGTTTAGAGATACAGCACTGAAACAGGCCCTTCGGCCCACCGAGTCTGTGCCGACCATCAACCACCCATTTATACTAATCCTACACTAATCCCATATTCCTACCACATCCCCACCTGTCCCTATATTTCCCTACCACCTACCTATACTAAGGGCAATTTATAATGGCCAATTTACCTATCAACCTGCAAGTCTTTGGCATGTGGGAGGAAACCGGAGCACCCGGAGGAAACCCACGCAGACTGTGGGTATTTTAAAACTGTGTTAAAATACTAGATTTTTGATAGACAAGGGAGTGAAGGGTTATGGGGGGCAGACAGGAAAGTGGAGTTGAGGCCATAGCCAGATCAGCCATGATCTTTGTGAATGGCGGAGCAGGCTTGAAGGGCCAAATGGCCTACTCCTGCTCCTAGGTCCAATGTTCCTAGAAAGGTGTGTGTCTAAATATTACCAAATAGTACATCTACTTAGTGGTTTTATTTCATTAAAGGTTGTAGCTTTAATAATTGTATGTTTGTATATTATTTTCAGCTCCTGAGACACTGATGAGGGCCTTGGAGCTTTTGAATTATCTAGCTGCGCTGAATGATGATGGAGACCTGACGGAACTTGGATCCATGATGGCAGAATTCCCATTAGATCCACAGTTGGCCAAGATGGTTATTGCCAGCTGTGAACACAACTGTTCAAATGAAATTCTCTCCATCACTGCAATGTTGTCAGGTAATAGAAGGGATAAAATTGTCAAAACATGACTTGCAATTAGACAAAACAAATTATTGAACAGGATTTGTGGTAGAGTTGATCTATTCAAAGAATATGCTTTGGATGCTCATTAAAAGCAGTATAATTATTTGAATGCTCTGTGGTAAGTAGTGATGAAGTATTGAAAAATACATTTTTATTGAACTGAAGAATATACAAGCACAAGCAATTAATTCTGATTACAATTTTCCAGGTTTGATGCTTAATTTCAGGTTTTTTAACCATTATTAACATTTTATTCTGACCATAAATCACTTTTGTTCAAGCAGATGTCTAGCAAAGGAGGGAAAGGAGCTTAATGAAGGAGAGGTGTTGATGAATATTGAGATTGCTGAGCATAGTTAGGTTTATTATTCTGTGCACAAGAAACTAATTTTCTTCCTAGTCTTAGAATTTCAATAGTAGAGAAGTAATTTTGCAAACCTATTCCCCAAGGATTCAGACAGACAAAATATTTTGAATTGCATAATTGGATAAGAGATAATGAAGGCTTAAATCTTTAGATTAAAGTATTGTGTAATTGAGCTACAAAAAGTAACATGGTTTGGTAGTTTGTGATTATTTTGGTGTATCCCTTTAGCAGACATGGGTAGCATTAATGTTCATTGTCTCTTGAACATTTGTCACTTGCTTATTTAGGTAACTTGTGGTTTTGTATTTCCTTAATAATACTGATTCCATTCTGTATAATGCTTATACAAAACCATTAATGGGCTGATTATGCTTTTGTAAGTAATGTTTAGCAAGACAACAGACTTGAACTCTGTGTCAGTACAGTACTGTAGATTAAATCAGATTCAGAGCAGCTGGGCAGGGCAGAATTTCACCCTTGCTTCCTTTTTGTTCTTCCTGGGTTTTTAACCTATATGCAAGGGTGAGATTCGAGTCATCTGTTGTAAACAGCATCATACACTTCAAATACTAAATGTTTTACGGTTACATATATTTTCAGTAGGTTAGGAAAATGCTTGCAGAAGGCATTCAGTTAATACATTATAATAGTTCTGTATTGCCTTATGCACCGCCTTTTTCACGAAAATCTGGTAATTGTGTAGCTTCTGAAACACTCTTGTCTTGCAGATGTGAGTAGGTGTTGATGTTTGGTACCAAGCCAAGGTAGTAGACAGTCCAAGATGCAGTGTTGGTGACCATGTCCCATCATGCCCTGCCCAATGCTCTCTGAACTGACCTAGCTAGGCCTTGTTCCTGTGTCTGTGAATGAGTGACTCATCCATATGGGCGTCTGTGTTGGGCCCATACCAACATTGTTTAGTCCCACAGTGTTTTGTTCGCCCAACGGAAGCTAAGAAAGCAGCTGACGAAGCCAAGATGCGGTTCGCACATATAGATGGAGATCACCTGACCCTGCTCAACGTTTACCATGCATTCAAGCAGAGTAAGTAAATTGTACTTCCCATTTATTTGCATGCCTATAAAAACTAAGTGTTAAGTGAAAAGATCTTCAAATGGGGTTGTTTTGTGAATTCAGACAACTTTGTACAAGCTTCAGCATACACACCTGAGAATTGTTCACCAAGGAATTACTGTGCAGCTGCCTCTGTGCACATTTTGTTATTATTTAAAGAGGACTTCATGAGTTTACATTCATAAAACTAAATGCTGGCCCAAATTTAAAATTGACTTTTTTAGCTCTAAATTGCTCATCTTACAGGTCTGCCTGTGTCTACTTTCAATACAGTAGTTCCTTGTCACCCGAACAGACTTTGTCCTCTAAGGCTTGCTTGTAAACATCTTTTGTGGCTTTTTCTTGATGCATTTATGCTGTTAAGGACACTTACAGTGGACTAAGCTGCAAGCAATTCTGAGGTAACAATGAAACATGTTACAACATCCAAACTTGTGTGTTGGTTGATTTGCCCAAAAGACAATAATGGTGATGTTTCCACCGTTTAAGAATTTGCAACAATTTTGGTATCAAAATGTCAAACACTACAAAGCATGTTCACCAATTTCCAACATTTTCTTCCATTATCTGTGTAGAGGGATTCACATAAACAATTTGGTATAAATTCAAAGACAAACTCTTATTTATATTTGCTTGACCTTTAAACTCAGCGAGAGGGGAGATAAGTAACTCTAGGGAACTTAAGAGATGAGTCTCTGTTTCCCAGTTGCAATTATACTCTTATTTCAGATATATGTTAGCAGTTTTCTTTCTGTACGTAACCTTTGAATTCTCATTAAACAGCCAGAAAGGAACAAGTAGCTGAATAGCAGTATTTCCTGCATTCTAATTTCTAACAGGAATAGCGTCTGAAGCTATAACTAGGGCATTCAGAATGGGGTGAAAGAGAAGGGTTTTTTTTAAAGCTTGTGTTCTGTGCAAGGATATGCAGTTACTGGTTTGAAACCAGTAGTTGGATTTCAGGCTGTAACTGGGAAGACTCCATTTGCTGCGTCCTGGTTGGAACTTTATATGTCCTGTATTGGGGAGAGTTCTGCACAAGCTTCAATCCACATTTGGGCACGCCTGCATGGAGCAGCACTTGCAGGGCATGATAGCTAAAAAATTGTAGATCCACTTTGCCCAATTTTCATTGCATTCAAATAAATGGATGGAAAATTGGGCATTGTGGCCTGTGTTTTTTCCCTCGGGAGCTCTTTCTGTGACCACCATTCTATGTGGAAATGCTCACCAGTGGAATTGCCCTTTAATTTTAAAGAGATTCAAATCAAATTACCTGTTAACTGAACAACAACTTGTGCACTTGTATAGCACCTTTAACATATATATCATTCCAAGACATTTCACATACACGTAATCACATAAAATTGGACAGTAAGCCAAAGAAGGAGACGGTAGGAGGGGCTGTGAAAGAGGTCTTCAATGAGGAGGGGAAGGTGGATAATATTGAGGCAGCAGGAGGGTTGAAAGAGGAGGTGGAGAGGAAGAGCTGGGTGTCTTTGTATACATGGAAGCTAAAACTATCTGTTTGGATGATGCTGCCAAGGAGCAGCATGCAGATGAGGAAACGGAGGGTGGCAAGATGGGTAGGTGGTGCTTGCATAGTTATCGATGTGGGAACAGAAGACATGGCTGGAGATAATATGGCTATGGTTGATTAGGTAGGAGTGGAAGAAAGAAAGGACAAGGGTACTAGAATTGAAATTGTGCAAAACCTGTTTAAATTGCTTAATTTGAACTCTAGATAATCTGAATTTCTTACAATTAACAATGAACTATTTTGGTCAACTGTGTTTTAAGGAGATGGTTACTCTTCCTCGTGCTACTTCATACCAAACTTTAGGGTCCCAAATGATCAGTTAGAAAGTTTACCTGATTGCATGGATCCCTTTTTCACCAATGAAATTCCCAAATGTTGCTTCTAATTTTAATTTCAACTCTCTATCACTTGCTTTGCATCATACACAACGTCCAGATTGTCACATGTTTTTGATCAAATTCCAAATGGGTATTGAACATAATGTGTTTGCAGTCCTCTGTGGCTTCAGAAAATTGAATGCTGCAACTTGACACAAAAATGGGAAATACACATTAGATAGGTCAGCATCTGAAAGAAAGATGGGTGAATTTATACATATCTTTCCAGGAGGATTCCACACTAAATATTTCCTTTTCAGATGTTGATCTACCTGCTATGCATTTCCAATACTTCTGTTTTTATTATATATGCATATTGTTTTGTTCATTTCCTTTGGGGCTGGATTATTGTCATGAATTTTAAATTAACTGCTGTATTCATTTATTGTGATTTGACTGACTAATAGGTTTAGTTATAAAACATCAACATCGCATTGTGAAGCATTGCTAGTAACTAAATAGAGACAAAGCAAATAAAACATTTCAGTGGCAGCTTGGTCCAGTGGCAGCACACACTCTGAATCAGAAGGTTGTTCAAGTTCCACTCCAGGGACTTGAGAAAATAATCAAGGCTGATATTTCACTGCAGTAGCAAGGGATTGTTGCATTGTCAGAGGTGTCTTCTTTCGAATGAGACATTTAACCAAGAATGTCTATTTGGGGGATGTAAAAGATCCCACAGCACTAGTAAGAAAAGCAATGTTCTCTGTTGTCCTGATCAACAATTATTGCTCAATCATCCTCCAAAAAACCCCAGATGCATTTGTTTTGTGGTTTATGTCTTGGTTCAGTTGGTTGCACACTCACCTCTGAGCCAGAAGATCATAGGAACAATCCATGCTCCGGAGATAGCACCAAATCTAGGTTGGTGCTTTCGTGCACTATTGGAGGTGCTGTCTCTCAGATGAGCTGTTAGACTGAGGACCTGTCTGCTCCGTCAGGTGAATGGAAAAGATGTCATGGCACTATTTGCCGATGAGCTGGAGAGTTTACAGAGTGCCCTGGCCAATTTTCATCCCTCAACCAGTGCAGCATAAACAAGAGTACCTGGTCCCTTATCACATTGTTGTTTTTGTGGGACTTGACTGTAAACAGATTGGCTACCATGTTTGCCTACAAAACAACAGTGACTACCTTGGCTGTGAAGCACTTTGGGATGTCCTGAGGACGTCAAAGGAACAGGAGTAGGCCATTTAGCCCCTCAAGCCTGTTTCACCATTCAGTTAGATCATGTCTGATCTGTGATCCAACTCCATATACCGTCTTTGCCCCATATCCTTTAATACCCGTGATTAACAAAAATCGGTCAATTTCAGTTTTAAAAATTGATCTAGCATCAATTGCCATTTGCAGAAGAGTGTTCCAAACTTCCACCACTCTTTGCGTGTGGAAGTGTTCCCTAATTTCGCTCCTGAAAGGTCAGGCGCTAGCTTTTAGGTTGTGACCCCTAGTCCTCAACTCCCCAATCTATCTACTATCATATCTCTATACCTATTTATCTCTACCTATCGTATCTGTTCATAATATCTTTAAAAGCTTGGATCAATTCACCCCTTAATCTTCTAAATTCCAGGAAATGCAACACTAGTTTGTGTAATTTCTCCCAGTAACTTAAACCTTGGAGTCCAGATATCATTCTGGTAAATCTACACTGCGCTCCCTCCAAGGCCAATATATTCATAAAGTATGGTGCCCAGGACTGAACACAGTACTCCCAGGTCTGGTCTAACCAGGGTTTTGTATCACTGTAGCATGACTTCTAGCCCATTGTGTTCCAGACCTCTAAATATAAAGGCCAACATTTCTTTAGCCTTTTTGATTATTTTCTGTACTTGGCCATCATATTTTAGCCATCTATGTACATCAGGATTGTCCACGCTTTACGCATGGGGGGGGGGGCCACATTACAATGTTTGTCTTACATAGGGGGCCAGTGAGACAATTTCGGAAAGATAAAGGCATTAAAAATTATCTTGTCATTAATCAAAACAACAACCAATGTGTATTTTTGTGAAGAAGCTTTAAATGAGAACCCGATGGCCTGCATCCAAGGGTTTTAAAAGAAGTGGCTGCAGAGATAGTGGAGGCATTGGTCATAATATACCAGAACTCTGGATTCCGGTAGGGTACCAGAGGATTGGAAAACCGCTAATGTGACACCCCTATTCAAGAAAGGAGGGAGGCAGAAAGCGGGAAACTACAGACCAGTTAGCTTAACATCAGTCATTGGGAAAATGCTAGAGTTCATTATTAAGGAAGAAATAGCAGGATATTTAGAAAAACAATGCAATCAAACAGAGTCAATATGATTTTATGAAAGGGAAATCATGTTTGACAAATTTTAGAGTTCTTTGAGGATAGAACAAGCAGAAAGGATAAAGGGGAGCCAGTAGATGTAGTGTATTTGGATTTTCCGAAGACGTTTGATAAGGTGCCACATAAAAGGTTATTGCACAAAATAAGAGCTCCAGGTATTGGGGGTAATGTGTTGGCATAGATTGAGGACTGGCTAACACACAGAAGGCAGAGAGTCGGGATCAATGGGTCTTTTTCAGGTTGGAAAGTTGTAACTAGTGGGGTGCCACAAGGATCGGTCCTAGGGCCTCAACTACTTACTATCTATATTAATGACTTAGAGGAAGGGACAGAGTGTAGTGTATCCAGATTTGCTGACAATACAAAAATAGGTGGGAAGGCGTGCTGTGATGAGGACACAAAGAATCTGCAAAGGGATATAGATAGGTTAAGTGAGTGGGCAAAAACTTGGCAGATGGTGTTCAATATGGGAAAGTGTGAGGTCATCACTTTGGAAGAATAAAAAGGCAGATTATTATTTAGATGGAGAAAGACTACAAAATACTGCAGTACAGAGGGATCTTGGTGGTGTGCATGAAACACGAAAGGTTAGCATGCAGGTGCAGCAAGTAATTCAGAAGGCAAATGGAATTTTGGCCTTTATTGCTAGGGGGTTTAGAGTTTAAAAATAGGGAAGTTTTGTTACAACTGTACAGGGTGTTGGTGACGCCACACCTGGAGTACTGCGTACAGTTTTGGTCCCCGTATTTAAAGAAGGATATACTAGCATTGGAGGAAGTTCAGAAAAGGTTCACTAGGCTGATTCCTGGGATGAAGGGGTTGTCTGATCAAGAACGGCTAAACAGGTTAGGCCTTTATTCATCGGAGTTCAGAAGAATGAGAGGTGATCTTATAGAAACATGTAAGATTTTAAGGGGGATTGACAGGGTAGATGTTGAGAAGATGTTTCCACTAGTGGGGGAATCTCGAACTAGGGGACATAGTTACAGAATAAGGGGGCACACATTTAAAACTGAGATGCAAAGGAATTTCTTCTGTCAGAGGGTGGAGAATCTCTAGAATTCTCTGCCGCAGAGAATTGTGGAGGCTAGGTCACTAAATGCATTTAAGGAGGAGGTAGATAGATTTTTGAAATCTCGGGGAGTCGAGGGTTAGGCGAAGCAGACCCGTAAGAGGAATTGAGGCCTGGGACAGATCAGCCATGATCTTCTTGAATGGTGGGGCAGGCTTGAGGGGCTGAATGGCCTACTCCTGCTCCTATTTCTTATGTTCTTGTGTCCATTTCACAGCTGACAGGTGTCGCATGAGAGCAGGAACAGCAGTTTCTCAACTTCAGGCAGATTTGGGGTTTTCCAGCAGTCTTTTTAAAAAAAAACAGTTGGAACCCACCGGAAGGCTGCATTTGCGCATGAGCCAGTACTGCGCAACCTAGTGGTTGCCTTGTCAGCAAACGCAGCCTTAATTAATACAGTGAACAGTTGAGGCCCCAGCACAGATTCCTGTGGGACAATGTACAAATGCATGTCCAGTTTTAGAAAAGTAATCCTAGATTTTCTCCATTTCAACAAAATCCAGTTTCTACTCTTGGCCTTATTTCATAAGTAGTATTGGAACTGAAATTTTGATTTGACTTAACTCCTAAAACAAGCGATCACAGTAAATTAACAAGCACCATGTAACTTAAATACAAATCAAGAAGATTCCAAATGGTCTATGGCCATAAGTCATTTTAAATAATTGCAAATATATTTGGGTTCTCTGTTTATTTGACTCGCATGTCTGATATGTCATGGTAGTTCCTGAAAGTTTCATCAGTAAAATTGTATCATCGCTTGTCCAGTTTCTTGATGAAATGCTTCAATTTGCTATACTTTAGCGTGTTCCATAACTTGCCTTTATTGCTATGCATTGAAAACCTCTTCTGAGAGTTGGCTTCTGAACATTTTACATTCCAAGAAAATGATTAACTGCTGTTACGATAAAAAGATCTAAACTGCAGTTAGTCATCGCGAATGATCGGCATCATGAGATGTATTCCAGACCAGGTCGAAACACAAACTCATGTAAATTGCAGCAATGATGGTGCAGTACATGATGATTTTACTCAAAGCTCTGAACTCCTTTGAGCTTGTTTTTTGTTTTACATTGTCCTGTCAGCGCAAGAGTTTAACTTGGATCGATGGGTTCTGAGGAAACTATGTGCTGAGCGTACAACATGTTCTGATGTTGTAGATAGATGGTGCTGCTTGTGGTCTCCTATCGCTGGGACCCAGGACCTGCACCATTCTGCCAGTTCATTGCTCCCCAGATTGTTTAATGGTTATGTTGGACTTTTTTTTACTGCGCCAAAAGTTTAGGACTAGTTCTTCAGCCTCTACAGGAGTTGGCCCTATTAGATATTAACAGAATTTTAATCATTTGATTATTCCAGCCCCTCAAGGGTTTTGTGCTTTTTTGGTTGTCGTATGAGCCTATGATCATACTGGGCAACAAAACTGGACTGTCATTTTCAAGAGAAATGTAAAAACGGAAAAAGGCCAAGCTCTTTAGGTCACATGGTAATATCCTATTATTTACTCCCTAAGCAGTGATATATGGAACAAATAAGGCAGATTGAAATAAATCGGAGCGTAAATGTAAAAGGGATAACGCAAAAATTGAAAGTTTGCATTCAGCACTCTGTGTGGGCCTTGGTCATACAATAGATCCTTTGGCACTTTCCCAGGCAATACATTACCTGCATTAAAAACAAACCTAACACTTCCCTAGCTGTACTATCGCCAAAGCCTTTAAAAATACAGTGGAAAAATTCACACGTGTTGCACCACATTTCCTGTAATATTCAGAAAATAGTTGAGCATAGAAACTGAGGAATTCAATAACACCCAGTCTGGTGGAAGTGGGATGTATGTCAAAGAATGTCCATTGGTACAACTTCCAACTTGGGGAGTCGGGTATTTCATTGGAACCATGGAGGCATTTTGTTTTTCAAAGATGACTATTAGATTGATGGTAGATACCTTAATTAAAAGTAATGCTGATGTTGGGGAGTGAATAAAACAAAATAAGCTATCCCGAGGGAGCAAACAGTTGCTTGTTACCATAGAGCCTAAATTTCCACAAATGAAGCTTATAACAAAGTGGAAAGGGGTTGTGCAGTGGTGCTCTATCAAGTTGATTATTTCTGTCTCATGACTTCCTGCATATTCTGGGGCACTCAAAATGCCATCTGTTAGTTTAGACCCCAGTTCCTTTTGGCATTATGCTGTGTTTGCTCGTATTTCATGGCCCATTAGAGTTTGTATTGTTCAGGGATCATCTGTTCTGTTTGGCGCAAAGTGTTTGGAAGTTGCACTGTCAGGTCTTTATGGGTCCTCATTGGGACCTTTTTACATTTTCTCAAGTTTATACTGCGGACAAGTATAAATTATATATGGGAAGAACAAAGAAAGCAACACATGTTCTATGAGTGGCATTGAAATTGAAGTTGAGGATGAAACTGAGACCGATCTAGGAATCTTAGTAGACTTGATGCTCACCATTTGCAACCCATGACTATCTTCTCTGGCAACTGGGATGGGCAATATCCAGGTAACAAATTTAAAAAACGGGTGGGGTGAAATCTTTTTGAGGCCCTTTAGCCTCCCTGATAGCTTCAGATATATGTGATACTCAGCTGTACTAGTCAGGAAGGTCTGTGCTGAATTAGTTGACCTTAGTTGGGGTGGCTTGGGTCCCTACCATGTGTAAGAGCTATGGCAGGGTTCCGGCTTCTGTTCACTGACTCCTGCTGGATTGTTTATTGGGTAGGTGTGTGTGGAAGAGGAGAGTGGGCAAGGACAAGATTGTCTTGGCACATAACCTGCTGATGCTCTCAATGTGTTTACGCATGAAGAATAACTGCTGCCAGGACATGTAAAACAGTATGGCAGCATGAATCGGCATCTTTGAGTGAAAGGGAGCAGGTGGTAAGGAAAGCAAATATCAGAATGTTTTGTTTCATAGACAGAATTCAGGTTCTTGGTTGTCCTACCTATCTTACGGCCTAAGTTTCCTTTTAACAATTTTCCAGGAGCCTCCATGTTTTTGGGATCTTGTGTTGATTCCTCGAAAATTTGGTTGCTTTTTGTGTTTGTATCTCTTTCCTTTGAAGTGATTAGCTCCAACAATTTGTGATTTAGCATTCATTAAAGCCCCCATAGTGTTGTTTTAGAGAAATGAGTGTAATCGTTAACTTGTGAGCAGGGCTGCTAGTGCTAATTTTAGTGAATGCAGTTTACAAATAGTCATTTTTTTCCACAAAAAAAAATTAATTTTCTAATTCAAATTAAGCTAAATAAACTAGCCAAATAGGAATTTAGTGCAAAAAAATTATCAAATAATTAGAATGGTGACTTTGAATTAATTACATCCCTTCATTGAATTTACCAAAGTTTTCTCAAAGGTAGAATGTTGGTATCATCAAACTAAATGTGGCATTTAGATTTTTCCCATGCTTATGATTCACAACATTTTCAAAGACCTGGCACTAGTGTAAAACATTAAATTTAACCATTGCTGGCAGTATTTGTGGATATTTTTAGTTAGACTACCTGATTTTTAATAGCATTTTTCTTATAAACTGTCAAGTGTGGCTGTGTAGTTTTACAGTTTAATGTCATGGTTTCCACTAAATCATGCATCATTCTGACTGGGTGGATGGGTGATCTGCCTTTGGTAATTATACCTTTGTGAAAGCTGACATTAAAAAAGAGCTTGAAGCCAACTAGTATGAATCCCTCTTCCCTTGTGCCTGTGGCAAATCACTTGCCCTCAATTTGGCACTTTCTCACAACAGAATGAATTGTCTTCAGGACTCTGATTTGCATTGGGTACTTGCAAATTTATGACCTTGATGGGGGCATTTCATAAAAGGGCTATTTTATGCTGTGATGGCTTTTAAATTGCTTTCTAAAGCCAGAGTTTAATTGCAGTATTTTTATTAATCACAATGCACTGTTTTTATTTTTAGACCATGAGTCGGTTCAGTGGTGCTATGACAACTTTATTAACTACAGATCCTTGATGTCTGCTGACAATGTACGTCAACAGCTGTCACGAATCATGGACAGATTCAACCTGCCTCGGAGGAGTACAGAATTCACAAGTCGAGACTATTACATAAACATTAGAAAGGCATTGGTTTCTGGCTACTTTATGCAGGTAGAGTAAAAATTGTGGTTTATCTTTATGAAATGCACAATAATTCAACATTTGGATTCACTCACTCATTTGAAGCTTTAAATCTCTGCTGGCTATAATGTAAAGCAGTGTACTACATGTGCCAATTGTGTGTCTGTTTGCATAGTGTGGTAGGAGCAAACTGTTAACGGGAACAGATTTTTCTTTTACAAAAAAAATCACTGCAAAAAGAGGTTGCAAAGAAAGGAGAAAAAGCAGGAATACTGAATGAGGGAATGAAAACTGTTGGCCAAGGAGCTGAAAGTGAAGTGTGACTCAAAGATAAGGCAGAAACAAAATAAGATCATCATGGAATAAAATTTTAAATTTAAAAAAAAGTTGTTTTAGAAATTGAATATAAAGAAATCAGAGTGGGGAGCCTCAGACTTGCCAAATACACGACTAGAGAGTACAGAATGCAATATGACAATTGCCTGTTGGAAAGTCTTGTATAGTTGCTGGGCGAAAACAGGTTCAACATCACCTGTGGCAGCCTGCCCGTGCCCACTATACTGGAGTGCTGCAATCTCCTTTGGAGTGTTGTGGTAGCAAGCTACCTTCAGAAGACGGATGAGCATGAAAATACAAAAATGAGCATGCAGAAACTGGGGGAAAAAATCAGCAAAGTTGTGTTTTTGTGACCATCTTAAGTCTTTCATTTAGATATTAAACAGTGACATAGAAATACAGACCGTTCAGCCCATCCAGCCTGTTCTGCCATTCAGTTAGGTCATGGCTGATCTATACCTCCAACTCTGTGGGATGGGTTTATTTACAGCTTAGTTTGATTTGCAAAGTATAATGATTTCTGTAACGCTTCCGGTTAGTTCTAAAAGGAAAATAATTTATTAGTTACATTTCTGGTTTGATTTTTATCATGTCTGAATTCTTCTAGCACCTGAGTGAGGGGTCACTGACCCAAAACGTTAACTCTGCTTCTCTCTCCACAGATGCTGCCAGACCTGCTGAGTATTTCCAGAATTCTTGTTTTTATTTCAGATTTCCAGCATCCGCAGTATTTTGTTTTTATTTGTGTTTTAAATGGTAAAAGAAATGGAAAATGAGAGCAGGCTTGTATTTCAAAATCAGAAAAGAGATGAGGGCTTTTGATGATCTGAACTGAGAGTGAAATTTAAGCTGCTCATATAGCTGTGAGAATTCACAAGATTGATCTGCAGTCTGAAATGTACTTCCAACCTTTTATTCATGCAGGTTTTCTCCCTTTCTTTGTGGGTTTATTTTGGAGTTTTGTTATTAATCTTCATATCACCTAATAAATAGGAGAGATTTCCTAACATAACAACATATGGGATTTTTTGTATTAATGAAACATGATGTGCTCTAGGGTATTTATTACACTACAGTGGTAATCTTAAATACTTTGATTATTGCATAAAGCAGTGTGACTAGCTTCCTAATCAGATCTGTGTGTTACTTCACAAAGCCACAGGCTACTTGACTCTTGTATTTAAAAATTCTGATTTTGTTTATTGTCGCTATTGACTTTTGTTCTGTCAGATTGAGGGCTTACTAGTTCTTTTACTATAGGTGATTTTAACACTACTTTCAAGCTAGTTTGGTTTTTGAAATTGTTAAAGGAATATAGAAAAAATCTAAATCAGTGGTTCTAAAACTGAGAGCCCGTAGAGACCTTCCAGGGGGTCCATGATGCAGGCCAACACACAGATGGGCGAAGTGGGTGACCACCCAGAGAGCCATGGGCAAGAGTAAGTGGTGTTCAGAGATGTTTCCCAGCCCACCCCCCCCCCCCCCCCCCCGCACCTGCCCCGCTCATGCTGTTCTGCTGTTTTCCTGCTCCTCTAGTGCATTCTCCATTCTCATGCTCCACCACACTGTCATAACCCTCCCCCCGCAGGTCCCCCAAACCAGGCTCCTGCTCTTCCTGTGCTCCTGCGAAAGATAGACTCTGCAGTGAGAAGCAGGCATACCCATCTCCCTGATATCTGTAAGTAAACACCTGTTCTCTTAAAATAGGCAGCACTTTAATATTACGGTTATTAGATAGTATTATACTTTAGATCGGGGGCGGCGGGGGTTCATGATTACTATTAGTAATCCATTTGAAAAGGGGTCCTTCAACCAAAAAAAGTTTGAGAACCACTGATCTAAATTATGTACTGCAGTCACTAGTACTTGAGTCAAGGTGGTTGTGTATTTTTTTAATTGCACTGTGAAAAGAGTCCTGTGGTGATGGTATAAACAGTTCTATCTACTGTGGCATTGCAGACATAGAATATAGTATCTTACCTGTCCCTCTGTTTTGCTGTTTTAACGATTTCTCCTCTTCTGCTTCTGTTTTTTTCCCATCTCTGCTGCTTCTGTTTTACTCTCTTATCTCCCCCCCCCCCCCCCCCACCCCACTACACCATTCATCAACCATCCAGAAGTAAAGGAGCTTTGTGTTCTCTCTGTCTTGCTTCTGTGTGCACATGCTCATTCTCTCTCTCTCTCTCTCTCTCTCACTCACGCACTCACTGTTTCTGTCTCGTAGTTGTATAATAGGTCATAAGAAATACTGTCCCACTGGTGTGTGAGATCCTGTAACAGCATCATCTAGAGGGGTAATGGGCATTATAGGTACAAGAGTTGTTGAAATTTGTATCCCATAAACCAATTTTAATAGAGACAAGAGTCATTATGGGACAGAAGGAGGTCATCCGGCCCATTGAGACCATGCTGGCTCTCTGTCGAACAATCCACAGTCCCATTTGCTCTGCTGTAACCCCATAGCCCTGTAAGTTTATTTCCCTCAAGTGCCTATCCAATTTCCATTTCAAATCATTGGTCTCTGCTTCCACCATCCTCGTAGGTAGCGAGTTCCAGGTCATTACCACTTCCTGCATATTAAAGTTCTTCCTCACGTCTGCCCCTGCATCTCTTGCCCAAAACCTTATATCTGTGTCCTAGTCCTTGTTCCATCACCTAATGGGAGCAGCTTTGCCTTGTCTACCTTATCTAAACCTGTTATAATCTTGTACACCTCTAGCAAATCTCCCCATAACCTCCTTTACTCCAAGGAGAACAATCCCAGCTTCTCCAACCTAACCTTGTAACTAAAATTCCTCATCCCTAGAACCATTCTGGTTAAATCTCCTCTGCACCCTCTCGAGAACCTTTACATCCTTTCTAAAGTGTGGTGACCAGAACTGGATATGTACTGTAGTTGTGGCCTAACCAGAGCTTTATAATATATGGATACAATGACTTTCTCAAGTTGCACTGTGCCTAGGGACCATTTTGAGGTATATGTTGCACAGTATACTACTGGTGGTGATGGGATCATTTTGAGGTGATAAATCAAGGGTTCTGTCCAATGCAAATGTCCCATTGATGGAAATGTAATCCTTCCCATTGAGTATTGGTGTTAATAGTTTTTTTTCAAATTGCAAGAAGCAATATTAGAGTTTGTCTCTTCCTTGGTTTTCACTTTTAAGAGTAATTACTTTTAGCAACGGTTGTAGTTTTTTTCTTACTTGCTGGGGCTTTAATTATGATTTGAAAATAAATTTAAAAAAATTTGTCCTTCATACTAACAGGAGTGGATTGTGGACCATTGTAAATGGTAATGGTCTTGCTTGTCAACACCATAGCCACAGCACGTATAATAGCCTTTGTGTTGTGTAGGTTTGAACAAATTGCTTTTAATGCCATTCTGAAAAAAATAACTAGTTTACAGCCAACAGTGGAGTTGGGGGGTTGGGTGAAAGCGTTATCAGTTAACTGATCAAAAGTTTGTGTGTAACAGTACAGTGGTTCTCTGTATAGTATCTGAGGACTCGTTGAGTGAGTGAGCAGATTAAAAGGGGACTGATATAATCAGACAGGTAGTTACTGTCTCTGAAGATAAGAAATTTGCTTTACTTCAAATATAATCAAAAAATAGGAGTTACTTGACCTTCAACATAAATGGAAACTGTCGAGTTTGCACAGGATGATTGTATTGTTAAAGATGCTGTTTATACATCAGTCATTTAAAGTGCATATCTCGGTGTGTTCTGGTTGTGCTGAAATACATATGAAAGGCATATGGTCGAATGAGTGATGGGAACAAATTGAGTAGTGGATGGCATCAAATTTAAAAACCTACCATCAGAATCAAAGAGCCTGGAAATAGATGTAGGCTATTATACAATGCTATGACTCATGCTGTTCAGAGGAATGGTAGATGTTGATAATTTAATGGGGCGCTTGGGCTTCAGAGTGAAGTAATAAGTTCATTCCAGCGCCAGAAATGCAAGGCGGTGTATGTGGAACTCTTGGCAGATAAGTCGAAAATTATTTTTGTGAATGTTTTGAATTGTTAGTGCAACAGACGTTACAGTTTTTGTCAAGCTGTTTGAATATTTTGTGACAAGTGCATACTTCACACTTCAGTAAATTGAAATATTTCAAGATTATACGGTCGTAAGATTTTCTGAAAGGTTCGCAGTCATTAATGTAAAGTTGTGAGATTTAAACTCGATAAGTTAAATATGGCCCAGATTAAGGAAATAGTAAAGATATCAAGAATATGGTAGAACAATAGTGGTTGGATGGTCTTCACACTGGAAACTTCAGTGCTGCCAAAAATTGGAATGACTTACTGGAATTTATATAAAAGCAAAATACTGCGGATGCTGGAAATCTGAAATAAAAACTAGAAATGCTGGAACCACTCAGCAGGTCTGGCAGCATCTGTGGAAAGAGAACCAGAGTTAACGTTTCGGGTCAGTGACCCTTCTTCGGAACAGGAGAAGGGTCACTGACCCGAAACGTTAACTCTGCTTCTCTTTCCACAGATGCTGCCAGACCTGCTGAGTGGTTCCAGCATTTCTTGTTTTTATTTCTGGAATTTATGTTCTTTAATGACTTTTTCTTAATATATCTAAGACATTTCCCTTGTTTATACCAACACATGCACTGCAAAAATCCCCATGTAAGTTGCTGTTATTTAACAATTTGCTTTTTGACATTTAGTCACCTTCACATTCATTCTCTACTTTGGAAGTATTAGTACTTATCCCAGAGAACATTCCCAAGGTATTTTAATCTGCCTATTTTTTTGAAAGAATATTGGTACATATTTCAACCACAAATGTTCTGAAGGTGATGCATTCTTCTTCGTAAACCTGAAGGAAAATCAGATACATCTATGTGACTGAATAACAAGAAAACGTTATGGATACTAGACTTTTCCCTTTATGACTTCAGTTTTAATTGACATTTCAATTTATAACAAGGTTCGCAATGTCCTAAAATAAGAATGCTCAAAACAATAGCAGATTTTTGTTTCCCTTTCTGTTTCCACCCCTGCCCGCTCTTTCCCCAAACTTCTACCAGAAAGCTTTGTGTGATGACTAATGGCTATTTTCTGTCTACCGTTTCATGTTAGGTAGCTCATTTAGAACGCACAGGCCACTATTTGACGGTGAAAGATAACCAGGTTGTGCAGCTTCATCCTTCTACTGTCCTGGACCACAAACCCGAGTGGGTGCTCTACAATGAATTTGTACTTACCACTAAAAACTACATCCGCACCTGTACAGACATCAAGCCTGAATGGTAATGTTCTGAGACATAGATTTTGTAGTATGCTTCTGTCTTTGCCGCAAGTTGCATCTAACCTTGTTAGTTAAGACTTAATTTTAAAGAATCAGTCTTGAGTCATGAAACTGAACTCACCAGCATCATTTAAAATAATTCAGACCTCTCTCAAACATAGTTACTTAATATAATTAAACAATAATTGTTGGTCTCTACCTTTAATTCTGTAGTTTTATCTAAACTTGGAGAAAAAGTCTACAGCAGGATTTTAATGTGGTGAAAAGAAGTGGTTAAATTATCATCAACCAGGACTCGTTAACTTGGTCATGTTGACTCACATTTCCTGCAAAATGTTTACACTTGCCATTTCACTGAGTCGATGGAAAAGTTGAAAAACTATTTCGTTTGTAAAATTGTACAACTGAAGCATAGCTCGTATTATATATAATCTTGAGAGGTCATTAAAACTGTCCACTTGTGATACTTAGTCACTACCAAATCAGGCTGCAGACACTGATAAATCACATTTACATGATTTAGACGGTGTAATTTAATAGAATTTGTATGTTCAGTTTACGTGGAACTGTATTGTTGACTGAGTATTGGCTTTGATGTTTCGGCTCAACTTAAATGAGTTTGCAGGGACCAGAAAATATAAGTTGTGTACGGTGTTCTAGTTTTTTTCTGCATGGAAAACCATACATTTCTAAACAAAATCCATATCACGTCCTGTTTGAAAGTGCAATGGTAAAAGCCTGACTTTTTATAAATGCTTTGCCATATGAACCTAATAATAATTTCCCAACACAAGTTTTGATGTAGAGGGTAATGTTTAATCAGCAGTCATATCCAGACTTCTGTTTCGTGAGCACAGAAAGTTAGTTAACGATGGTCTTGTACTTCAGGTAGAAATCACTCTAATAAAAAGGACTTCAAAGCAGTAAAGATGTGGGTGCAGGTGGATATAATAGTAGCCTGAAGATAAGAAACAGAAGGGAAAAGAGCAACTGTCAAGAGTAAAAAAAAAGTGATAACATACTCCTGAACTGAAAAGGTTATAGGAAATGATAATAAAATACCCTTTTAAAAATAAAGCAGGAGTTGTAAATAAAAACATATGAACTGACCTGACTCAGCAACAAAAAGTGTGAGGAGAAACACCATCCAAGCATGGATAGGGTGGGGACAAGAACGTAGGAGAAGGAGTAGGTCATTTAGCCCCTCGAGCCTATTTTGCCATTCAGTGATATCATGGCTGATGTGACAAATAACACAAACAAGAGTTCTTACATGAATGCTAAATATTCCAGGCTGTATGATCTGTTGAAAGGACTTGAGAATTGAAAATCTACTGCAAACAGTCTTCTTCAACACCTTCTTCCCATCTCCTCCTCCTCTCCCCTCCAATAACAAGTCTGTGGAGCTCATGGACTTTGTTACGAAGATTGTGACCATCTGATCATCTACCTCTGCTGCTTCCCTCCCTACCCCTAGCCCACCAGGCGAGACTTCCTCTAATGTTCCCCCACCCTGAACTTGCTTCTTCTTTAGTTTTTCCCCTGTCTCCTCTCATACCCTCTCTGAGCTCATCTTGTCCATGAGACTCGCCTCCTGCTCCCTCAACCCTACTCCCAATGACCTGCTGACTACCTAACTTCCCCTTCTGGTCTGCCTGTTAGCCGATATTGTTAACCATTCTCTCTCCTCGGAACCCCTTACCCTCTCCTCCAAATCTGCAGTCGTCACCATTCTCCTCAAAAAAAAAACCTTTAACCCTTCCATCCTTGCAGACTATGACTCCATTTCCAACCTCCCTTTCCTCTCAAGTCCTTGAATGTGTTGTTGCCTCCCAAATTCGTGTCCGTCTTTCCCTAAACTCCTATGTTTGAATCCCTGTAATCAGGTTTCTGCCCCGCCTCTCATCAAGGTTACAAATGACCTCCTACATGACTGTGACTCCTTCTCCTACTTGACCTGTCTCCAGCCTTTGACAGGGTTGACTATGCCAAATTCCTCCAAAGCCTCTACACCATGGTCCAGCTTTGGGAGGGCTGCTGTTGCCTGGTTCCATTCTTATCTACCTAATCGTATCCAGAGTCTCAGTTGCAATGGTTTCTTTTCCCTCTCCCCCAGAGTTACATCTGGTGTCCCCCAAGATCGAGCCTTCGTCCCCTCTAGTTCTCGTGTACGTGCTGCTCCTCGGTGACATCATCTGAAAACACATGAGCTTTCATAAGTACACTGACGACACCCAGCTGTGCCTCGCCGCCACCAGTGTTTCCGCTGAACTGCGCACGTGCGCAACTGTGCAGCAGCCTGAAATGTACTATGGAAGCCTTGTTCCATGTTAAATATGTGGCTGCACAAAATATTTTCAAAGATATGGCACATTGAAAAAAAACTGGCCATGCACAAGAAAATTTTACAGGAAATATTGACTACCACCTCTCTCAACCCCTCCACTGTCTCTAAATTATCAAACTGCTTGTCCAACATCCAAAACTGGATGAGCAGAAATTTCCTCCCAATTAAATATTGGGAAGACCAAAGCCATTGTTTTCAGTCCCTGCTACAAACTCCATTCCTTAACCACTCTCTCCATCTCACTTGCTGGCGACTGTTTGAGGCCGGACCAAACTGTTTGTAACCATATCCACAGATCACTAAATGTAGTGCACAGATACAAAAGGGAATCTAAAGAAAAGCCAATGGAATATTGGTCTTTATCTCAAGAAAGTTAGAATGCTGCGTGGGGAGGGGGAGAAGTATCCTTCAATTGTCACACCCCTTCTGGAGTACTGCATTCATTCTTGGTCACTGCATCTCGAGGAGGATATATTGGCTTTGGAAGCGGTGTACTGTAGATTCACCAGAAATATACCAGGAGTTAAAGGGTTAAATTATGAGGGAAAATTGCATGAACTTGGCTTATATTCCCTTAATGTTAATGTTGAGAAGTGAACTAATTTATGTGTTTAAAATAATAGTTATTTGATAGGGTAAATGCAGAAATCAGTTACCAGCGTTCGCCGGAGCTGGCGGGCAGCCATAAAGGCGGGGCTAAAGTGTGGCGAGTCGAAGAGACTTAGTAGTTGGCAGGAAAAAAGACAGAAGCGCAAGGGGAGAGCCAACTGTGTAACAGCCCCGACAAACAAATTTTTCTGCAGCACCTGTGGAAGAGCCTGTCACTCTAGAATTGGCCTTTCTAGCCACTCCGGGCGCTGCTCCACACACTACTGACCACCTCCAGGCGCTTACCCATTGTCTTTCGAGATAAGGAGGCCCAAAGAAAGAAGAAAGAACAGTGACCATACATCAAAAAGTCCTTCATTTGGCCATAAAACTCTGAGACCATCTGGTAGTTGTGAAAGGCGCAATGTAAATGCAAGTCTTCTTTCTTTATCCACCGGAGAAAATAGTTTCTGCATTTACTCTTTGGCAGCATTACCCCTGAAATAATCAAGAGTGCCAAGCCTGCTATACTCTCAGCACTACATGAACTGCTATGCCTGCACTGGGACGAGGGAGCAGTACCCCAGGACATACGCGATGCCAATATCATCACCCTCTATAAAAACAAAGGTGACCGCGGTGACTGCAACAACTACCGTGGAATCTCCCTGCTCAGCATAGTGGGGAAAGTCTTTGCTCGAGTCGCTCTGAACAGGCTCCAGAAGCTGGCCGAGCGCGTCTACCCTGAGGCACAGTGTGGCTTTCGTGCAGAGAGATCGACCATTGACATGCTGTTCTCCCTTCGTCAGATACAGGAGAAATGCCATGAACAACAGATGCCTCTCTACATTGCTTTCATTGATCTCACCAAAGCCTTTGACCTCGTCAGCAGACGTGGTCTCTTCAGACTACTAGAAAAGATCGGATGCCCACCAAAGCTACTAAGTATCATCACCTCATTCCATGACGATATGAAAGGCACAATTCAACATGGTGGCTCCTCATCAGAGCCCTTTCCTATCCTGAGTGGCGTGAAACAGGGCTGTGTTCTCGCACCCACACTTTTTGGGATTTTCTTCTCCCTGCTGCTTTCACATGCGTTCAAGTCCTCTGAAGAAGGAATTTTCCTCCACACAAGATCAGGGGGCAGGTTGTTCAACCTTGCCCGTCTAAGAGCAAAGTCCAAAGTACGGAAAGTCCTCATCAGGGAACTCCTCTTTGCTGACTATGCTGCTTTAACATCTCACTGTTATAATGTAGGAAATGTAGAACAAAGGAGCACGACCTTAAAATTAGAGTTAAGCCATTCGTGAGTGAAATGAAGAACCACTTTTTTTTTAATGAGAGGTAGTAGAAATCTGGAATGCTCCTCTCTTTCTCCCCACCGCTCCCTATCCCAAAGGCTAAAGATTTGGCGTCATTTGAAATTTTCTAGACTGAGCTTAATAGATTTTTGTTACGCAAGAGATTTCAAGGGATATGAATCAAAGACAGATAAATGGGAGTTGAGACAAAGATCAGTCACGATCTGATTAAATTACTGAACAGGACTTGGCTTAATATTTGGTACACCTAGTCCTATGTTCCCAGCTTGTATATTTCTGTTGGTTGTAAGCAGGTTTTAATTCCTCTGTGCTTCACAGATTCACTTATAAGGCAACAGTGAGGTTTTGAAAATTGTTACCAAGCTATTTCCAGATAACACTTCCATATAAAGAAAGATAATAGATAATTTTGTGTGTTGATTTTTGTTTTGATGGCAGTTGTATCTGGGTTTCTCTCGAGGCAAATACATCACTGGGCTGTTTTGTTATGTTACTATGAATTTGAACTGAAAGTACACTCGATCCCCTCATTTCATTTTTGGGGTGAAGTGGGGAGGAAACTGACCTCTTGCTTTCAGGTTCCAGTGATGCTCATTGGATACTGGAACTCCTTTTGAAAATTATAAATGATTGGAGAGATATGTTTGTACGTATTTATAATTGCTGACACTTCCACCGTAGTAAATTAATGACCAAACATTTGACTTCCGTATATGTGTTATTTGCTTGGGAATATTTTGACCATAAACCCTAAACTTAACATTATCTTTAGATTTTGAGTGTTCTAGAGTTTGTCAAATACCAGATTCTGTACAAATATTGATATGTTGGGGATTTCAGAAGTAACTAACTTCACCAAATATGAACTGAGTAACATTAAATAATAATCATGGGATAAACTGGGAAGATGGAGTAGGGAAGGGAGAATGGAGGTTTTTTAACACGTTTTCAGGATTCCTTTCTTAGCGAGTACATAAGCCCAACAGAATCACTGCTGGATCTAGTAATGGCAAATGAACCAGAGCAGATCGACGAACTAAGCACAGGGGAACATCTAGGCAACAAATGATCATAGCGTAATATGGTTTAATGATGGAGAAGGACAAGCTAAATTTGCATGTAATGACAGGACTGGTAGACAGCTAATGTTATTCCTATATTTAAAAAGGGTGGTTGGAACAATTCCAGAGAACTAGAGGCCAGTTAGCTTAATGTCCGTGGTAGGAAAGAAAATAAAACCTTTACTCAAAGACGTAATAGAAAAACATCTAGCAACAGAAAATATAATTTAAAAAGTAGTTGTCATGGATTTCAAAAGGGAAGGTCATGCTATACCTACATTATTGAACTCTTCGAAGAAGTAACAGTAAGAGTAGAAAATGGTAATGCAGTAAACCTATTTGGATTTTTGATAACGGTACTGTACAGTAGACATTTTTTATTGTTTCATGGGATGTGGACATTGCTGGCAAAGCCAGCATTCATTGCCCTTCAGAAGGTTGTGGTGAACCACTTTCTTGAACCACTGCAGTTCCTGTGGTGTAGTACACCCAAAGTGCTGTTAGGTAGGAAATTCCAGGATCTTGACCCAGTGACGATGAAGGACTGGCAATTATGTTTCTAAGTCACGATGGTGTGTGACATGGAAGGGAACTTGCAGCTGATGTTCCCATGCACCTTATTGCCCTTGTTCTTATAGGCGCTAGAGGCTGTGGGTTTGGGAGGTCCTGTTGAAGAAGCCTTGGTGAGTTGCTGTTGTGCATCTTGTAGATGGTACACACTGCAGCCATGGTACAATGGTGATTAGAGGGAGTGAATGTTTAAGGTGGTGAGTGGGTTGCCATTCAAGTGGTAGCTTTGTCCTGGATGGTATTAAGCTCCAACAACACTCAAGGAGCTGTACTGATCCAGCCAAGTGGGGAGTATTCCATCACACTCCTGACTTCTGCCTTGTAGATAGTGAGAAGGCTTGGAGGAGTTGGGAGGTGAGTTACTCACTGCAGAATACCCATCCTCTGGCCTGTTCTTGCAGCCACAGTATTTATATCACTGGTCCAATTAAATTTCTGGTCACTGGTAACCCCCCCCCCCCCCCCCCCCCAGTATATTGATAGCGTATTCAGCAATGGTAATCTTTTTGAATGTGAAGGGGAGATGTTTAGATTCTGTCTTGTTGAAGATGGTCATTACCTGGCATTTGTGTGGTGCAAATTTTACATGACACTTATGAGCCCAGGCCTAAATGTTGTTTAGGTCTTGCATGCAGGCATGGACTACTTCAGTATCTGAGGACTTGCCATGGCTCTGGACAGGTGGAAGCATAGAAAGTAAGTTTTTTTTTTTATGAAGCAGTAAACTGAGAGTAGTGGTTAAGGGCAGCTACTCATAGTGGCGACAGGTGCGAAGTGGTGTTCCATAGGGATAGATGTTGGAACCACTGTGCATCATTTATATTGACCATTTGGATTCGGGACTGGGTAGTTCAATTTATAAATTTGAGACAACCCCAAATTGGAGGTGATTGTTAATACAAAGGAAGAATGACAAAATGCAGAAAGACATTAATAAACTTGCAGAATAGGTGTTTAATTGGCAAATAAATTCTGATATAGATAAGTGTGCGGTGATGCGTTTTGTTAGGAAGAATAAGGAAACTTGAATAGTAAGAATCCAAATGAGGTGGGGGAGTAAAGGGGTCTAGAGTTACAGATCAACAAAATGCAAGTAAATAATGCCGAAAAATCAAACCATCCCGAGGTTCATTTCTAATGTGATGATAGTATTGAAAATTACTGAAAATAGAGACATGTTGTCGAAGCTTTTCGTCTTGCACTCATCAGGACAATCTGCAAGAATAACCAATGTAAGGGAAAACAACAGCTTATACTGCACGAGAAGAGAGTGTTGATTGGTAGAGGCGTTGCCATGGAGAATGCACCAGTTTACGGTGACTGACAGTTAACTGCCAAGCTGTTTGAAATTTAAACCGGGCAGCTTGACTCTGGTCAAGGCATTGCCCTGAGGAATGAACCAGCGAATGGCTGTCACTTGTTTTGTTTAGCTGAAACAGGTGCAATGTTTGTACATATTCTTTCTGTCTGCAAAGAACAGGGCCCTTTGTATTAATATATGTACCTTCCAGTACGCACAAATGCACCAAACTGCGAGCCCTACTGACAATCAAATTGGTCATTAGCGTAATTCCTAGCAACCGAGGATTATTTAGCAAATGTTGTCCAATTGCAGAATCACATCTAATGTTGGACACTGTGTTTTGAGTTTTGTAAACACGGGCTGGTTGGGTACGGCCTGTACCTTGTCCGTTGCGAACAGCAGAAGGGACATGTTTGATATTATCTGCCAGTCTTTGGGATGTACGGCCAATATATCTAGCATCACACTGGCATTGAATTTCATATATCACATTACTCATTTGTGTGATAGGCAGGATGTCTTTGGCTTGACGGCAGCATCCCGTTAATGGTGAACACCACACCTGTTGCTACTGCATAGTAGCAGCATGAAACCGCTAGCTTTACCCTGTTGCTCAAATTTTGGGATACATTACCCTTCCAGGGTAATTTGAGGTAGAGTGGGCACTTTTCAGGGCAGAAATGATGGCCTTAGGCCCATTCATAAGTTTGCGCGATTATAATGCAAGAAATGATCTGATCAGGGTAGCCATTGTCACGCAGAATGTCTTTGATTTGCCCTATTTCAGCATCAAGCTTGCATGGTGAGCAAATGGCTCGGGCCCTATTTACGAGGTTGCCGATCAGGCCGATCTTGTAGCGCGTGGGAAATCTGCTGAGGGGTGCTCTACCACGGTCTACCGCAAACCTACCGTCACTGGTCAATACACGCATTGGGAATATAGAGTCATAGAGTTGTACAGCATAGAAACAGGCCCTTCAGCCCACTGCATCCATGCCTACCATAATGCCCATCTATACTAATCCCACCTGCCTGCATTAATTCCATATCCCTCAATGCCTTGCTCATTCAAGTACCTGTCCAGATGCCTCTTAAATGTCGCTACTGTTCCTGCCTCCACCACCTCCTCTGGCAGCTCATTCCAGATACCCACTATTCTTTGCGTGAGAAATTTACCCCTTTGATTCCCTTTAAACCTCCTCCCTCTCACCTTAAATCTATGCCCTCTAGTTTTAGTCACCCCTACCATGGGAAACAGACTCTGGCTATCTACCCTATCTATGCCTCTCATAATTTTATATACCTCTATCATGCCCCCTCTCAGCCTCCTTCGCTCCAGGGAAAATAGACCCAGCATGTCCAATCTCTCTTTAAAACTCGAGCCCTCCAAGCCAGGCAACATCCTTGTGAATCTTTTCTGTACCCTCTCTAGCTTAATCACATGTTTCCTGTAGTGCGGCGACCAGAACTGCACACAGTACTCCAAATGCGGCCTAACCAACGTTCTGTACAACTGTAACATGACGTCCCAACTCTTGTGCTCAATGCCATAGGTAAGCATGTCATAAGCCTTCTTCACCCTGTCTATCTGTGTTGCCACTTTCAGGGAACTATCTACTTGCACCCCAAGGTCTCTCTGCTCAAGAACACTCCCCAGGGCCCTGCCATTCACTGTATATGTCCTGCCCTGGTTTAACTTCCCAAAATACATCACTTCACACTTGTCTGCGTTAAATTCCATTTGCCAATCTCTTGCCCACTTTCCCAGTTGATCTATATCCTGTTGTAACCTTAGACAACCTTCTTCACTGTCCACTATACCATCAATTTTGGTGTCATCTGCAAACTTAATAATCATGCCCTTTACATTCATATCCAAGTCATTAATATATGTGACAAATAACAGAGGGCCCAGCACCGATCCCTGCGGCACACCACTGGTCACCGGCCTCCAATCTGAAAAACAACCCTCCACTACCACCCTCTGCCTCCCATCACCAAGCCAATTTTGTATCCAATTGGCTAGCTCACCCTGGATCCCATGTGTTCGAACCTTCCAGACCAGCCTACCATGCGGGACCTCGTCAAAGGTCTTGCTAAAGTCCATGTAGACAAGGTCCATCGCCCTGCCCTCGTCAATCCTCTTGGCCACCTCCTCAAAAAACTCAATCAAATTTGTGAGACATGATTTCCCACGCACAAAGCCATGCTGACTATCCCTAATCAGGCCATGCCTTTCCAGATGCATATAAATCCTGTCTCTCAGAATCCCTTCCAATAACTTTCCCACCACTGATGTAAGGCTCACCGGCCTGTTGTTCCCTGGCTTATCCCTGCTGCCCTTCTTAAATAAAGGCACAAGATTAGCTATCCTCTAGTCTTCCAGTACCTCACCCGTGGCTAATGATACAAAAATCTCTGCCAGGACCCCAGCAATCTCCTCCCTTGCTTCCCATAGCATCCTAGGATACACCTGGTCAGGCCCTGGGGATTTATCCACCTCAGTGTGCTTCAACACCACCTCCTTTGTAATGTTGATATGCTCCAGGATATCGCTGTTCCCTCCCTTGAACTCACTAGCTTCCATGACCACCTCCACAGTAAATACAGACGAGAAGTATTCATTTAAGACCTCGTCCATTTCCCGTGGCTCCACACATAGATTGCCACACTGATCCTTAAGGGGACCTACTCTCTCCCTAGCTACCCTTTTACTCTTAATATACTTATAGAATCTTTTAGGATTCTCCTTTATCTTATCTGCCAGGGAAATCTCATGGCCCCTTTTTGTCCTCCTAATTTCCTTCTTAGGTGTAGTCCTACATCCCCTATACTCCTCGAGGGACTCGCTCGATCCCAGCTGCCTATACCTGACATATGCCTCCTTCTTTGTCCTGACCAGACCCTCAGTATCACTCATCAACCAAGGTTCCCTAAACTTGCCAGCCTTGCCCTTCCATCTAACAGGAACATGCCGGCCCTGAACTCTTCCTATCTCACTTTTAAAAGCCTCCCACTTGCCAGACGTCCCTTTACCTGTAAACAGCCTTTCCCATTCAACTTTTGAGAGTTCCTGTCTGATACCATCGAAATTAGCCTTCCCCCAATTTAGGACTTCAACCAGAGGACGAGTCCTATCCTTTGCCATAACTATCTTGAAGCTAATGGAGTTATGGTCACTGGTCCCAAAGTGCTCCCCCACTGACACATCAACCACCTGCCCATCCTCATTTCCTAAGAGGAGGTTGAGTGTGGCCCCTTCTCTTGTAGGGCCATCCACATACTGCTTCAGAAAACTATCCTGGACACACTTAACAAACTCTTCCCCATCTGATCCCTTAGAACTAAGGGCAGAACTTAGGCAGTCCCAGTCAATATTAGGGAAGTTAAAATCACCTATTACAACCCTATAATTCCTGCACCTATCTGTGATTTCCCTACATATATGCTCCTCCACTTCCCTCTGACTATTGGGGGGCCTATAGTATAATCCCATCAAATCCCATTTTACAGTTCCATACACAGGATTCTGTTCTTTGCAGACAGAAAGAATATGTACAAACATTGCACCTGTTTCAGCTAAACAAAAGAAGTGACAGCCATTTTCTGGTTCGTTGGTCAAGGCATTGTCCTTGACCAATCAGTCAAGCTGATTGGTTTAAATTTCAAACAAAACTTGACCGTTAACTGTCAGTCACTGTAAATTGGTGCATTCTCTATGGCAATGCCTCTGGCAATCAGAGTTCACTTGCCAACTAATCAGCACTCTCTTCTCATATAGTATAAGTTGTTGTTTTCCCTAACATTGGTTGTTCTTGCACATTATCCTAATGAATGCTAGACGAAAAGCTTCGACAACATGTCTCTATTTTCAGCAATACTCAAATTCTGTACTACCAAACGACTATTAGTATTGAAAAGTTGGGAAGTCATTTAGACTTGTACAGAACTGTGGTTGAACCACATATTTCTGCTTTCCTTATAAAAGGGATATAGAGGCATTGGAGAAAGTACGAAATGATGCACAAGGATGATACCAGAACTGAGAAGTTATAATTATCAGGAAAGACTGAACAGGCTGGGGCTCTTTCCTCTAGAATAGAGAAGGCTGAGGGGTGACCTGATAGATAGAGGTCTTTAAGGTAATAGAACGGTTTGATAGGGTAGATGCAAAGAAAATGTTTCCACTTATGAGGGAGATCAGAACTCAAAGCCGTAAATAAAAGATGGTCACTTATAAATCCAATAGGGAGTCCAGGAGAAACTTTGTTCCCCAATCATTTGTAAAAATGTGGAATGCCGTACCATATGGAGCAGTTGAAGTGAACAGTATAAATACATTGAAGGGGAAAGTAGATGAGCACGAGGGAGAAAAGGAATAGATGATGTGCTGAATCGGCTTAGCTGAAGAGGGACGGGAGGAAGCTCGTGTGGGGTATAAACACCAAATGGCCTGTTTCTGTGCTCGACTGGATGTAAGAACTTTGGACAAAAGACTTGAATGTACCCATTTCAACTTCCTGATTAGAGCTACTGCTTGCAGAAGTAATATATGCACAGCATCCTCACGATGAAAGCTCTCAAGGTAAAAGTCCCCTTTTATAGTCAATCCAATTTTAAAAATTAATATGTTTACTTTTTGCATCACAAAATGTTCTCGAGAGCCATTTTAGCGTTAGGTTTTCTTTGGGAGAAGTAAATGCGCACAATTTACAGAGATGTGTATAAATAATAGGGTAATTATGTTAGGTGATTTCAACTTTCCCAACATTAATTGGGATAGTCATCGTGTTAAGGGCTTAGATGGAGTGGAGTTCTGAAAATGCATACAGGAGAACCTTTTAGCTCAATATGTAGAGGATCCAACAAGGAAGGGTGCAGTGTTGAACCTAATTCTGGGGAATGAAGCCGGACAGGTGGTTGATATGTTGGTGGGGGAGCATTTTGATGATAGTGACCATAACATGGTACAATTTAAGCTTGTTATGGAGAAAGAAATAGACAAGTTGCAAAAAAAGGTTTTGGATTGGGGGAGAGCGAATTTTAGTAAAATAAGGCAGGATCTGGCCAAGGTAGACTGGAAAGAGTTACTTGTCGGGAAATCTACAGAAGAGCAGTGGGGGGCATTCAAAAAGGAAATGGGGACGGTACATGCCCAACATATTCCCTCTAGGGTAATGGGTAGGAGCAACAAGCCCAGAGAATCATGGATAACCAGAAACATTCAGGGTACGATGAGAAGGAAAAGAGAGGCTTTTAGCAAATACAAGGAGAGCAAATCAATGGAAGCATTAGTGGAGTACAGAAAGTGTAGGATGGAGCTTAAGAAAGCAATTAGGAGAGCAAAGAGGGGATATGAGAAAGCTCTGGCTGGTAAAAGTAGGGAAAATGCCAAGATATTCTATGTTAATCAATGGGAAGAGGATAACCAGGGAAAGAGTAGGACCCATTATGGACCAAGGGGGAAATTTGTGGGTGGAGCCAGAGGACATTGGTAGGGTGTTGAACGAATACTTCACATCTGTCTGCACCCAAGAGAATGAGGATGTAGGGATGGAACTTAGAGAGAGAGAGACTGTGAGGTTCTTGAGCAAATTGTCATAGGGAGTGACAAGGTATTGGAGGTTTTGGCAGGCTTAAAAGTGGACAAATCTCCAGGTCCGGACGATTTGTGTCCCAGGATGCTGTGGGAGGCGAGGGTGGAGATTGCAGGGGCTCTGACCTAAATTTTTAATTCCTCTCTGGCCATGGGGGAGGTGCCAGAGGACTGGAGAACAGCTAATGTGGTCCCACTATTTAAGAAAGGTTGTAGAGATAAGCCAGGGAACTATAGACCAGTGCGTCTCACATCAGTGGTAGGGAAACTATTGGAGAAAATTCTGAAGGAGAGAATCTATCTCCACTTGGAGAGGCAAAATTTGATCCGGGATAGTCAGCATGGCTTTGTCAGAGGGAGGTCATGCCTAACAAATTTGATTGAATTTTTTGAGCATGTGACCAGGTGTGTAGATGGGGGTAATGCAGTTGATGTAGATAACATGGATTTCAGCAAAACCTTTGACAAGGTCCCACATGGGAGACTTATCAAGAAAGCAAATGCACATGGGATACAAGGTAACTTGATAAGGTGGATTCAAAATTGGCTTAGCTGTAGAGACAGAGAGTGATGACAGACGGCTGTTTTAGTGACTGGAAGCCAGTGTCCAGTGGCTTACCACAGGGATCTGTGCTGGATCCCCTATTGTTTGTCATTTATATAAACGACATAGATGACCATGTGGGGGGTAGGATCAATAAGTTCGTGGATGTCAGACAGATTGGCCGAGTGGTTAACAGTGAGGTGGAATGTCTTGGGTTACAGGAAGATATAGACGGGATGGTCAAATGGGCAGAAAAGTGGCAGATGGAATTTAACGCTGAAATGTGTGAGGTGATACACTTTGGAAGGAGTAATGTGACACGGAAGTATTCAATGAATGGCCTGACACTGGGAAGTTCCGAGGAACAAAGGGACCTTGGCGTGTTTGTCCATAGATCTTTGAAGGCAGAAGGGCAGGTTAATAGGTTGGTGAAAAAGGCATATGGGACACTTGCCTTTATCAATCGAGGCATAGATTACAAAAGCAGGGAGGTCATGTTGGAGTTGTATAGAACTTTGGTAAGGCCACAGCTGGAGTACTGTGTGCAATTCTGGTCGCCACATTATAGGAAGGATGTGATTGCATTGGAGGGGGTGCAGAGGCGATTCACCAGGATGGTGCCTGGGATGGAACATTTAAGCTATGAAGAGAGGTTGGATAGGCTTGGATAGTTTTCGCTGGAGCAGAGAAGACTGAGGGGTGACCTGATCGAGGTGTACAAGATTATGAGGGGCATGGACAGGGTGGATAGGGAGCAGCTGTTCCCCTTAGTTGAAGGGTCAGTTACGAGGGGTCACAAGTTTAAGGTGAGGGGCAGGAGGTTTAAGGGGGATTTGAGGAAGAACTTTTTGACCCAGAGGGTGGTGACAGTCTGGAATGCACTGCCTGGGAGGGTGGTAGAGGCGGGTTGCCTCACATCCTTTAAAAAGTACCTGGATGAGCACTTGGCACGTCATAACATTCAAGGCTATGGGCCAAGTGCTGGCAAATGGGATTAGGTAGACAGGTCAGGTGTCTTTAATGCATCGGTGCAGACTCGATGGGCCGAAGGGCCTCTTCTGCACTATTATTCTGTGAAGAGGGAACACCACATTTATTAACTGATACGTATGAGCCTGCAATTTATTTTGCCTGTGCACCCTAGTAGATAAAGGCAAAGTCACAGGTTTACAGTAATTGAACATGCTGAGCTAATGGGATTCTAGGATTTTTAAGCAGTGATTTAGGATTCACCTTTTGTCATTCAGGACACTTGGGGGTGGGGTGGGGGGGCGGAATACAAATCTGTGGTCTTGAAAACTGGCTGCATTTAAGTGAGTTTTCACCCTTGTCTTGCTAGTTTCCCACCCCTGGGACAACTGAAATGACGAGCCATTGAAGTATATTAACACAACATTAGGCAGGGGTCATTAAGTTGCAGATATGCTTAATAATGTACATTATTGGTAGGTGAGGCAGGCTCTTATTACCTTGTCTGACCTGGTAATGTCATTAAGCATTCTGCACTGTATGGCCACCTCCTTCCATTGCCCTCTTGTTTGGTTCCTGTAGCACTTTGTGCTGACAAGGGTCTCCCCCCTGTCCCTTGCTTCCTGCATCAACACTTCTATAGGTCAGCAGTCAGTATAAACAGGAATAAATCATACTTTGACTTACTTCTCATCAGCTTAGAATTTGATAGGAAAATCCAGGCCCCTACTTCCATCCATGTTGAAGTGCAATAAAGGGTTGAATGAAAATTTTTTGACGAGCAAGCTTTGATTTTAGAATCCAGGAAAATAGGGCTGTAAGTGCCTCATAAAGCTTGGGAAGCGGTCTAGGCTTATTTTTAGACTTCTGCCTACCATTTGAATGGGCTTCTTGTGTGTGGACAACATGTGCAGGGGATCATGGTTGCAGTATAGTTGCCTGTAAATATTTAAGGGGCAGTGGCTGGAATTGTTCTGTTGCAGTGGGACAACAGTAATATGTGTACAGTGAGGGTGGTACAACCTCTGACCATCAGTAATGGTTCTTTGGAGGTTTTGATATGGGAAGCTGATCAAAGGAGGGTGGCCTTGTTTGGCAGCAAACAGCAGCCAACTGCCGAAGCTGAGCTTCAAACTGCATGGATAGAGGTTTCGAGCTGGTGAATTGCAGCCTGCCAAGTAATGCTCAGGTCCAGGCATTTTCCTGGAGCTGCTTCATAACCACCTGTTGGCTAGCTGACTAGGGGTGACTTGCTGATTCTTCCTCCCTGTGAGGGAATCTCAGCCTGCTTTGCCTGCTCACCCCCTCAGTTGAGGTTATCCTTCTCCTATGCATTGAACTATGGCTGAGAACCTGTACCATTCTATGGTATTCTGTGTTCAATTTTCTTTAAAGTCAACATCACAAAATTTGCACTAGTTATTTTCGTCCAGTATTTTACTTCAGTTGTGTTATGTTAAGTTTTTGACTACCTTCGATTTAGAGTCATCGAGAGATACAGCACTGTAACAGGCCCTTTGGCCCACCGAGTCCGCGCCGACGCATTTATACTAATCCTACACTAATCCCATTTTCCCCCTCACATCCCCTCAATTCTCCTACCACCTACCTACATCAGGGGCAATTTTTTTTACAATGGCCAATTTACCCATCAACCCGCAAGTCTTTGACATGTGGGAGGAAACCCACGGGGTCACAGGGAGAACTTGCAAATTCCGCACAAGGCAGTACCTGGAACTGAACCCGGGTCGCTGGAGCTGTGAGGCTGCAGTGCTAACCACTGCGCCACTGTGCCGCCCTGTGGATTTCCACAGTCCAATCATTGTTCAGTTTTCTAATAACTTTTATACTGTAGCTATCTAGGCAGTAGAGTGCACAGGTTGAAAACACCTTCACACAGTTCTAATTCTATCAAGTGGCAATGTTTTTATAAAAAAAAACTAAATTTGAGTTCTGCCTGAGTTAGTTAATGTTTCTAATTTTTCTGGTTTGTATGTTTTAAGGAATGGTAAAATGTATTCTTTTTCTTTAATAGGTTAGTGAAGATCGCTCCTCAATACTATGAAATGGGCAACTTTCCCCAGTGCGAGGCCAAAAGACAACTGGAACGCATTATTGGCAAACTTCAGTCAAAGGAATATTCTCAATACTGAAGTAATTCTGAAGTAGGAGGCCAGACAAATGCAGATTTCATATTGAAGAAATATGGACTTCAGATTCTGCCTGATATAACAAATTTAATTTGTCCATTAAGGAAAACCTATGGATGTTTTCTCTCAAATGGCTGGACAATTTCTCACTTTATTTTTTAAAAAACCTTGTTTATGACAGGTTGTGTAACACTGTGTTGAGCAACATAGTATGTTGCTGGTGTTATGTGGCTTTTTTATTGTTATGTTGACTTTTGTCACAGACCCTGTTGGGTTTTATCGGGTTGGGGTGGGCAAAGGTTTCAGAATAATGCTGTAACTGTTAATTTTTAAAGAGTTTCATCATTATTACAATCCTGTCTGAATTTCTTGTAGTGATTCAGAGTTGGCAATTCAAGTATGTACTTCTCAACCACATACTGCATGATCCTGCCCATGTTGACATTCTTACTAGAAAGTTGTAGAGATTCAAAGAACTTGGAAAACTTATATATGTAGGCACCTCTGAATTTTCCCAACACCAATTTTTGACTTAAATAAAGGTATAGTGACAAGTTAATTTTTGTGTACACATTGCCTTATTGGAAAAAGAGGTAGTTTGAAATAAAATTTCATCATTGGTTCTCTACATTCTTCAGGTAAGTCAAGCAACTGTTGGAAGGAACCACAGATAACATGTACCCTTAAGTGATTTTATTCTTGGAGTGTGCATGATGCTTCTTTTTCTTGCCTTCTGTTACAATACCCCTGTGTGCCATGTTCTCATTGGCATCCATTTGCACTGCTACCACATGTAGTACCTTTATTTCTGACAGCACTCTTTGTTTTGTGACCAGTATGCTGATCGTTTCAACTTCAGATATATTTTGCTATCTTTTGCTGAATTTGAACTTTTAAGATCTTTGCCAATTGTCTTAGGTGGAGTTTCAGATATCATCTTGGAGGTACATTATTGTGAAAGTTAAAATGCTTTCCGCAGCCAAAAGGAAAAGCGTTTTGAGTGGGCCAGCAAGGGCTTGAAGAGCTTTTTGAATCTGGAATAACTGAAATAAGTTTTTTTCATAGTCTACCCAATACACACACAAGAGAACAGTGAAGGACAGGATTCTGATTTTACACATCAGCTAAAAACATATAAATGACAGTTTTCAGGTGTTTTAAAATCCTGCAGCACAGATAGTGATTTGGCCTGTCGTGCATGTGTCGGCTCATGAAAATAGCTGTCCCGTGTAAACTCGCCCTAGTTTTTGTTTTCCTCCCAGAACCTAAAAATTTGTCCTCTTCAAGTACCTGTTCAATTGCTTTTGAAGTTTCCTATGGATTCTGCTTCCACCATTTTTTTTCAGTAAGGCTTTCCAGATCTCAACAACCCTCTGGGGGGGGGGGAAAAAATCATCTCATTTCGTTGTACTATTACTTTTGCCAATTCTTTTAAATCTACGTTCTAAATCTACGAGAAACAGTTTCTCCTTGCTTGCTCTATCAAAGCCACTCATAATTTTGAATACCTCTATCGGTTCTCCCCTTAATCTTCTCTTCTCGAAGACATCTTCTCAGCATCTCCAAACTCCCCCCATAACTGAAATCCATTGTCCCTAGTATCATCCACTGTACACTCCCCGAGGCCTTTGACTCCCTTGCTAAAGGTGTGGTGCCCAGAAATGGTGTACAATACTTCAGCTGATGCCTAACCAATGATTTGTAAATGTTTAGCATGATTTCCTTGTTTCTGTATTCAGTGCCCTTATTTACAAAGCTACATATCCTCACTGCTTTCTTAACGGTCTTATCAACTTGTCCTGCCACTTCAAAAATCTGTGAATATGCACCCTCAGGTGTCTCTGTTCTTACACCCATCTCAAAATATAGAATGTAGATTGTACAGCCTCTCCATGTTGTTTCTCTTCTAGTGCATGACTTTACTCTTATCTGCATCAAATGGCATCTGCCATGTGTCTGCCAGTTTCACTGGTCTCTATTTCTGAAACCTATTATCTTGCTCACTTTACTATATTGGTAAGTTTTGTACCATCTGCGAACTTCAAAACTGTACTCCCTATGCCCAAGTCCAAGTCATTTATATATCAAAGCAAAGGCAACAAACCTAATACTGACTCCTACGGGGACCCCAATGCATACCTCTCTCCAGTCAGATTCTGTACCTGACAGCGCCATAGACTGTTTTCTGTTACTTTTATCTCTTATTTTCTTTGTTATCCAGGGAGCTTTAGCTTTGGATGCCCTACCTTTCATCTCTTTAGTAGATGAAAGCCCATTAGATTCCTGTTTTTAAAAACGCATGAGTTGTGCTGATGTGTTACTGGTATGTGAATGTCTCTGTAAGCTTTGTAAATGGTAATAGTTATAGGAAAATGGTTATGCCTCTTGCCCATATTCATCCGTGCAGCCTGCAAATGTCACCAAATTTACTTTTCTGTTTTCCTTTTGGGCACAAGGCTAGTAAAATACAAGGGAACGTTTGTCATTCAGAATGGACAGATGTGTGCTGAAGGAAACACTTCATTCCTGTTGAATCGTTCCAATTGTAAATGTTGTGATCTGCTAAATTGAATTGGAGGATTTCCCAAGCAGGAATTTTGAAATCCAACCCACAAGTAAGGGAAATCAGATGCAATACTGTATTGTTTTCTCGACGAATTGTATCCTACCAGATAGGCCAGTTAAGAAAGTTGGAGAATCATCAGAAGGCACAATTTTACCTGCAAGTGAAGAGCTACACTAATTGTAGCAGTTTGTAAGGAACATAAGCCTTGCTTTTTGAAAAATGTTCCTTCACCATGTGCTTGGCTATAAATCAAGAATGGTTGTAGACATCCATATGACCTTAGAATTGCTCTTTATTTGTTCTCTCACTGAGTAAGCTGTCCAACTGAAGGAACTTAAGGAACTGATTACTTTTTGCTCTGAACCCACGATCGCCAAACTGCCTTGGTTCTTTTAGAGAAAATAATGACCATGCGGTAAGACATTTAGACCAGAGAGCATGCTCCTTCTGACTCTCCATGCTTGATGTACACTATTGTGGACTTCAATCAATGTAAATTGCATAAAACATTAGAATATACAAAATTTCCTTTATTCAATTTTTAAAATATTCTTTTTTCCTTTTAACAATCTTGAGACTTGCTGTAAATGTGATTTTTCACTTCAGATTTTATTTTATGCAGCACTTTAAGCTGCACATCAGGATCAAATCTAAGCAGCCTGTAGCACTTTCTTTCAACTTCAATATATAATCAAAAGGTAATTATCATTCATGACTATCATTTTTATTTACATCAATGTTTTACCTCATCCCTCCCTCATTCAGCTGCAATTTCTGGGCTATATTTGTCTCCCTATCTCTTTAATATTTCTTGGCTTCTACAGCACTCCCCAAACATTTTCGCATCTCTGTTGTATCCCTTGATGTACAGTTCTATTCCAGTCATGTGGAATCTATCACAATATAAATGGGCCAGGGTGCACAGTACTTAGGACCCTGAGGCATTATTGCAGAACTGCTTCTTTCAGTGGTTGTGCAATACAAAGCTGGTACTGTGCTATCCTGGATTTGCATTTTATATATATTAAAATAAATGCCTTTTTTTTTTAAACGTGAGCTACATAAATCAAGTGACTGCACGTAAAAGATAATGCTGAAGTTTTATCGGCAACATTTTTCCCCACTTACTAGGCGTTTACCTTCCCCCAGATTTTCAACTTGTTCCAAATTTTAATTTTTTTAAATTGGTAATTAAAAAATGTTCAAGTATCCTGATTGTGTGGCTAGTAGTATTTCATTCACCTTTATAAGATCTTAGCAACACAAAAATTTGGTGTTCCATGGACTATTTGCTTGAAACCTTCTGTTACTCAATTCAATATTCATTCAGCATTTTAATTTAATAAAAATCATAAATTAACTACTTTTCGAGCCTATTCCATTTAATTTTCTACCAACATCAGAAAATATTTTTCTCACTATCATAGAATGGTTACAGTGTGGAAGGAGGCCATTCGGCCAGTCGTGTCTGCGCCAGCTCTCAGCAAGAGCAATTCAACTAGTCCCTTGCTCTGTCCCGATAACCAAACAATTTTTTTCTCTTCAGCTGTTTATCCAATTCCCTTTTGAAAGTCACCATTGAATCTGCCTCCCACTCTGACCTTCCTGTCCTTAGCTTCCTACACTATTCCAATGAAGCTCAGCATAGGCTTGAAGAACAGCACCTCATCTTTCAATTAAGCACTTTAAAGCCTTCCAGACTCAACGCTGAGTTCAATAATTTCAGACTGTAATCTCTGCCCCCATTTTTCTTGCTTTTGGATGGCAACTGTTGCAGATTCTGCCTTCCAATTTACACCAATCTAGACACATCCTTTGCTTCTTGTCACATTGCTATCTCTTTTTGCTTTTCACTATCATCCTTTTTGTTATTTAATTTCTCCTGCCTTCCACCCTATCACTTTTGTTCTTTCCTCCTGCCCCCACTTTCCCTGCCTGGCTTAGAAACTATTTACATCTCTAAGCACGCACAGTTCTGACAAAGGGTCACTGATCTGAAATGTTAACTCTCACTCACTGTTGCTGTCATGCCTGCTGAGTATTGCCAGCATTTCCCATTTTCCTCTTTGTACACTCACAAGCAAATCAGTTGGAAAGAAAGATAATGAACCTAAGTCCTGTTTGGACATAATTTTGCTGCACCAAAAAAATTAATAATTAATCCTCTGCAATCTATCTTATTCCCCTGACAATCCTATCACAACACAGGATGGCCACTGTCATCAGGAGACTTGTTTAAGATCCTTTGTCCTGAATGACTGGAGTATTCGGCTTTACCTTGAGTAGGAACGTCCTGAGTATTAAAACTCAGGAACTCCGTTCCTGTTTTTTGGTTACTTCTAGAAGCATGGATAATTCTGGCACCAAGTTATCTGGAAAAGCACTTTGACCTTTCAAGAGTTATCACATTGGTTATTAGCACTTTGCTAATCTCAAACTTTACATTCAATTCTTTTTATTCATCTTTGGGATGTGAGGGTCGCTGGCAAGGCCAGTATTTATTGCCCTTGAGAAGGTGGTGGTGAGCTGCCGTCTTGAACCACTGCAATCTATGTGGTGTTGGTACACCCACAGTGCTGTTAGGGAGGGAGTTTCAAGATTTTGACCCAGCAACAATGCAGGAACGGTGATATATTTTCAAGTCTGGATGGTTTTTGACTTGGAGGGGACCTTGCAGGTGCTGCCCTTGTTCTTCAAGATGGTAGAGGTGGTGGGTTTGGAAGGTGCAGTTGAAGAAGCCTTGGCAGGTTGCTGCAGTGCATCTTGTAGATGGTACACACTGCAGCCACTGTGTGCTGGTGGTGGAGGGAGTGAATGTTTAAGGGAGTAGATGTGCCAATTAAGCAGGCTGCATTGCCCTGCACTCATCCTGGCAAGCAGAGAGTATTCCATCACATTCCTGACCTATGCATTGTACCTGTTGGAAGTCAGGAGGTGGGAACCACAGCAGTAGGACAGCAAGTGAAATAAATGAGGGGGAACTAGTAAATAAGGGCAGTAAGACTAAGAGGAAGAGCAGGCAGGGAGATGTTGCGGAGCACAGCAGGACTGGTGGTCTGAAGTGCATTTGTTTCAATGCGAGAAGTATAACGGGTAAGGCAGATGAACTTAGAGCTTCGATTAGTACTTGGAACTATGATGTTGCTATTACAGAGACTTGGTTGAGGGAAGGACAGGATTGGCAGCTAGATGTTCCAGGATTTAGAAGCTTCAGGCGGGGTAGAGGGGGGTGTAAAAGGAGTGGGGGAGTTGCATTACTGGTTAAGGAGAATATCACAGCTGTACTGCGGGAGGACACTTCGGAGGGGTCATGCAGCGAGACAATATGGGTGGAGCTCAGGAATAGGAAAGGTGCAGTCACGATGTTGGGGGTTTACTACAGGCCTCCCAACAGCCAGCGGGAGGTAGAGGAGCAGATATGTAGACAGATTTTGGAAAGATGTAAAGGTAACGGTTGTAGTGGTGGGTGATTTTAACTTTCCCTATATTGACTGGGACTCACTTAGAGCGAGGGGCTTGGATGGGGCAGAATTTGTAAAGGTCATCCAGGAGGGCTTCTTGAAACATTATGTAGATAGTCCAACTAGGGATGGGGCCGTACTGGACCCGGTATTGGGGAATGAGCCCCGCCAGGTGGTCGAAGTTTCAGTAGGGGAGCATTTCGGGAACAGTGACCATAATTCCATATGTTTTAAGGTACTTGTGGATAAGGATAAGAGTAGTCCTCGGGTGAAGGTGCTAAATTGGGGGAAGGCTAATTATAACAATATTAGGCAGGAACTGAAGAATTTAGATTAGGGGCGGCTGTTTGAGGGTAAATCAACATCTGACATGTGGGAGTCTTTCAAACGTCAGTTGATTAGAATCCAGGACCAGCATGTTCCTGTGAGGAAGAAGGATAGGTTTGGCAAGTTTCGGGAACCTTGGATAACGCGGGATATTGTGAGCCTCGTCAAAAAGAAAAAGGAAGCATTTGTAAGGGCTGGAAGGCGAGGAACAGACGAATCCCTTGAGCAATATAAAGACAGTCGGAAGGAACTTAAGCAAGGAGTCAGGAGGGCTAAAAGGGGTTATGAAAAGTCATTGGCAAACAGGATTAAGGAAAATCCCAAGGCTTTTTATACGTATATAAAGAGCAAGAGGGTAACCAGGGAAAGGGTTGGCCCACTCAAGGACAGAGAAGGGAATCTATGTGTGGAACCAGAGGAAATGGGCAAGGTACTAAATGAGTACTTTGCATCAGTATTCACCAAGGAGAAGGACTTGGTGGATGATGAGCCTAGGGAAGGGAGTGTAGGTAGTCTCAGTCATCTCATTATCAAAAAGGAGGAGGTGTTGGGTGTCTTGCAAAGCATTCAGGTAGATAAGTCCCCAGGGCCTGATGGGATCTACCCCAGAATACTGAGGGAGGCAAGGGAAGAAATTGATGGGGCCTTGACAGAAATCTTTGCATCCTCATTGGCTACAGTGAGGTCCCAGAGGACTGGAGAATAGCCAATGTTGTTCCTTTGTTTAAGAAGGGTAGCAAGGATAATCCAGGAAATTATAGGCTGGTGAGCATTACATCAGTGGTAGGGAAATTATTCGAGAGGATTCTTTGGGGCAGGATTTACTCCCATTTGGAAACCAAGGGACTTATTAGCGAGAGGCAGCATAGTTTTGTGAAGGGGAGGTCGTGTCTCACTAATTTGATTGAGTTTTTTGAGGAAGTGAAGAAGATGATTGATGAAGGGCAGTGGATGTTATCTATATGGACTTCAGTAAAGCCTTTGACAAGGTCCCTCATGGCAGACTGGGACAAAAGGTGAAGTCACACGGGATCAGAGGTGAGCTGACAAGATGGATACAGAACTGGCTCGGTCATAGAAGACAGAGGGTAGCAGTGGAAGGGTGCTTTTCTGAATGGAGGGATGTGACTAGTGGTGTTCCGCAGGGATCAGTGCTGGGACCTTTGCTGTTTGTAGTATATATAAACGATTTGGAGGAAAATGTAGCTAGTAAGTTTGCGGACGACACAAAGGTTGGTGGAGTTGCGGACAGTGATGAGGATTGTCAGAGGATACAGCAGGATATAGATCGGTTGGAGACTTGGACGGAGAAATGGCAGATGGAGTTTAATCCGGACAAATGTGAGGTAATGCACTTTGGAAGGTCTAATGCAGGTGAGAAGTATACAGTAAATGGCAGAACCCTTAGGAGTATTGACAGGCAGAGAGATCTGGGCGTACAGGTCCACAGGTCACTGAAAGTGGCACCGCAGGTGGATAAGGTAGTCAAGAAGGCATACGGCATGCTTGCTTTCATCGGTCTGGGCATAGCGTATAAAAATTGGCAAGTCATGCTGCAGCTGTACAGAACTTTAGCTGGGCCACACTTAGAATATTGCGAGCAATTCTGGTCGCCACACTACCAGAAGGACGTGGAGGCTTTGGAGAGGGTACAGAAGAGGTTTACCAGGATGTTGCCTGGTCTGGAGGGCATTAGCTATGAGGAGAGGTTGGATAAACTCGGATTGTTTTCACTGGAACGACGGAGGTGGAGGGGCGACACGATAGAGGTTTACAAAGTTATAAGCGGCATGGACAGAGTGGATAGTCAGAAGCTTTTTCCCAGGGTGGAAGAGTCAGTTACTAGGGGACATAGGTTTAAGGTGAGGGGCAAAGTTTAGAGGGGATGTGCGAGGCAAGTTCTTTACACAGAGGGTGGTGAGTGCCTGGAACTTGCTGCCGGGGGAGGTGGTGGAAGCAGGTACCATAGAGACGTTTAAGAGGCATCTTGACAAATACATGAATAGGATGGGAATAGAGGGATACGGTCCCCAGAAGTGCAGAAGGTTTTAGTTTAGGCAGGCATCAAGATCGGCGCAGGCTTGGAGGGCCGAATGGCCTGTTCCTGTGCTGTACCGTTCTTTGTTCTATTCACTGCAGAATTCCTAGCCCCTGACATGCTCTCAGAACCACAGTATTTATGTGGCTGGTCCAGTTAAATTTCTGGTCATGGTGACCCCAGGATGTTGATGGTGGGGTATTCAGAGATGGTTCTTTTTTTTCTTCTTTTGGGCCTCCTTATCTCGAGAGACAATGGATACGCGCCTGGAGGTGGTCAGTGGTTTGTGAAGCAGCGCCTGGAGTGGCTATAAAGGCCAATTCTGGAGTGACAGGCTCTTCCACAGGTGCTGCAGAGAAATTTGTTTGTTGGGGCTGTTGCACAGTAGGCTCTCCCCTTGCGCCTCTGTCTTTTTTCCTGCCAACTACTAAGTCTCTTCGACTCGCCACAATTTAGCCCTGTCTTTATGGCTGCCCGCCAGCTCTGGCGAATGCTGGCAACTGACTCCCACGACTTGTGATCAATGTCACACGATTTCATGTCGCGTTTGCAGACGTCTTTATAACGGAGACATGGACGGCCGGTGGGTCTGATACCAGTGGCGAGCTCGCTGTACAATGTGTCTTTGGGGATCCTGCCATCTTCCATGCGGCTCACATGGCCAAGCCATCTCAAGCGCCGCTGACTCAGTAGTGTGTATAAGCTGGGGGTGTTGGCCGCTTCAAGGACTTCTGTGTTGGAGATATAGTCCTGCCACCTGATGCCAAGTATTCTCCGAAGGCAGCGAAGATGGAATGAATTGAGACGTCGCTCTTGGCTGGCATACGTTGTCCAGGCCTCGCTGCCGTAGATGGTAATGCCATTGAATGTCGAGAAGGAGGTTAGGCTCTCTCTTGTTGACGATGGTCATTGCCAGCACTGTGGCATGAATGCTACGTAGGAGCAGCAGTAGGCCATTTGGCCCCTTGTGCCTGCTCCACCATTCAACTAGATCATGGCTGATTTATCTCAACACTGTTTTTGTGCACTATTCTCATATTCCTTGATATCTTTAATATCTAGAAATCTATCCATCTGTCTTGAATATACACAATGACAGCCTCCACAGCCCTCTGGGGTATAGAATTTCAAAGACTTACCACTCTGAGTGAAGAAATTCTTCCTCATCTCAGTCCGATACAATTGCAGCATGACTTCTTTATTCCTGTATTCAAATCCTCTTGTAATAAAGGCCAACATACCATTTGTCTTCCTGATTGCTTGCTGCACTTGCAGGTTAGCTTTCAGTGGCTTATGAACAAGGACACCCAGGTCTCTTTGGACATCAATATTTCCCAATTTCTCACCATTTAAGAAATACTCTGCATTTCTGTTTTTCTTATAGATAACTTCACATTTTTCTACATTATATTCCTTCTGCCAAGTTCATGCCCACTCAGTTAGCCTGTCTAAATCCCCTTGAAGCCTCTTTGCATTCTCCTCACAACTCTCAGTCCCACCTAGTTTGGCGTCATCAGCAAACTTGAAAATATTACATTTGGTCCCCAAATCCAAATCATTGATGTACATTGTAAATTGTTATTTACCACTAATAACCCCAAGCTCTTCATTCATTATCTGGGGAGTTGTGAATGGAACTGAACACTGCAATCATCATTGAACATCCCACTTCTGACCTTATGATGGAGGGAAGGTCATTGATGAAGCAGCTGAAGGTGGTAGGATCGATTACACTGTCCTATGGAACTCCTGCAGCAATGTTCTAGGACTGAGATGATTGGCTTCCAACCACCACAACCATCTTCCTTTGTGCTAGCTATGACTCCATCCAATGGAAAATTTCCCCCGATTCCCATTTTACTACCTTGATGCCATACTTTGCCACACTACCACTCGGCTCCAGATCTTATTACAGCCTTGGTATAAACATGGACAAAAGAGATGAATCCCAGAGGTGAGGCAGTGATTACCCTTGACATCAAGGCAGCATTTAACAGAGTATAGCATTAAGGTAGTAAAATTGAAGTCAATGGGAATCGGGGAAAACTCTTCACAGGCTGGAGTCACGGCTAGCACAAAGGGAGATGGTTACAGTGGTTGGAAGCCAATCATCTCAGCCCCAGAACATTGCTGCAGGAGTTCCTTTGGACAGTGTCATTGGTCCAACCACCTTCAGCTGCTTCATCAATGACCTTCCCTCCATTATAAGGTCAGAAGTGGGATGTTCAATGATGATTGCAGTGTTGAGTTCCATTCACAACTCCTCAGATAATGAAGCAAGAGCTTGGGCTGATTAGCGGTAAATAACAATTTACAATCCATATCAATTATTTGGATGTGGGGACCAAATGTAATTTCAAGTTTGCTGATGGCACAAAACTAGGTGGAGTTATAAGGAGGATGCAAAGAGGCTTTGAGGGGCTTTAGACATGACAGGTGGAATATAGTGTGGAAAAATGTGAAGTTATCCACTTTGGTAGGAAAAACAGAACCCAAACTGAGTATTAGTGAGCAGGTTATTGATGAATCAGTGCCACTTGATAGCACTGTCGATGACCCCTTCCACCACTTCACTGATGATTCAGAGGAGATTAACGGGGCAGTAATTCACCAAATTCGAGTTGTCTAGCTTTTTGTGGGCAGATCATACCTGGGCAATTTTCCACTTTTTGAGTTGATGCCAGTATTGTAGCTGTACTGGAACAGCTTGGCTAGGGGTGCAACTAATTCTGGAGCACAAGCCAATTCAGTAGTTTCATGGTCACCATTACTGATGCTAGCTTTTTATTCCAGATTTTTTTTAACTTATCAAATTTAAATTTCTCAGCTGCCATGATGAGATTTGAGCTTATCCCTCTGGATCATTAGTCCAGAAGCAAGGATAATTCTGACATCAAATTATATTGAAAAGCACCTTGAGCTTTCAGGAGTTATCCCACTGGTTATCAACATTTTGCTAATCTGAAACTTAGCATTCAAATATTTTGCACCTATGGGAAAGCACTGATGGCAAGATTAACACACAAGGCCTTTGTAACCTGGATTAAGTCATATAATAATTGTAGGGTCTGTTAATGAAACTTAGGAACCCTTGCATATCTCTGCTGTTTGGGGTATCTATTTTTCACCAGATTGCATTTAAAGGATTTTGGTTCATGGAAGTAGTCTATAAAACCATTTGTGTTTACGCCCTTCTTGAGATTGAACTAAAAGATGTTTGCACAAACTTCTGTTATCCATGATTGAACCTATAATTCCAGCAGATATCCAACTACCGTACTGCAGTCATTCCAAATTATCTGTCTGCCTTAGTGGTTGGGCTTAGTTTGGCCTGAAGGTTTTTTCTTCACGTCCAAGATTCTTTCTTATGCAATATGAAAATTAAATCAAATTTCAAAACTCACAAGATAGTTCTGAACAAGGAAGGCCAATCACCCAAATAAATTCAACCGTATGGAAAAATCTTGAACGTGCAGTTTTCAGAGCTTTCACCTCCATACTACTCTGGAAATCCTAAAATTGCCTTTTATTAATTCGAACCTGCGTCCCCTTGTCCTACTCTCAATTTAATTTGGAATAATATTTGGATTTACCTTTTCCATAACATTTCCAATCTTCTATAGCTCTATGAGATAACATTTCTGCCTGTTTTCTAGGCTGAAAAGGCCAAGTTTCCAGCCTTTTCTCATCCCCACATCTTTGATATGAGGGATCAGTCTCATGGTTTTTCGCTGCACTGCCTCCAGCACTTGAACATCTCTCTGTGTCTTGATGACCAGAACTAGTACATATTTAAAGTGCAATCTCTTAGTGGCATTGAAAGGATTTCACGAGTAGAATTAATTCAGTAAGTCACCTCAACTCAGCTACAGGAGAAAAGCTTTGGACACTTCAATGTCCTGAATATCATTAACTTAAAATTGCCTTGTGACCAGGGCAAGAAACCTCAAATAGTACCAAAGACCCATTAGCATGAGCAGCAGCTGCAATCTAGATAGTTTTGGGCATCTCACATTACAAGGTAACTACTTGGAGAAATCTGATTATCTTTACCATGTGCTGAGTGAGGTTTGTTATTTGCCAGATTGCGTAGATGATATTCACCCTTTTAGTGAGTTCCTCTGGGAGACATTACAGAGTACAATAAATGTCTTAACTATCTGTATTTAATATATTACTGAGTTAATTTATTTGTGACAGTAATTTTATTAGGGCAAAGCTGTAGTGAGTTAAAGTAGATTCCTTAGCAAAACTAATGGTTTCAATCCCTTCTATTCATATTACAAGGGGAAAGATATTGTGATTTTGTTGCAGACCCTGAGATTTGCCCTTTGGAGGAAATAACTGGATGGCAGTTGGAGCGAATACTTGTCTTTGTGAAAGGTGCAAAAGGGGTAGAAGTGCTTTCCACTTGCCTTATGTATGCTGTGTGACCTTGCCCTTAATTTGAGGAATTATGATGATTACACCTAAAAATTAACAATTATATTTCTCAAGAGAGTAAGCATTCTTTGGGCTTAAAATGGGATATGCAAAGTTTCACCACAGGTGACTTTTTAAAGATAGAATTAAGTAAACATTTAAAGAAAAATATTAATATTAAAGGCATTGAAGTGGACTATCAGCCATGATTGTATTGAATGGCAGAGCAGGCTCGATGAGCTGAATGACCTACTCCTGTTCCAATGTTCCTATTATTGGAAAGGAGTAGAAATACAGGATTAGACTAGATAGCTCCAGTGGGAGAGCTAGCATCAGCAAAATGGGCTAAAAGGCCTCCGAAACTCAAATTTCTGAGTCAACCAGTATAAGATCAGCATGACGATAAGCTCACCTCCCAAAGCTTGCTCTATGTGATATCTCAATTCCATCTGGCTCAGAATGGAGCATCATTTTCCCTGCTCCACAAGAAAAATGAAACTGAATCTTAATGTTGTATGAAAGTGAGTGGTGCTGAGAAAAGCAGCTACACAATGAAAGTGTCAAAAAATCCGTTCACCCATTTTCTACATAAGATAAACTTGGCACCAAATGTGGCTCATTCGTTAGAGGATTGAATTATAATCACCCTGCAGGTAAGATCAAGGAATATTTTACAAGGACAGATTGGCATCCTTTCCTTCCTGGACTGCTATCAAAGTATTTTAAGTATGAGAAACTTTGATTTTAGCTGAGTGCTGCTGAATTTAATCATTTCCTCTGAAACAACTTTTGGAGTATAAAGCTACAATGGATGTTCTCGAGGATAGGTTGGGTGGGAGTGTGGGGGGCAGCGGGGATAACTATTTAAACTCCCAGCACCTTCAGACAAGGTCAAGCAGGAGGAAGTAACTGGTTTATGTGTGTTTAAGCTGAGGGGTTTCACTGTTGGAGAATGGAGTTCACACCTTAGATAAAACACAGCTAGATGAAGTATAATAAAGATTCTTCTGCTCTACACTAACTATGTGCCTTGTCTGCGACCTCAAGAATTCCCTATCCTGTACCAGTGTTATTTTTTTCTTCAGTATCAACTGTTCAAAAGACTATAACATTGACAATTTTTTCAGTAGTGAGAGGTTTTATGTTGTAGGCCCACATCCACTAGAACTTTGTTGAGAGTCCAATTCATTCTTTGTGGCCAACACCAAGAAGGATTTTCTTGTCAGTTTGGGCTGACTGGCTAAAGGCCTTTACCCTTTAAATTGATTTGTACCACTAGGGACAGTAATATTCCTGATAATTCGCTTCATTTGTTAATGACAAAACATTTAAACAGCTATACAGAGTAACACACGTTAGCCTCATGTTGAAAACATACATGCGTGGATATTAATGCAGAATCGTGAAGGTGGTTTCTCCAAACCTGTTCATGCCACAGGGTCTCAAAAGTAGCAAGAGGTCTCTTTCTTTCTTACTAAGTAAAAACATGGCATCTCTTCATACCATTTTCTTTAATGGTTCTCTTTCTGCTGGATGCAACACAGTCTAATGTTTTATGACCATACAATTGCTCAAACCAATTACCAAACAGATGTGAGGCCCCATGCCTTTTCATACCATACTGTTACTTCCTATCATTGCTTTTCCTGAGCCATAGCTTTGTTGTAAGCAACCTTTGATGCTCTTACACTACCCACTGCTGTGATGAAAAGTCTGTGTTTCAAAAGCTTGTGTTATCAGCATCACAGAATAGAAAAGACAGACTTTTTGAGAATTTAACCCAATTCTGTCTCTATAACTGTTTACATTGGTCTTTGTTAGAATCAAAAGTATAAACATCAATTACATTGCATATGAATCCTGACTTTTTTTTCACTGTGTCAACCAGGCCTTTGGGTGTATTGTGTTGTGTTCAGGAATGATCCTTGAGGATAAGTCTATTTTCTTCTAGTGTACCTTTAACTCACTGTGGGCTTAGGTTACATTGGTAAAGCACTTATGTTTCCATTGCCTTGATGTTATCTGAATCCATCTGTGTTACTGCTTTGCACTAGATCTGTGGTATGGGTGTCAGCCATGGCTCAGTTGGTAGCACTGTCATCTCTTTGAGACAGAAGATTATGGGTTAAGTCCAACTCCAGACCTTGAGCACAAAATCTAGGCTGAGGGAGTGCTGCACTGTTGGAGCTGCTATCTTTCGGATATAATGTTAAACCAAGGCCCCTCTCAGCTGAACGTAAAAGATCCCGTGGTGCTATTCTGTAGAAGCGCAATTTGTCTATCTGTGTTAACGGATACTCAAATTAATACAATATAAATTTTCAGTCAAAGCAGCAGAAACTATAAAATCACTATTTGTAATTTCATCTTCTCTTACTCACTTTTTTTGAATTTCTTCTTTGCCCTTTCCCATTATTTAAAAGATAAGTGAAAAATGCACCAGGACAGTAGTGAAAATACCTTGAGCTGAATTTCTCATGAACCTACTTATCCAAAAAATAAACTCATTTACTATACAAGAAAGCACTTTCACTGAAGCTGTTCATCAGCAAGTACACATTTGCCATGGCTGCCCAACCTTCAGACTTTGTTATGCTATAATAGGTGTATTACAGCTGTAAATTTTCATATAGATTGAATTGTGAATAACTCTGCTACATTGTAATGCCAGTAAGTATTATCCAAGAATAGAAATATATCTTATATTTGTTAGGCAGAAGAATGCTGTCCCAATACTTGTCATGAAATAACGTGGTGGCCATTCCCCTATTGGAATAGCCAGATTTAAATTCAGCAAAATAAATCTTTAGAAAAACACCTACCACTTACTGCCAGCACCTACTACTTACTGGTGAGGGTAGATGTGATAATGACCAAACTAGTTACTGTGAAAGAAATAGAATGTTTGTGGATGACAACTTCCTGATTACTGGTGGAAAGTAGTGATGTTGCACTTCAATGAACTTTGCTTGATTAAATCTTTTGCAGAGCTGGATTTCTTACCTGTGAAAGTTATTACATTTTTAAAATTAAAATGGCAAGATTCTCCAATTAAATCAATGGTTCAATGCTACATAAATAGCTGCTGCAAAATAAAATTACGATGTAGTTCATTTCATTTTGGAGACAAAATGCAAAGTTTGCTGAATTAAATTCAATTATTTTGTTTTTCTGCTGTTCACACACCAGCATCTCAATCATCATGATGTCTTTCTATTACACATCAGGGGAACAGAAAGTTGCATACATTACATAATATAATTTACGTCTTGCATCTTTTTTAATGTCTTGGATGAAGTAGCTAATTGATGCATTTAAGGGGAAGCTAGATAAACATAAGGGAGAAAGAAACAGAAGGATATGCTAATAGAGTTAGATGAAGAGGGGTGGGAGGAGGCTCAGATGGAGCATTAATGTTGACATAGACAAGTTGGGCTGTATGTTTCTCTGCTGTAGATGCTATATAATATATATTTAAGGAGTTTCTTATTTTGGAAAGAAAATAAACTATGCTTGAAAAATGTGTTTGGATTTTTCGCACCAGTAATTAGTTATGATAATGGCTACAAAATATAAAAGAGCTTTACTGCAGGATAACTCTACAGTGACCATACTGTTAAATAATTATTCTATTCTCCTGGTTTCCCAATGTTGCACACAATTCATTGTTGATTTAAGACAATCTCAACCTGAAGACACTGTCTCGCGCTGGTACTATGGACTATAGTAGCCCTCCAAGAAGCAAATCCTGCACTCCAGATCCCACTACCTCATGGGATGTCCTGCTCCATGTGCCCAATGATCTGCAGGTTGAGAATAGGCCTGTTCAGTCACATGAAGACCCATGGCAGAAACCTGCAACCCTGAATAGACATCCTTAAATCAAGGGACAGCTGACAACGACCTCAACATTAGTTCTGCTTCTGTCACAACTGTCTGCAAAGCTTTTCTGTCACATTCAACTTATCCCTCCCTGTAAGTGACGCTTACTCCTCAGCCTATCTTCTCTCCTGTTGTCCAAGGCTTAGTTTCTTCTCAAATGAGCCCGAGACCACCACCTGCACCTGCCTTGCTATTCTTTGCCTTGTTCATCACAGCACCCATTGCTAACTCTTACAATGCCAGCTGCCGTACATTTCATTCCCAATGAGTTAAGTGCCTGAGGACATTTTACTACAGTAAAGATGCTATATAAATGTAAGATGTTGTTGCGGCTATCTCTCCCAGCTCACTCCTTGGGGGGTAACCTCTGTAACTCTTTCACTGCTCCATCCCCAAACCTCACCAATGGATCACCCTCTCCATACCTTGTCCCTCTCCATTCCCTGTCCCTCTCTATGTTTCTATCCAGAAGGTTCACCCCATTACCATCCATGAACTCATTGTAGATGAATTTATTAACATTCTAGTCCTCACAGAGCTTGTTTTATGAGTGGCGACCCTTGTCTCCTGCCACCACCACACCCCTACTCACCAACATCTTCCCACCTGGCTACATATTCTATCACTTACACATTCAAACCACCATGATGGCAGCATAGCACTTCTCATCAAGTTTCGTCCAGGCTTCTCCCCTCTCTATTAACATCTCCTGGGAGCTCTCTTCTAGCCCTTCTTTACCCTCACTTGGCATGTTCTTTGTATACAACCTTCCTCAGGCCTACACCAACTCTCTAAATTAAGATTTGGTTGTTTCCTCATTCTTGGTGATTTCAACTTACACCTAGACTCACTGAGCCCCTTTTCCTCTGATATTTCTGCCCACCTAATCTTGATCAATCTACTCCATGTAAATACCTCCCATCCATGATCAGCACAACCCTGTCAACATCACCATTTATTATGAGCTTTAATTGAGAAGATGTAATATACTCAAACTGGTATGCCTCCTCTACCCTGTAGAAGGTGCAAGTTTAGCTATGATTCCATCCCCTAAAAAATGGGAGATCTGCGCATCATTTTTCTTTCAAATTATAAAATGAGAGAGTACTTAATGCTGGAAGTACTATAACTTGACTCTTTTGATAAACAGTAATTGGAGTCTCCTTGGAGTGAAGCTATTTCCCAGATGACACTTGCTGATGGAAGTTTGGAAGCTATCCAATGGCTGTGGTAGCCTCTGTAATTCGGTTACTGAAACATGTAGGTCCACGGTACTCAAAGAAATAGTTGATGATTGACCAGATATTAATTACTAGAACCAAGAGGGGTAGAATTGTCACCGGGAGCTGGCATTCTTCCCACAAGCCTTCAGATAATTCTGCAAGCCAATGATCTATTGGTTAGGGTGGTACAAGATGAACAAACAGTGGGAAGATTGGCAGTGCCCTCTATTGGTAAATTGTGTGGTTCTAAACTACAGCAGCACCCCTGTGCATACTTAAGGTCCTCAAGCCTTAGCTCTGCCAACCTGCACCTATGCTCTCTAGACTTTGATAAATAAGGGAGAGCGTGAATATCCTGTATCAAGCATGCAGAAATGTATTCTACACATGTAGATTTCTCTGGTTAATTTGGAGACTCTTGATGATGAATTTGTCTATTTCAAATATCTCGCTAAACAAAACGAACAAAATTGATGTCATAGTATTCTGCTAGCTACTATCTGTTCCTGAGGGAAAGTGGTGGAAGCAGGGAACCTGCATTAGATAAATAAATTTCTACTGTGTGTATTCAGTGAAAACTGTAGGGTACTTAATCTATTGATTCTATAATTCCAAATAGATATTATACTTAGTCTGAAAATAATAGCTACTATATATTCTAATCCTGGCTTAAAGGTAATTTTTACTTCGAAGATGAAGAAAGAAATGGTGCAGAACTGAAGCTGAGTCTGAAACTCATGACTACCTGATTGATGAACATTTTCAGTTTTGATTGTCTGTGGCTTTTACCCTGTCTATTACAACAGCTGTTGCCTTTGATGGGATTGTGACTAACCCAAGAAGAAGGCACAAACTAATTTCTATAAGCATCCTGCATCAAAGCAGTTTAAAGCCATGGGATAAGTTAGAGTGTTTGAAACTAAATGGTAAAAATAAAATTGAGTACATTGAAAGTGATTTGTGTAATGATTGGTAAGGTAGCCTTTAAAATGCCTTGGAAATTCAATAAAAAGGTAAGCTTTCATCTTAAGTAGTTGGGCAGTTATTTTTTGAGAAATAATTTAAGGATTTATAGGTAGTGAACTGTGTATTCTAATTTTAAATTCTAGGGCTAGCTAAATGAACCAATTTTTTTTTCCAGTGGCATATATTCTTATGTTTGTACTATCCATGCAAGCACATATTCTCACTATGAGCACCTTCAGTAACAACAACATACATTTAAGTAATGCCTTGAATGAAGATCCTATCCCAAGTTGCTTCAAAGAGGAGAAAAGATTTTGAAGCAGCTTTTAAAGATGGAGAAGTGGCAAGGAGCATTATGACCTTAATTAAGACCTCTCTCGGCTACAGTAAATACTTCAACCAAATCTACCTCTTCTCTGGCTGTGTCACATGGGTAAATAGATGAATTTAATAGTTGTAAGTCCTTTGGTATATTCTTTCCAACAACTGACTCCATGATCAGTATATATTGCTTTAGAATATATTGTTTAACTTTCAGCAGTACATGCACTTACATGAGCTTACTTTTGAAAGTTTGAAGTGCTATGAACTAGCCTTGAAAAAATTTAGGCGAACGTGGGAACTCTGAGAAGAAATTCTTTTCTTAATGTTCTCTGGCAATAAACACATTTCTATCAATAATTATACTACAAAAGCTTCACATTGTGCCCTTACTTCCCATAATGCAAGCCAGTGAACCTTATGAGCCTCCTTATGTTCTTCAGGTTTTCTGATATCATAATTTTCCATGTGGAATATCATAAAACTACTTTGGGAGAAGACAGGATAGTTTTCCTTGGGACCAGCCAAAACTGTGAAATGAAATTGGGGTCGATTTTAACTTTTGGTGCCATCCTCATTGCAAACGTGGTACTGCCAACTCTGTTGCTCCCATCAAATGTAAGCAGAACAATTGCAGACCATTGCCCTTAAATGGGAGCAGCAGCCCTTTAGACACTGTTGGCTTTCCCAATTTTGTGACTTGCAGTCAATTAGCATGTGAAACCTATGGCCCCAATGCCAGCATTGGCTCAACAAACTAGAGTAAGCACAGTCCCAAATTTGCTAATCTCTTAAAATTGGGGCTAAGTAATCTTCCTGATTTTTTTTTACACCCAAAAGCAATTAAAACTCCACATTCCATGCATAAGAGCTAATTTTTCTTACATTTTGTCAGTGGTGCATAGTTTCACTGTAGATATGCATAGGTTGGAGAGCCAGGTGCACCTGATTTTCAGATGGATAATTTGGGACCAGAAAAATGAGGCTGAACTACTGGCATCCAGGGGCCTCATTTAAACAATTTTATGATTAAACGCAGGTACTACAATGAATCTTGCTGTCTCAAGAGAGGCTTTACTTACAGCATGTACTTTGTACATAAAAACTGAAGCACTGAGACTTGCTCAAAGAGGCTTCTTAAAGGAAGGTGACCACTTTAGTTCCTGGTAAAAGTCGTTTTGCATTAGTTACATCTTGCAATTTGCCCCATGCGTCAGTTGGTTTTGCTGACAAGTCTGCCATTTTTATGTCATCACTTTACTTCATTATTTGTGATTGTTGCTGCATTTAAGTCACATTGAACAAAAGTGCTGTATGATTCAGATGAGGAAAGGGAGTTTATGAGGGGCCAACAAATTCTCATACAATGATAAATAAGTCATTAGCCTTTGATGTGTGTTTCTAGATCTTGCTAAACTTAACTTGAATTGTCTGAGATCTACCTTGACTGCCTCTGTTTTATAAGAATGGCTGCTCTGGAACTGCACCTCCTACAGAAGGATATCTGCCGACAGCTTCTGTAACAGGGATGCATGTTCCTGGAGTCATATAGAGTCAGAAGGCACAGAAGGAGGCCATTCGGCCCATTGGCTGGAAGTTTACGTTCGATGGGAGATGGTCTAAAACCAGGGGTGAGCCCGCCTTCTCTGGGCCTGGCAGCCATGCCAGGATTTTACGTGGCCCAAGCACTTAGTTGGCTTCGGGCGGGACTTCTGCCCCTCTGAGGCAGGAAGTCCCACCTCCAAGTGTTGCTGGCCAATCAGCGGGCCGGCAGCTCTCAGTCCCAGCAGCGCCACCGGGAGCAGTGGCTACTGCTAGGACTGCAGCCAGGGAGAGGAGCAGCAATGGACGAGGCCCCGGAATTAAGGTACGTGTGAGGGGCCTCGCCGGAGACAATAAGCTGGGCCCCGGCGAGGCAAGGGGGGGTTGGTTGGGAGGGGGGGCGAATGTAGTTCGGTGGGGCAGTTGGGCCATGAGGGAGCCCTCCAAGGGCACAGGGTGCCTGATCAGAAGGGCCCCACCCCAGCCCGCAAGCAGGCCACCAGGTTTTACTGGGAAGCCTCCTGGGGGGGTCTGAGCCACCTACCTGCTGCTGGTAGTATACTATCAGTGACAGGAGGAGGCCCTTTAGTGGCAGTTAATTGGCCACTTAAGGGCCTTAAATGGCCTGGGGCAGGCAGGACGTTTCTCACCCACCGCCGCCCCTTGTGAAAATGCAGCGGGGGCGGGAAGGCAATGGGAATGGCACCCTCAACCTCCCACTCAATGTTATGCCTCTCCCCCACCTCCAGCCCACTAATTTGGGTGGGGGGTGGCGTAAAATTCTGGCCATTGAGTCCATGCCGGCTCTCTGTAGAGTAATCCACTCAGTCCCATTCCTCAGTTCTATCCCCGTAGCTATACAAGTTTATTTCCCTTAAATGCCCATCCAATTTCCTTTTGCAATCATTGATCATCTGTGCTTCCACCACCCTCGTAAACAGCGAGTTACTGGTCATTACCACTCGCGTAAAAAAAGTTCTTCCTCACATCCGGCTCTGCATCTCTTGCTGCAAACCTTAAAACTGTGTCCCCTAGTCCTTGTAACATCAGCTAATAAGAACAGCTTTTCTTTGTCTACCATATCTAAACCTGTCATAATCTTGTACACGTCTGTCATATCTCCCCTCAATCTTCTTTGATCCAACAAGAACAACCCCAGCTTCTCCAACATAAACCTGTAGTTAAAATCTCTCATTCCTGGAACCATTCTGGTAAATCTCCTCTGCACCCTCTCAAGGACCCTCACATCCTTCCTAAAGTGTCGTCACCAGAACTGGACACAATACACTAGTTGTCGTCTAACTAGAGCTTTATAAAGGTTCAACATAGCTTCCCTGCTTTTGTATGCAATACCTCTATTTATGAAGTGAAAGATCCCATTTGCTTTGCTGACCGCTCCCTCAATATGCCCTGCCACCTTCAAGTACACATGGAGCCCAAGGTCCCTCTGTTCTTGCACGATCTTTAGAAATGTGCCATTAAGTCTATATTGTCTCTTCCTATCCCTTCTGCCAAAATGCATCACCTCACATGTCTCTGTATTAAATTCCATCTGCCACTTGTCTGCCCATTCTGCTAGCCTATCTATGTCCTGTTGCAGGCAGTTCATATCATCCTTGCTGTTTGCGCTCCTCCAAGTTTGGTATCATCAGCAAATTCGAAATGTTACTCTGTATTCCAATATCCAAGTCATTTATATATATCAAAAAGCAATGGTTCCAACACTGACCCATGAGGAACATCACTGTCTACCATCCTCCGGTCTGAAAACAACAATTTACCATGACTCGCTGTTTTCTGTCCTTAAGCCAATTTTTTAATCCAAGCTGACACTGACCCTACTATTCCATGAGCCTCAATTTTGTTAACCAGCCTTTTATGTGGTACGTTGCCAAATGCTTTCTTAAAATCCATATAAACAACATCCACTGCATTTCTGTCATCAACTTTCTCTGTTACTTCACCAAAAAATTAAATTTGATTAGTCAAGCATGATCTGCCTTTTACCAATACATGCTGGTGCTTTTGCCCTTGTTGGCATGTACCTAGCATGTATCCAAAACATCTCCTCCTTAAAACATCACCCATTGTTTCATTACTGTTTTTCTTGTCAGTCTTTGGTTCCATTTTACCCTAGCTGGATCCCTTCTCATCCCGTTGAAATTAGCCCTCTTCCAATTTAGAAATTCTACCTTAGACTGTCCCTTGCTCATCTCCATTACTAATCTAAACCTCATGATATGATAATCATTCTTACTCCAGTGTTCCCCACAGATGCATGGGCCACCTCATTTCTCACCACCAGATCCAGCAATGTCTCCTTTCTAGTTGAGCCTAGAACATTCAGATCAAGGAAGCTCTCTTGAACACATTTCTGAAATTCTTCCCCCTCCTAACACTTTACTCTAACATTATCTCAATTGATATTTGGATAATTAAAGTTCCCCAATATCACCACTTTTTAGTTCTTGCAAATCTCCATCATTTCCCTGCAGATTTGCTCATCTCTCTCTCTCTCACTATTTGGAGGCCTATAATGTACCCCAGTAGTGTGATCATCCAATTTTTGCTTCTCATCTCTAACCAAATGGATTCTGTCTTTGCCCTCTCAAGGACATCCTCTCTTTCCAACACTACAATGTCTTCCCTAATCAGTACTGCCACCCCACCTCCCTTTTTTCCTTCCCTATCTTTTCTGAACACTTTATATCCCTGAATATTAAGTGCCCAGTCCTCACCATTTTAAGCCGTATTGCCACTACATCATATTCCCACATTGGCTATTTGTGCTTGTAGCTCACCAACCTTATTCACCACACTTTGTTTTTACATACATGCATTCTAATCCTGCCCTGGAAGGGGAAAGGTTATTACAGAATCTAGCTATCAAGTTAACACATCCTTCCAATCCACTACAGGGGATATATATAACCTCCAACACCTGTATCAAACAAGTGCCAAACACTGTTTGCAAGTGGCAGTGCATATTACTTTCTTTGTGGAAAGAAGACGTCAGCTGCACAAGAAGCACGGTTTCACTTGGTGGCAGAGGTCTCTTGAGTTCAAGATGTTGTAAGTGGCGTCCATATGGACAGGAGAGGTCTTCATATCAACCCCATAGCTTTTAAGAACTGTAAGTGTATGCACTCAATAATTGGATAGTCTCTGACCTCAGGTCATTATCCAAGAAGCAGCCATGATGTATAAAATACATCGAGGTTACAACACAGAAATAGGCCATTCATCTGGATCAGTCCTTGTTCGCATGCAAGCAAATAGTCCTGATCACATTGACCCACCTTTTCCCATATCCCTTCAACCACTTTTCTTTCATCCGCCTATCCAAACTAGTTTTGAATGTTGACATAGTTTGTGCCTCAAACAATAAAATACGATGCCTTTATTGTGCAGTGTTGTTCATTATTTGACGGAGAGGAAGCACAAGGTGGCTGTCTTTTAGGAGAACATAGCTATTCTCTGGAGCCAGAGCTGCTGATTTCACCAAGAAACTTCCCAACAGCAAAACAGCACCTCAGACTGGATGCCTCAGCATTTGTTTTCTGTTCCTTTCTGCCACCTTCACCTTCAATAAAATGTGGAGTGTACCATTGTTACAACAAAACAGCATGTTCAAAAGGGAATGACTGTCTATAATGCTCCAAAAGCTACCTCCCAGAAGGGCTGTAGTTGACAGCTTAGCTTTAGGCCATAGTTAATGGGCTCCAGAAGAGATATGTACACAATTAAGGAGTATAATTGCCTTCACCTTCTTCTTGATACTAAAACACTTCACCTCGTGTGGAGTCAGGCTCAAGGGACCTTGGTGACAATATTGATAGAATTCCAGAAAAGATATATCGGCTAGGCGGTGGGGTGGAGGGGGGTGAAATATTGTGCAGATTGACCAGAATAATACCAGGACTTAAAGGTCTAATTATGAGGACAAGTTGTGCAAACTTGTTTTTTTATATCCTTGAGATTATAAGGTTGAAGGATGATTTAATGAAAATCTTTAAAATTATAAAGGGATTCAATAAGATACATACAGATGAACTATTCCCTCTTGTGGAAGAATCCAATCTTAAAATTAGAGCTAAACCATTAAAGAGTAAAATCAGGAAGGGTTTTTTTTTCACATACACCGGATAGTGGAACTCTTACCCCGCGCACCCCCCCCTCCACCCACCACCCCCCCCCCCCCACCCCCACCCAACCATCAACCCCTTCAAAAGGCTGTGGATTTATTAAGACTGAGATTGACAGATTTTTTATTAGGTAAGGGTTTCAAGGGACATGGAACAAAGACTGGTAAATGGAGTTTAGGTACAGATCAGCCACTATTTGATTGAATGACAAATATCTGAATGGCCTATTCCTATGAGTGACCTTCCCCCATATGCTTGCATATTTGTTGTTATTGGAGAGTGGCCTTCATCCCCAAAAAGGGCTACCTTTCTTTGGTACAGGAGGACCTCCAACCCTTCAGCATCAAAATGTTGCCTACATGTCTGCTGTACCATTGTGAATATTCAGTCGACATTTCAATTACATAATTTCCCCTTGAATGTTAAGCTAGTGCTTTACTGCATTTTACACTCTCCCAGGCAAGTGGGCTCCAGGCAAGGTTTTCATGTGCCATTCACCTATTGAAATTTTGTGGAAGTATTCATCAAAAAAATTTGTGCAGCCTGCCTGTCCCCCAAACTGCCAGTGAAGGAGAGCATGAGTGTGGGCCAGCTGGATCCCACTTTTGCCATTTTTGGAAAATTAGGCTTTAGATATTACATATCATTACATATCACTTTTTCTACTCTCACCCGCCAATAGGCAGACAATCCTCCCTGTAAGATCAGGGACTTAAATCATTGTACCTGATGCCACAACAAAATTTGACATGGGGCAAATATAGCAAAATAATCATGCCTCTTAACTTCAGCAACTCTTGATTTGGATTTATGTCATCTCATTTAGTATTTTTCTAGTACTGAATGAATAGCATTTTGGTTACCACATAGACTCCTTTTCTATGTATGATGCTTCAAGGGCATGACTCAGATAACAGCACCATTATACATCAGACATTTTGAAACTAATAACGTTGGAAAATTGTGCTCCGTATGAAGTCAAACTTCCAATATGCACTGCCAGTGTATGAGACTCCCAGCTAGCAGCACAAACTCTTAAAACTGCTTCCAATACGTCATTTTACTTCAGAATGCAGATAGATAATATCCATTTCTGGCAATTGATTCAGTTTTGTCAGATTATCATCAGTGATGGCAATAAACCATGAGTACAATGTTAATAATATATTTTGAACAATGGGAAAACTCTTGAATGCAGCAAAATCAAATAACAAAACTACATGTGAATATTAATTTACACTGCCTACAATTAAAAGCAAACCACTTTTATGTAAAGAGAATAATTGAATCACATCCAAGCTGTAGTGCCCATTTAGTAGATACATAAAGAATCAATTGAATAGTATGTATGGATTAATAACAACCATCTCATAACAATTTTAAACATAAATAATGGAAGTAAACAATGAAATAGAAGTCACATCTTCTTTTGGAGGGCCATTTTCCAAACAATTTCACCCTTCTGGAAGGATCAAGTCTAATATCTATCTCATTAGGTCTAACAATCTCTTCCCAATGTACATTATTTTTTTCATACTTATATGTATGATCTTATGAATGCACCAGACAATAAGTCCTATAAGCATGGATAGATTGTGATCATGGCAAAACGGTTCAGCCTGAGTAGCCCCAAAGTTGAAATTTATAACCTCCATATTGATATTGTTTATAATCAATCCCAATCTCTTCAACAGCACCTTTCAACCCCGTGACCTCTAGCACCTAGAAGACAAAGACCAGCAGGCGCATGGGGAGGCAGTGGCGTAGTGGTATTGTCACTGGACTAGTAACCCAGCGACCCAGGGTATTGATCTGGAGACATGGGTTCAAATCCCACCACAGCAGAAGGTGGAATTTGAATTCAATTAAATCTGGAATTAAAAAGCTAGTCTAATGATGGCCATGAAACCATTGTCGATTGTTGTAAAAACCCATCTGGTTCACTAATGTCCTTTAGGGAAGGAAATCTGCTGGCCTACTTGTGACTCCAGACCCACAGCATTGTGGTTGACTCTTACATGCCCTCTGAAATGGCCGAGCAAGCCACTCAGTTGTATCTAACCGCTACAAAGTCAATAAAAAGGAATGAAACCGGATGGACCACCCGGCATCGTCCTAGGCACCGGACACGACAACGGCAAACGCAGCCCTGTCGACCCTGCAAAGTTCTCCTTACTAACATCTGGGGGCTTGTGCCAAAGTTGGGAGAGCTGTCTCACAGACTAGTCAAGCAACAGCCTGACATAGTCATACTCACGGAATCATACCTTACAGACAATGTTACAGACAATGTCCCAGACACTGCCATCACCATCCCTGGGCATCCTGCTGATTACCACCGACCGCCCTCCCTCAGCTGATGAGTCAGTACGCCTCCATGTTGAACAGCACTTGGAGGAAGCACTGAGGGTGGCGAGGGCACAAAATGTACTCTGGGTGGGGGACTTCAATGTCCATCACCAAGAGTGGCTCAGTAGCACCACTACTGACCGAGCTGGCCGTGTCCTAAAGGACATATCAGCTAGACTGGGTATGCGGCAGGTGGTGGGGGAACCAACATGAGGGAAAAACATACTTGACCTCGTCCTCACCAATCTGCCTTCCACAGATGCATCTGTCCATGATAGTATTGGTAGGAGTGACCACAGCACAGTCCTTGTGGAGCCGAAGTCCCGCCTTCACATTGAGGATACCCTCCATCGTGTTGTGTGGCACTACCACCATGCTAAATGGGATAGATTTCGAACAGATCTAGCAATGCAAAACTGGGAATCCATGAGGCACTGTGGGCCATCAGCAGCAGCAGAATTGTACTCAACCACAATCTGTAACCTCATGGCCCGGCATATCCCCCACTCTACCATTACCATCAAGCCAGGGAACCAAACCTGGTTCAATGAAGAGTGCAGGAGGGCATGCCAGGAGCAGCACCAGGCATACCTCAAAATGAGGTGTCAACCTGGTGAAGCGACAACACAGGACTATCTGTGTGCTAAACTGCGTAAGCGGCATGCAATAGACAGAGCTAAGCGATCCCATAACCAACGGATCAGATCTAAGCTCTGCAGTCCTGCCACATCCAGCCGTGAATGGTGGTGGACAATTAAACAACTAACTGGAGGAGGTGGCTCCACAAATATCCCCATCCTCAATGATGGGGGAGCCCAGCACATCAGTGCGAAAGATAAGGCTGAAGCATTTGCAACAATCTTCAGCCAGAAGTGCCGAGTTGATGATCCATCTTGGCCTCCTCCTGAAGTCTCCAGCATCACAGATGCCAGACTTCAGCCAATTCAATTCACTCCGCGTGATATTAAGAAACGACAAGTGGCACTGGATACTGCAAAAGCTATGGGCCCTGACAATATTCCGGCAATAGTACTGAAGACCTGTGCTCCAGAACTTGTCGCGCCCCTAGCCAAGCTGTTCCAGTACAGCTACAACACTGGCATCTACCCTGCAATGTGGAAAATTGCCCAGGTATGTCCTGTACACAACAAGCAGGACAAGTCCAACCCGGTCAATTACCACCCCATCAGCCTACTCTCAATCATCAGTAAAGTGATGGAAGGTGTCATCAACAGTGCCATAAAGCGGCACTTGCTTAGCAATAAGCTGCTCAGTGACACTCAGTTTGGGTTCTGCCAGGGCCACTCAGCTCCTGACCTCATTACAGCCTTGGTTCAAACATGGACAAAAGAGCTGAACTCAAGAGGTTAGGTGAGAGTGACTGCCCTTGACATCAAGGCAGCATTTGATCGAGTATGGCATCAAGGAGCCCTAGCAAAACTGAGGAAAACCCTCCACTGGCTGGAGTCATACCTAGCGCAAAGGAAAATGGTTGTGGTTGTTGGAGGTCAATCATCTAAGCTCCAGGACATCACTGCAGGAGTTCCTCAGGGTAATATCCTAGGTTCAACCATCTTCAGCTGCTTCATCAATGACCTTCCTTCAATCATAAGGTCAGAAGTGGGGATGTTCGCTGATGATTGCACAATGTTCAGCACTATTCGTGTCTCCTCAGATACTGAAGCAGTCCGTGTAGAAATGCAGCAAGACCTGGACAATATCCAGGCTTGGGCTGAGAAGTGGCAAGTAACATTCGCGCCACACAAGTGCCAGGCAATGACCATCTCCAACAAGAGAGAATCTAACCATCTCTCCCTGACATTCAATGGCATTACCATCACTGTATGTTGCTGTTCTCCCTTCGTCAGATACAGGAGAAATGCCGTGAACAACAGATGCCCCTCTACATTGCTTTCATTGATCTCACCAAAGCCTTTGACCTCGTCAGCAGACGTGGTCTCTTCAGACTACTAGAAAAGATCGGATGTCCACCAAAGCTACTAAGTATCATCACCTCATTCCATGACAATATGAAAGGCACAATTCAACATGGTGGCTCCTCATCAGAGCCCTTTCCTATCCTGAGTGGTGTGAAACAGGGCTGTGTTCTCGCACCCACACTTTTTGGGATTTTCTTCTCCCTGCTGCTTTCACATGCGTTCAAATCCTCTGAAGAAGGAATTTTCCTCCACACAAGATCAGGGGGCAGGTTGTTCAACCTTGCCCGTCTAAGAGCGAAGTCCAAAGTACGGAAAGTCCTCATCAGAGAACTCCTCTTTGCTGACGATGCTGCTTTAACATCTCACACTGAAGAATGCCTGCAGAGTCTCATCGACAGGTTTGCGTCTGCCTGCAATGAATTTGGCCTAACCATCAGCCTCAAGAAAACGAACATCATGGGGCAGGATGTCAGAAATGCTCCATCCATCAATATTGGCGACCACGCTCTGGAAGTGGTTCAAGAGTTCACCTACCTAGGCTCAACTATCACCAGTAACCTGTCTCTAGATGCAGAAATCAACAAGCGCATGGGTAAGGCTTCCACTGCTATGTCCAGACTGGCCAAGAGAGTGTGGGAAAATGGCGCACTGACACGGAACACAAAAGTCCGAGTGTATCAGGCCTGTGTCCTCAGTACCTTGCTCTACGGCAGCGAGGCCTGGACAACGTATGCCAGCCAAGAGCGACGTCTCAATTCATTCCATCTTCGCTGCCTTCGGAGAATACTTGGCATCAGGTGGCAGGACTATATCTCCAACACAGAAGTCCTTGAAGCGGCCAACACCCCCAGCTTATACACACTACTGAGTCAGCGGCGCTTGAGATGGCTTGGCCATGTGAGCCGCATGGAAGATGGCAGGATCCCCAAAGACATATTGTACAGCGAGCTCGCCACTGGTATCAGACCCACCGGCCGTCCATGTCTCCGTTATAAAGACGTCTGCAAACGCGACATGAAATCGTGTGACATTGATCACAAGTCGTGGGAGTCAGTTGCCAGCGTTCGCCAGAGCTGGCGGGCAGCCATAAAGACAGGGCTAAATTGTGGCGAGTCGAAGAGACTTAGTAGTTGGCAGGAAAAAAGACAGAGGCGCAAGGGGAGAGCCAACTGTGCAACAGCCCCAACAAACAAATTTCTCTGCAGCACCTGTGGAAGAGCCTGTCACTCCAGAATTGGCCTTTGTAGCCACTCCAGGCGCTGCTTCACAAACCACTGACCACCTCCAGGCGCGTATCCATTGTCTCTCGAGATAAGGAGGCCCAAAAGAAAGAAAGAAAGAAATCCCCCACTATCAACATCCTAGAGGCTACCATTGACCAGAAACTGAACTGGAGTTGCCATATAAATACCGTGACTACAAGAGCAGATCAGAGGCTAGGAATCCTGAGGCGAGTAACTCACCTCCTGACTCCCCAAAGCCTGTCCACCATCTACAAGGCACAAGTCAGGAGTGTGATGGAATACTCTCCACTTGCCAAGAAGCTCGACACCATCCAGGATAAAGCAGCCCACTTGATTCTACAAACATTCACTCCCTCCACCACCGATGCACAGTGGCAGCAGTGTGTACCATCTACAAGATGCACTGCAGCAATGCACCAAGGCTCCTTCGACAGCACCTTCCAACCCCGCGACCTCTACCAACTAGAAGGACAAGGGCAGCAAATACATTGGAACACCACCACCTGCAAGTTCCCCTCCAAGTCACACACCATCCTGACTTGGAACTATATCACCGTTCCTTCACTGTCGCTGGGTCAAAATCCTGGAACTCCCTTCCTAACAGCACTGTGGGTGTACCTACCCCAAATGGACTGCAGCGGTTCAAGAAGGCAGCTCACCACCACCTTCTCAAGGGCAATTAGGGATGGGCAATAAATGCTGGCCTGGCCAGCTACGCCCACATCCCATGAATGAATAAAAAAAAACACCAGCACCTGCAAGTTCCCCTCCAAATTACACACAATCCTGACTTGGAAATATATTGCCGTTCCTTCATCTTCACTGGGCCAAAATCCTGAAACTCCCTCCCTAACAGTATTGTGAGTGTACCTACACCACATGGACTGCAGCAGTTCAAGAAGGCGGCACACCACCATCTGCTCAAGGGTAATTAGAGATGAACAATAAATGCTGGCCTTGCCAGTGATGTCTACATTCCATGAAGAAATGAAAATAATTTAATTATTTGATGCTGAGGAAATTGTCATGATTGTTATTCAGGAAAAAATTCTGACTTTTATAAGCAACCATGATTTTAACTTATTATTTTATGAAAACCTAGATTGAGATAGAACAAATTACACCTCCTGGATGTATGCTTGCAGTGGAAGTAATCTGATGAAGGGGATATTGCCAGGCAAAGCAAACCTATGACAGTGTTCCATTTTTGATACAATACAGTAGTTTTTTCTAATGCTATACTGCCTAATCACTATGCATTAGCTACGGCTAGTTTTGTCTTCACTATATCCTTCGATATTTGAAAACTTAACTTTGCTTTTTTCAGCAGATATGCCTATGGTAAGACCATTTTTAATGGCTTTCCTGGATGCAACCTGTGTACAACTTTAGCTATCTCATACATCCAAATTTGGAAATAAATATTGTCCTGGGTTTTGGTCATGTTAGATGATAATTGGAAGCCTTCAAGTGTCATGCCATATACCTACCTTTAGAAATGTCTTAACTGGTACACATTGGCTCAACGTAACATAGATCTAGGAATGCCATCTTCATGTAAATTGAAATAACTCTTCCTAAACTATAAGTCACATATCTTTGTATCGGGCTAACTGTACTACTGAAAGCTTTGTTTTGAAAGTGCTTGCAGATCTTTATCAGATCTCCTAGAAACATACAGCACAGAAGGAGACCATTCAGTCCATTGTGTCTGTGTCTTTGAAAGAGCTCTTTGCCCATAGTACTGTATTGTATTGTACAAGAGTTTTACCGATATGTCATTTTCTGAAATGGAGTTAGTCCAGTAAATTTATAAGGAATAGATTTGGTAGCAAGTACATGGGATAATTTGCTGTCCCAATCCTTTCATAAGAAGATATGCTTTCATTAGTGTGTTTGCCATCATGCATCTGGTACACATTACTTATCCTGAAGTTTGGGGATGCTATGCTACATGAAGTTTCTTTTTACTCTCACAGTATGCCAGATTTTCTGTATCAATTCTGCCATAAAGTGAGTGCCTCTACCAGATTCCACCCTCATTCAATCTCCATGTACTTAATGCACGATTTATAAGCAAGATTGCAGGGATCTCTGCATTATCCAGCAGCAGGAAAACATTCAATTAATTTGATGAACCATAAGATGATGGTGAGGAGATACACAATTCTTTAGCAGACTTGGTGACTAGTTCTACTCAGGCTATCAGATCGTGGTTGGGGCAATTTCCTCTTTTGTTATCCAGGGAATCCAATTGGAAAATATTGGAAGGCTACCATTAATCCTATGTTGTTGAAGGCTGCAATAGAATCTACATGAGAACTGTAAAACTGACCTAATTGAGTGCTTTACTCTGCTTTTATAGTACCATAAAATCAGCATCAATAGTTTTTCACTAATTACCATACAAAGCAATGGAGTTTTTAAAATAAACACTAACTGTTGATTTTCTTCAGATCGAATTAAATTGGCCAGGTAGCTCATTGAACAAACAAGGTCATGATAGTCACTTCGACCTTCCTTACATAGGAAATAAGTATCCAGCCTTATTTCTGTGCAGAAATGCCATTGCTTTCTCAAAAATTAGAGTTCTTAATTTAATTTTAGACACGGGCAATTCAATATAAATCATTTGAGATATGTGTATTTTATGATTTTGCTTCAACTGCTCAGTGTTACTTTTGAGAGATTGAATTTTTTGAGCATCTCTGATATGATTTGAGACATGGTAAATATCATATAACCATGGAGCACAGCTTTGCTTTTACAATTCCCTATCAAAATATCACAGCAATATTCAGGGTAAATTTTTCACTCTGTTATTAAGAGAATAGAATCTTGTATTTTAATCTAGAATGGTAAAAACATCATAAGTGTTTTATATAAGTGCCTGTAGATGAATGTTGTATTGTCACAGGACCAACAATTACTATTTTTCCTGTAGTATAAATCAAAGTTTGGTTCAGGGATGCTGACATTTTAGGTCTATTTTATGAAGTAAATTATGACAGGATAAATAACTAATGCCTTCATGGTCACTATCTTTTTTGATACATTGAAGATAGATTGACCAAAGGAATTTTGGTTATTCTATAAAGTTCAGCAGCACATCAACATACAGGTGGAGAAATTTGTTTGCGTAGCAGCATAATGCAAATTTATGTTGACTCATCAGGGCAGGTAACGCTGCAGGCTGCTACCTGCACTCCTTGCGCAGCATTCTTCAGTGATTAGTCTGGTCTGATTAGTAAGTTTGCGGACGACACAAAGGTTGGTGGAGTTGCGGATAGTGATGAGGATTGTCAGAAGATACAGCAGGATATAGATCGGTTGGAGACTTGGGCAGAGAAATGGCAGATGGAGTTTAATCCGGACAAATGTGAGGTAATGCATTTTGGAAGGTCTAATGCAGGTGGGAAGTATACAGTAAATGGCAGAACCCTTAGGAGTATTGACAGGCAGAGAGATCTGGGCGTACAGGTCCACAGGTCACTGAAAGTGGCACCGCAGGTGGATAAGGTAGTCAAGAAGGCATACAGCATGTTTGCCTTCATCGGTTGGGGCATAGAGTATATAAATTGGCAAGTCATGCTGCAGCTGTACAGAACTTTAGTTAGGCCACACTTAGAATATTGCGTGCAATTCTGGTCGCCACACTACCAGAAGGACGTGGAGGCTTTGGAGAGGGTACAGAAGAGGTTTACCAGGATGTTGCCTGGTCTGGAGGGTATTAGCTATGAGGAGAGGTTGGATAAACTCGGATTGTTTTCACTGGAACGATGGAGGTGGAGGGGCGACATGATAGAGGTTTACAAAGTTATAAGCGGCATGGACAGAGTGGATAGTCAGAAGCTCTTTCCCAGGGTGGAAGTGTCAGTTACTAGGGGACATAGGTTTAAGGTGCGAGGGGCAAAGTTTAGAGGGGATGTGCGAGGCAAGTTCTTTACACAGAGGATGGTGAGTGCCTGGAACTTGCTGCCAGGGGAGGTGGTGGAAGCAGGTACGATAGCGACGTTTAAGAGGCATCTTGACAAATACATGAATAGGAAAGGAATAGAGGGATACGGTCCCCGGAAGTGCAGAAGGTTTTAGTTTAGGCAGGCATCAAGATCAGCGCAGGCTTGGAGGGCCGAATGGTCTGTTCCTGTGCTGTACTGTTCTTTGTTCTTTGATATCAACTATAAGTGACCCAACATGATCAAATTTCTCCCCATAGAGCTTTGAGTAGTTTCACTGGTTTTACATTAGTCGTAGGCTAAAATACAACAATAACTTGCATTTATATAGCACATTTAACACAGTTAAATGACCCAAAGTGCTTCACAGGAACCTTACTGAACAAAATTTGATATATGAGCAATACCATCTACATCTCTTAACTCAAGGTCAGTTAATTCTGCCTATTCAATTTTTTTGGCATTGACTTCCAACTTTGTTATTTATGTTGATTAATTTAAAATATTGGATCATTCAATGACACAAGAAACCATTTCAAATTATCAATAGATTGTAAATGGTATTCTGGGCAGCCATCAACACAGATAATATTGTTCAGCAATTTGGGGGAAAAAATAACATTCTTTTACCCTGTGAACTTGTTTTCGGCTTAAGAAAAATTTTATAATAGTTTTACATATAGCTGGAAACAGAAATATCATCATGGATCTTTTGAGCAGGAGCCAAAATGGCCCCACCATCAGACAGAGCTTGATTTTCTTTTAATAAATTCCTTCATAACTTCATTCCTCCTGTGTAATCTTCTCCAGCTCTTAAGTCCCAGTATGCACACATTGGCCTTCAAACTTTGGACTATTGTGAGTGGCCCTTCCATTTCCTCAGCAGTGTCAGTGTCTTCAGCTATTGTGCCCCTATACTCTAGAGGGAGTGGCGGTGGTGGGGTGAATGATTTTCAACTTACCACTGGAGCAAATAATTAATGTCGTGGATCAAGCGCCCATTATAGAAACCACCTGGAATGGGGTGGCTTCTATAATGGGAGTGTTTCTCACATTGCTGGTTTAATGCTCTGGCTGCAGGTTGAAAATGATACCCTAGAATTCTCTTTCGAACTGCCCTTTCCACGTTCAAAATCCTTCTCCAAGTAATCCATTCTCTTGGCCACCTCCCTTAACCTCGTTCCCTTTTCAGATCCCCTGAAGTTCTTGTGAAAAACTTTGGGATGTTTTGTTGTGTAAGAAGTGCTAGAGATGTGAATGTTGAAGAGCTTGGAAATTCATAGGACAGTCAGCCAGAACTTTTTATCCAAGGATAATAGAACTTTGGGATGTTACCAGGGAAGACCATTTCAATAGACAGTATAAATTTCTGGTGAAGTTACAACACAGGACTACTTGCATGTCAAACAGCAGAAGCAGCATGCGATAGACAGGGCTAAGCGATACCACAATCAACAGATCAGATCTAAGCTCTGCAGTCCTGCAACATTCAGTCTTGGATGGTGATGGACAATTGAACAACTAACAGGAGGATGAGTCTCCAGAAATATTCCTAACCTCAACAATGTGGGAGCCCAGCACATCAGTGCAGAAGACAAGGCGGAAGCATTTGCATCCATCTTCAGCCAGAAGTGCCGTGTGGATGATCCATCTCGGCCTGCTCCTGAGGTCCCCAGCATCACAGATGCCAGTCTTCAGCCAATCCGATTCACTCCACATGATGACAGAGCTCCCTGGATGACAAAAGAGGTAGAGATTAAAATAAAGAAGAAAACGTGATGCCAGGTAGAAAACATTATTGAGAACCAGGCTGAATATAGAAGGTCCAGATGGGAAGTGAAAAAGCAAATAAGAGAAGCAAAGAGAGTGCATGAAAAGAGACTGGCAGCTAGCATTAAAGGAAATCCCAAAGTTTTCTATAGGCATATAAATCGTAAAAATGTGGTAAGAGGAGTGGGGCCGATTAGGGATTAGAAAGGGGATTTATGCATGGAGGCAGAGGGCATAGCTGAGCTATTAAATGAATACTTTGCATCTGTCTTTACCAAGGAAGAAGATGCAACCCAGGCAATGTTGAAAGATGTCAACTAGAAGTGACGCGACACGAACAGAATTCTCCCACATAGAACAGTCAGACACTAGAGGGGTTTAAAAATGATGAAGAGTAAGTATTAGATAAGTTGTCTGTACTTCAAGTGGATAAAGCACCAGGACCAGATGAGATGCATCCAAGGATACTGAGGGAAGTCAGGGTGGAAATCGCAGAGGCACTGGCCATAATTTTTCAGTCTTCCTTAGACTCGGGGGCTGGTGCCAAAAAAAGGTGTAAAGATAAGCCCAGCAACTATAGGCCAGTCAGTTTAACTTCAGTCTAGAAAAAATAATTCAGGGAAAATATCAATAGTCACATAGACAAATGTCTGAGGAAAGCCAGCATGGATTTCTTAAGGGAAAATCATGTTTAACTAACTTGCTGGAGTTTGTTGAGGAGGTAACAGAGAGGGTTGATGAGGACAATGCTATCGATGTGGTGTGCATGGACTTTCAAAAGGCATTTGATACAGTGCCACACAACAGACCTGTGAGTAAACTTATAGCTCATGGAATAAAAGGGACAGTAGCAACATGGATATGAAATTGGCTGAGTGACAGGAAACAAAGAGTAGTGGTTAATGGATGTTTTTCAGGTTGGAGGATGGTTTGTAGTGGAGTTCCCCAGGGGTCAGTATTGGGACCCTTGCTTTTCCTGATATATATTAATGACCTAGACCTTGGTGTACAGGGCACAATTTCAAAGTTTGCAGATGATACAAAACTTGGAAGCATTGTGAACTGTGAGGAGGATAGTGTAGAACTTCAAAAGGACATAGACAAGTTGGTGGAAACGGCAGACAGGTGGCAGATGAAGTTCAATGCAGAGAAATGTGAAGAGATTCATTTTGGTAGGAAGAATATGGAATATAAAATAAAGGATACAATTCTAAAGCGGGTGCAGGAGCTGAGGGACTGGGTCTCTATACGCATAGGTCATTGAAGGTGGCAGGACAGGTTGAGAGAGCAGTTAATAAAGCAGATGGTATCCTGGGCTTTATTAATAGGGGCACAGAGTACAAGAGCAAGGAAGTTATGTTGAATTTGTATAAGACACTAGTTCGGCCTCAGCTGGAGTATTGCGCCCAGTTCTGGGCGCACACTTCAGGAAAGACATGAGGTCATTGGAGAGAGTACAGAAAAGATTCACCAGAATGGTTCCAGGGATGAGGAATTTCAGTTATGAAGATAGATTGGAGAAGTTAGGACCATTTTTCATGGAGAAGAGAGGCTGAGAGGTGATTTGATAGAGGTATTCAAAATCATGAAGGGTCTGGACAGAGTAGATAGAGAGAAACTGTTCCCACTCATGAAAGGATCAAGAACGAGGCGACACAGATTTAAAGTATTTGGTAAGAGAAGCAAAAGTGACATGACGAAAACTTTTTCATGCAGCAAGTGGTTAAGGTCTGGAATGTGCTGACTGAGAACATGGTGGAGGCAGATTCAATGGAAGCATTCAAAAGGGAATTAGACTGCTATATGAAAAGGAAGAATGTGCAGGATTATGGGGAGAAGGCAGGGGAATGGAACTGAGGCAATTGCTCTTTCAGAGAGCCACTGTATACATGATGGTCCAAATGGCCTCCTTCTGCCTGTAATGATTCTGTGATATCAAGCAATGGCTGAGGGCACTGGATAGTACAAAGGCTATGGGACCTGACAACATTCCGGCAATAGTACTGAAGACTTGTGCTCCAGAACTAGCCGTGACCTAGCCAAGCTGTCTCAGTACAGCAACAACACTGGCATCTACCCGGCAATGTGGAAAACTTGCCAGCTATGTCCTGTGCACAAAAAGCAGGACAAATCCAACCCGGCCAATTACCGCCCTATCAATCTACTCTTGATCATCAGCAAAGTGATGGAAGGGGTCGTCAACAGTGCTATCAAATGGTACTTGCTCAGCAATAACCTGCTCATTGATGCTCAGTTTGTGGTCCATCAGGGCCCCACGGCTCCTGACCACATTACAGTCTTGATTCAAACATGGACAAAAAAGCTGAACTCCAGAGGTGAGGTGAGAGTGACTGCCCTTGACATCAAGGCAGCGTTTGACCAAGTCTGGCATCATGGAGCCCGAGCAAAACTGGAGTCAATGGGAATCAGGGGGAAAACACTCTGCTGGTTGGGGTCATACCTAGCACAAAGGGAGATGATTGTGGTTGTTGGAGGTCAATCATCTCAGTCCCAGGACATCACTGCTGGAGTTCCTCAGGATAGTGTTTTAGGCCCAACCATCTTCAGCTGCTTCACTAATGACCTTCCCTCCATCGTAAGGCCAGAAGTGGGGATGTTCGCTGATGATTGCGCAACATTCAGCACCATTTGTGACTCCTCAGATATTGAAGCAGCCCGTGTCCATATGCAGCAAGAACTGGACAACATCTAGGCTTGGACAGATAGATGACAAGTTACATTCATGCCACACAAGTGCCAGACAATGACCATCTCAAACAGGAGAGAATCTAACCATCTCCCCTTGATGTTCAATGGTATCAATATTGCTGAATTCCCCCACTATCAACGTCCTGGAGCTTACCATTGACCAGAAACTGAACTGGACCAGCCACATAAATACTGTAGTGACAATAGCAGGTCAGAGGCTAGGAATTCTGCAGCGAGTAACTCACCAGCTAACTCCCCAATGATTGTCCACCATCTACAAGGCACAAGTCAGGAGTGTGATGGAATACTCTCCACTTGTCTGGATGGGTGCAGCTCCAACAACACTCAAGAAGCTTGACACCATCCAGGACAAAGCAGCCCACTTGATTGGCACCCCATCCACCACCTTCAACATTCACTCCCTTCACCACCGATGCATAGTGGCAGCAGTATGTACCATCTGCAAGATGCAGTGCCGCAATGCATCATGACTCCTTAGACAGCACCTTCAAAACCCAGGATCTCTACCACCAAGAAGGACAAGGGCAGCAGGTGCATGGGAACACCATCACCTGCAAGTTGCACTCCAAGCCACACACTATCCTGACTTGGAACAATATCATCATTCCTTCATTGTCACTGGGTTAAAATCCTGGCACTTCTGTGGGGAGGCGGTAGCGTAGTGGTAATGTCACTGGACCAGTAATGCAGAGGCCCAAGCTAGTGCTCTGGGGACATGGGTTCACCACCATGGCAGATGGTGAAATTGGAATCCAATTAGTAAATCTGCAATTAAAAAGCTATTCTAATAATGACCATGACAACATTGTCGATTGTTGTCAGAACCCATCTGGTTCGCTAATGTCCTTTCGGGAGGGAAATCTGCTGTCCTTACCTGGTCTGGCCTACATGTGACTCCAGACCCACAGCAATGTGGTTGACTCTGAAATGGCCTAGTAATGGCCTAGCAAGCCACTCAGTTCAAGGACAATTCGGGATAGGCAATAAATGCTGGCCTAGCCAGCCACGAATGAATAAAAAAAATGGGTTTCAGAAATAACAAGGGGGTAAAAATTCAGTTGTATTTGCCCTCGGGATGTGTTGGGAGTGTATATGGTAAAATTGTGCACAGCTAGCCCTGTAATTTTTCATCCATTAAAGTTAATCCCAAAATGTGTTTCTTTTGAGCGATATGGTGAAAGGACAGGTGGAATTCATCTATCAAAAAGGTACTGTGTTTGTTGGATATAATGGCCATTTCTTGCTCCAAAAAGGCCTTCAGATATTAACAAATGGTAGTAGAGCGATGGTACATTAGGAGACTTTCAAATTTCATTTTTTGCATTTTTTTTATTCATTCATGGGATGTGGGCATTACTGGCCAGGCCAGCATTTATTGCCCATCCCTAATTGCCCTTGAGAAGGTGGTGGTGAGCAGCCTTCTTGAAGCGCTGCAGTCCATTTGGGGTAGGTACACGCACAGTGCTGTTAGGAAGGGAGTTCCAGGATTTTGACCCAGCGACAGCGATATAGTTCCAAATCAGGATGGTGTGTGACTTGGAGGGGAACTTGCAGGTGGTGATGTTCCCATGTATTTGCTGCCCTTGTCCTTCTTGTTGATAAAGGTCGCGGGTTTGGAAGGTGCTGTCTGAGGAGCCTTGGTGCATTGCTGCAGTGCATCTTGTAGATGGTACACACTGCTGCCACTGTGCGTCGGTGGTGGAGGGTGTGAATGTTTGTAGATGGGGTGCCAATCAAGCGATTTGCTTTGTCCTGGATGGTGTTGAGCTTCTTGAGTGTTGTTGGAGCTGCACCCATCCAGGCAAGTGGAGAGTATTCCATCACACTCCTGACTTGTGCCTTGTAGATGGTGGACAGGCTTTGGAGAGTCAGGAGATGAGTTACTCGCCTCAGAATTCCTAGTCTCTCACCTGCTCTTGCAGCCACAGTATTTATATGGCTACTCCAGTTCAGTTTCTGGTCAATGGTAGCCCCTAGGATGTTGATAGTGGGGGATACAGTGATGGTAATGCCGTTGAATGTCATGGGGAGATGGTTAGATTCTCTCTTGTTGGAGATGGTCATTGCCTGGCACGTGTGGCGCGAATATCACTTGCCACTTCTCAGCCCAAGCCTGGATATTGTCCAGGTCTTGCTGCATTACTTCATGGACTGCTTCAGTATCTGAGGAGTCACGAATGGTGCTGAATATTATGCAATCATCAGTGAACATTCCCACTTCTGACCTTATGATTGAAGGAAGGTCATTGATGAAGCAGCTGAAGATGGTTGGGCCTCGGACACTACCCTGAGGAATTCCTACAGTGATGTCCTGGAGCTCAGATGATTGACCTCCAACAACCACAACCATCTTCCTTTGCGCTAGGTATGACTCCAGCCAGTGGAGGGTTTTCCTCCTGATTCCCGTTGACCTCAGTTTTGCTAGGACTCCTTGATGCCATATTCGGTCAAATGCTGCATTGATGTCAAGGGCAGTCACTCTCACCTCACCTCTTGAGTGCAGCTCTTTTGTCCATGTTTGAACCAAGGCTGTAATGAGGTCAGGAGCTGAGTGGCCCTGGCGGAACCCAAACTGAGTGTCACTGAGCAGGTTATTGCTAAGCAAGTGCTGCTTGATGGCACTGTTGATGACACCTTCCATCACTTTATTGATGATTGAGAGTAGGCTGATGGGGCGGTAATTGGCCGGGTTGGACTTGTCTTGCTTTTTGTGTGTAGGACATACCTGGGCAATTTTCCACATTGCATGGTAGATGCCAATGTTGTAGCTGTACTGGAACAGCTTGGCTAGGGGCGCGGCAAGTTCTGGAGCACAGGTCTTCAGTACTATTGCCAGAATATTGTCAGGGCCCACAGCTTTTGCAGTATCCAGCGCCTTCAGTCGTTTCTTGATATCATGCGGAGTGAATCGAATTGGCTGAAGTCTGGCATCTGTGATGCAGGGGACTTCAGGAGGAGGCCCAGATGGATCATCAACTCGGCACTTCTGGCTGAAGATTGTTGCAAATGCTTCAGCCTTATCTTTCGCACTGATGTGCTGGGCTCCCCCATCATTGAGGATGGGGATATTTGTGGAGCCACCTCCTCCAGTTAGTTGTTTAATTGTCCACCAGCATTCACGGCTGGATGTGGCAGGACTGCAGAGCTTAGATCTGATCCGTTGGTTATGGGATCGCTTAGCTCTGTCTATCGCATGCTGCTTATGCAGTTTGGCATGCAGATAGTCCTGTGTTGTAGCTTCATCAAGTTGGCACCTCATTTTGAGGTATGCCTGGTGCTGCTCCTGGCATGCCCTCCTGCACTCTTCATTGAACCAGGGTTGGTCTCCTGGCTTGATGGTAATGGTAGAGTGGGGGATATGCCGGGCCATGAGGTTACAGATTGTGGTTGAGTACAATTCTGCTGCTGCTGATGGTCCACAGCGCCTCATCGATGTCCAGTTTTGCATTGCTGGATCTGTTCGAAATCTATCCCATTTAGCACGGTGGTAGTGCCACACAACACAATGGATGGTATCCTCAGTGTGAAGGCGGGACTTTGGCTCCACAAGGACTGTGCGGTGGTTACTCCAACCAATACTATCATGGACAGAAGCATCTGCGGCAGGCAGATTGGTGAGAATGAGGTCAAGTATGTTTTTCCCTCGTGTTCGTTCCCCCCCCCCACCTGCCGCAGACCCAGTCTAGCAGCTATGTCCTTTAGGACACTGCCAGATCGGTCAGTAGTGGTGCTACTGAGCCACTCTTGGTGAGGGACATTGAAGTTCCCCACCCAGAGTACATTTTGTGCCCTTGCGACCCTCAGTGCTTTCTCCAAGTGGTGTTCAACATGGAGGAGTACTGAGTCATCAGCTGAGGGAGGGCGGTAGGTGGTAATCAGTAGGAGGTTACCTTGCCCATGTTTGACCTGATGCCATGAGACTTCATGGGGTCCGGAGTCGATGTTGAGCACTCCCAGGGCAACTCCCTCCCTACTGTATACCACTGTGCCACCACCTCTGGTGGGTCTGTCCTGCCAGTGGGACAGGACATACCCGGGGATGGTGATGGCAGTGTCTGGGACATTGTCTATAAGGTATGATTCCATGAGTATGATAACATCAGGCTGTTGCTTGACTAGTCTGTGGGACAGCTCTCCCAACTTTGGTACAGGCCCCCAGATGTTAGTAAGGAGGACTTTGCAGGGTCGACAGGGCTGGCTTTGCATCTCAGGTACAGTAGTCTAGTGGTGCACGAGTAATCCAGAGGAAATTGCTGAATTCTGATAAAAACACATCTGGTTCACTAATGTCCTTTCGGAAAGGAAATCTGCCATCTTTATCCAGTCTGGCCTAGAATGTGACTCGAGACCCACAGCAATGTGATTAACTCTTAACTGTCCTCTGAAATGGCCTAGCAAGCTACTCAGTTGTATCAAACCTCTACAAAAATGTTGAATAAGAATAAATCCGGACAGACCCCCCGGCATCATCCTCGGCACCAGAAACTACAGTCACACCCTGTCCAGTCGATCCTGTGATGTTCTCCTCACTAACATCTGGGGACTTGTGCCAAAATTGGGTGAGCTATCCCACAGACTAGTCAAGCAACAGCCTGACATAGTCTATACTCACTGAATCATACTTGACAGCCAATGTTTCAGACTCATCCATCACCATCCCTGGGTATGCCCTGTCTCACTGGCAGGACAGAACCACCACAGATGGTGGCACATGGTAAACAGTCGGACGGGAGTATCCCTGGTAGCCCCCATCATTGACTTCAGACCCCCATGAAGTCTCATGGCATTAGGTCAAACATGGACAAGGAAACCTCTTGCTGATTAGCACTTACCACCTTCCCTCAGCTGATAAATTAGTACCCTCAGAAGAAACACTAAGGATAGCAAGGGCACAGAATGTATTCTAGGTGGGAGACGTCAATGTCCATCACCATACTGGCTTGGTAGCACCACAACTGACTGAGCTGGCCGAGTCAAGAACAAAGAACAAAGAACAAAGAAAATTACAGCACAGGAACAGGCCCTTCGGCCCTCCAAGCCTGCGCCGATCCAGATCCTCTATCTAAACATGTCGCCTATTTTCTAAGGGTCTGTATCTCTTTTCTTCCTGCCCATTCATGTATCTGTCTAGATACATCTTAAAAGACGCCATCGTGCCCGCATCTACCACCTCCGCTGGCAACGCGTTCCAGGCACCCACCACCCTCTGCGGAAAGAACTTTCCACGCATATCCCCCCTAAACATTTCCCCTTTCACTTTGAACTCGTGTCCTCTAGTAATTGAATCCCCCACTCTGGGAAAAAGCTTCTTGCTATCCACCCTGTCTTATACCTCTCATGATTTTGTACACCTCAATCAGGTCCCCCCTCAACCTCCGTCTTTCTAATGAAAATAATCCTAATCTACTCAACCTCTCTTCATAGCTAGCGCCCTCCATACCAGGCAACATCCTGGTGAACCTCCTCTGCACCCTCTCCAAAGCATCCACATCCTTTTGGTAATGTGGCGACCAGAACTGCACGCAGTATTCCAAATGTGGCCGAACCAAAGTCCTGTACAACTGTAACATGACCTGCCAACTCTTGTACTCAATACCCCGTCCGATGAAGGAAAGCATGCCGTATGCCTTCTTGACCACTCTATTTACCTGCGTTGCCACCTTCGGGGAACAGTGGACCTGAACACCCAAATCTCTCTGGACATCAATTTTCCCCAGGACTTTTCCATTTACTGTATAGTTCACTCTTGAATTGGATCTTCCAAAATGCATCACCTCGCATTTGCCCTGATTGAACTCCATCTGCCATTTTTCTGCCCAACTCTCCAATCTATCTATATTCTGCTGTATTCTCTGACAGTCCCCTTCACTATCTGCTACTCCACCAATCTTAGTGTCGTCTGCAAACTTGCTAATCAGTCCACCTATACTTTCCTCCAAATCATTAACGTATATCACAAACAACAGTGGTCCCAGCACGGATCCCTGTGGAACACCACTGGTCACATGTCTCCATTTTGAGAAACTCCCTTCTACTGCTACTCTCTGTCTCCTGTTGCCCAGCCAGTTCTTTATCCATCTAGCTAGTACACCTTGGACCCCATGCGCCTTCACTTTCTCCATCAGCCTGCCATGGGGAACCTTATCAAACGCCTTACTGAAGTCCATGTATATGACATCGACAGCCCTTCCCTCATCAATCAACTTTGTCACTTCCTCAAAGAATTCTATTAAGTTGGTAAGACATGACCTTCCCTGCACAAAACCATGTTGCCTATCACTGATAAGCCCATTTTCTTCCAAATGGGAATAGATCCTATCCCTCAGTATCTTCTCCAGCAGCTTCCCTACCACTGACGTCAGGCTCACCGGTCTATAATTACCTGGATTATCCCTGCTACCCTTCTTAAACAAGGGGACAACATTAGCAATTCTCCAGTCCTCCGGGACCTCACCCGTGTTTAAGGATGCTGCAAAGATATCTGTTAAGGCCCCAGCTATTTCCTTTCTCGCTTTCCTCAGTAACCTGGGATAGATCCCATCCGGACCTGGGGACTTGTCCGCCTTAATGCCCTTTAGAATACCCAACACTTCCTCCCTCCTTATGCCGACTTGACCTAGAGTAATCAAACATCTGTTCCTAACCTCAACATCCGTCATGTCCCTCTCCTCGGTGAATACCGATGCAAAGTACTCGTTTAGAATCTCACCCATTTTCTCTGACTCCAAGAATAACATTCCTCCTTTGTCCTTTAGTGGGCCAATCCTTTCTCTAGTTACCCTCTTTCTCCTTATATATGAATAAAAGGCTTTGGGATTTTCTTTAACCCTGTTTGCTAAAGATATTTCATGACCCCTTTTAGCCCTCTTAATTCCTCGTTTCAGACTGGTCCTACATTCCCGATATTCTTTCAAAGCTTCGTCTTTCATCAGCCGCCTAAACCTTATGTATGCTTCCTTTTTCCTCTTAGCTAGTCTCACAATTTCACCTGTCATCCATGGTTCCCTAATCTTGCCATTTCTATCCCTCATTTTCACAGGAACATGCCTCTCCTGCACGCTAATCAACCTCTCTTTAAAAGCCTCCCACATATCACATGTGGATTTACCTTCAAACAGCTGCTCCCAATCTACATTCCCCAGCTCCTGCCGAATTTTGGTATAGTTGGCCTTCCCCCAATTTAGCACTCTTCCTTTAGGACCACTCTCGTCTTTGTCCATGAGTATTTTAAAGCTTATGGAATTGTGATCACTATTCCCAAAGTAGTCCCCTACTGAAACTTCAAACACCTGGCCGGACTCATTCCCCAACACCAGGTCCAGTATGGCCCCTTCCCGAGTTGGACTATTTACATACTGCTCTAGAAAACCCTCCTGGATGCTCCTTACAAATTCTGCTCCATCTAGACCTCTAACACTAAGTGAATCCCAGTCAATGTTGGGAAAATTAAAATCTCCTATCACCACCACCCTGTTGCTCCTACATCTTTCCATAATCTGTTTACATATTTGTACCTCTATCTCACGCTCGCTGTTGGGAGGCCTGTAGTACAGCCCCAACATTGTTACCGCACCCTTCCTATTTCTGAGTTCTGTCCATATTGCCTCACTGCTCGAGTCCTCCATAGTGCCCTCCTTCAGCACAGCTGTGATATCCTCTTTGACCAGTAATGCAACTCCTCCACCCCTCTTACCTCCCTCTCTATCCCGCCTGAAGCATCGATATCCTGGGATATTTAGTTGCCAATCATGCCCTTCCCTCAACCAAGTCTCAGTAATAGCAATAACATCATACTCCCAGGTACTAATCCAAGCCCTAAGTTCATCTGCCTTACCTACTACACTTCTTGCATTAAAACAAATGCACCTCAGACCACCAGTCCCTTTACATTCATCATCTGCTCCCTGCCTACTCTTCCCCTTAGTCACACTGACTTCATTATCTAGTTCCTTACAGGCTTTTGTTACTACCTCCTTACTGTCAACTGACCTCCTCAATTGGTTCCCATCCCCCTGCCACATTAGTTTAAACCCTCCCCAACAGCTTTAGCAAAAGCACCCCCAAGGACATTGGTTCCAGTCCGGCCCAGGTGTAGACCGTCCAATTTGTAATAGTCCCACCTCCCCCAGAACCGGTCCCAATGTCCCAAAAATCTGAACCCCTCCTTCCTGCACCATCTCTCAAGCCACGCATTCATCCTGACTCTTCTTTCATTTTTACTCTGACTATCACGTGGCACTGGTAGCAATCCTGAGATTACTACCTCTGAGGTCCTACTTTTTAACTTGGCTCCTAACTCCCTAAACTCTGCTTATAGACCTCATCCCGTTTTTTACCTATATCATTGGTGCCTATGTGCACAACGACAACTGGCTGTTCATCCTCCCCCTTTAGAATGTTCTGCAGCCGATCTGAGACATCCCTGACCCGTGCACCTGGGAGGCAACATACCATTCGGGAGCCTCGTTTTCGACCACAGAACCGCCTATCTACTCCCCTTACAATCGAATCCCCTACGACTATAGCCCTTCCACTCTTTTTCCCGCCCTTCTGAACAGCAGAGCCAGCCTTAAGCCAGTCCTAAAGGACATAGCTGCCAGACTGGACCTGAGGTGGGTGGTGACAGAAGCAACACAAAGGGAAAACCTACTTGGCCTCTATACATGACATTAGTGATAGGAGAGACCACCGCAACAGTCCTTGTGGAGACCAAGTCCTGTCTTCACACTCTGCATCATGTTGTGTGGCACTACCACAATGCTAAATGGGGTAGATTCAGAACAATTCTAGTGGCTAAAAACTGAGCAACTATGAAGCTCTGTAGGCATCAGCAGCAAGAAAATTGTATTCCACCACAATCTGTAATCTCAAGGCCTGGTATATCCCTCACTCTACCATTACTATCAAGCCAGGGGACCAGGCCTGGTTCAATGAGGAGTGTAGAAGAGCAGGCTAGGAGCAGCACCAATACCTAAAAATGAGCTGCCAACCTGATAAAGCTACAACACAGGAATTACATGCATGCTAAATGATGGAAGCAGCATGCTATAAACTGAGATAAGTGATCCCATAACCAACGGATCAGATCTAAGCTCTGCAGTCCTGCCACATCCAGCCGTGAATGGTGGTGGACAATTAAACAACTAACTGGAGGAGGTGGCTCCACAAATATCCCCATCCTCAGTGATGGGGGAGCCCAGCACATCAGTGCGAAAGATAGGGCTGAAGCATTTGCAACAATCTGCAGCCAGAAGTGCCGAGCTGATGATCTATCTCGGCCTCCTCCTGAAGTCCCCAGCACCACAGATGCCAGACTGCAGCCAATTCGATTCACTCCGCGTGATATCAAGAAACGACTGAAGGCGCTGGATACTGCAAAAGCTATGGGTCCTGACAATAGATCTGTGCTCCAGAACTTGTCGTGCCCCTATCCAAGCTGTTCCAGTACAGCTACAACACTGGCATCTACCCTGCAATGTGGAAAATTGCCCAGGTTTGTCCTGTACACAAAAAGCAGGACAAGTCCAACCCGGTCAATTACCGCCCCATCAGCCTACTCTCAATCATCAGTAAAGTGATGGAAGGTGTCATCAACAGTGCCATAAAGCGGCACTTGCTTAGCAATAAGCTGCTCAGTGACACTCAGTTTGGGTTCTGCCAGAGCCACTCAGCTCCTGACCTCATTACAGCCTTGGTTCAAACATGGACAAAAGAGCTGAACTCAAGAGGTTAGGTGAGAGTGACTGCCCTTGACATCAAGGCAGCCTTTGACCGAGTTTGGCATCAAGGAGCCCTCGCAAAACTGAAGTCAATGGGAATCAGGGGGAAAACCCTCCACTGGCTGGAGTCATACCTAGCACAAAGGAAGATGGTTGTGGTTGTTGGAGGTCAATCATCTGAGCTCCAGGACATCACTGCAGGAGTTCCTCAGGGTAGTGTCCTAGGCTCAACCATCTTCAGCTGCTTCATTAATGACCTTCCTTCAATCATAAGGTCAGAAGTGGGTATTTTCGCTGATGATTGTATAATGTTCAGCACCATTCGCGACTCCTCAGATACTGAAGCAGTCCGTGTAGAAATGCAGCAAGACCTGAACAATATCCAGGCTTGGGCTGAGAAGTGGTAAGTAACATTTGCGCCACACAAGTGCCAGGCAATGACCATCTCCAACAAGAGAGAATCTAACCATATCCCCTTGACATTCAACGGCATTACCATCACTGTATCCCCCACTATCAACATCCTAGGGGCTACCATTGACCAGAAACTGAACTGGAGTAGCCATATAAATACCGTGGCTACAAGAGCAGGTCAGAGGCTAGGAATCCTGAGGCGAGTAACTCACCTCCTGACTCCCCAAATCCTGTCCACCATCTACAAAGCACAAGTCAGGAGTGTGATGGAATACTCTCCACTTGCCTGGATGGGTGCAGCTCCAACAACACTCAAGAAGCTCGACACCATCCAGGACTAAGCAGCCCGCTTGATTGGCACCTCATCTACAAACATTCACGCCCTCCACCACCGACGCACAGTGGCAGCAATGTGTACCATCTACAAGATGCACTGCAGCAATGCACCAAGGCTCCTCAGACAGCACCTTACAAACCCGTGACCTCTACCAACTAGAAGGACAAGGGCAGCACATAAATGGGAACACCACCACCTGCAAGTTCCCCTCCAAGTCACACACCATCCTGACTTGGAACTACATCGCCGTTCCTTCACTGTCGCTGGGTCAAAATCCTGGCAACTCCCTTCTTAACAGCACTGTGGGTATACCGACCCCAAGTGGACTGCAGCGGTTCAAGAAGGCAGCTCACCAGCACCTTCTCAAGGGCAATTAGGGATGGGCAATAAATGCTGGTCTGGCCAGCGACGCCCACATCCCATGAATGAATTTTTAAAAAATCTATTTCCGAAGCCCAAGATCCCATATGCTTTGCTAATTACTCTCTTAATTTGTCCTGCCACATTCAAAGATGCATGAATCCCCAGGTCCCTCTGTCCCTGTACACTCTTTGGAACTGTGCCATTTTGTCTATATTAAGTCTCCCTATCCCTTCTGCCTAAATGCATCACCTCACACTTGTCTGCATTAAATTCCATCAATTAAAATGGCGGCCACTTGCCCGCCCATTCTGCTAGCCTGTCTATGTCCTGCTGCAGTCAACTGGTATCATCCTCACTGCCACACTTCCAAATTTGATATCATCAGCAAATTTTTTAAATTTTACTCTGTATTCCAATATCCAAGTCATCCATACATAAAAAAAACAGTGGACCTAGTACTGAACCTTGGGTAACACCACTGTCTACCATTCCCCCAGTCTGAAAAACAACCATTTACCATGGTGCCCTGTTGTCTGTCCTTAAGGCAATGTTTTATCCAAGCTGACACTGACATAGTGTAGTGTTTGATTGATCTGGTTTTGCTTGTATTAGTCTGTCCACTGATCTGTGTTCACTGCGTTTGATTGCTTAAGCCTCTGGGTGGAGCTGAAGAGTTGAAACTGAAACCAAAAGAGCAGAGTTAAAATGTTCGAAAGCTAACAGGGACTCTTCTGAAGAAGACATTGTACTGAGATCTTGTAAGAGCTTGAGATAGTTTAAAGTGCTATCAATAAACTAGTTGGTGATTTAATACAAGTGTGATATCTGCATTGCTTTGAGATAAATCATATATATATCAAGCAACCTGGCATAAACATACCACATTGCTATTCCATGAGCCTTAATTTTTTAACCAGCCTTTTATGTGGTATTTTGTCAAACACTTTCTCAAATTCTATATAGACAACATCCACTGCATTCCCTTCATCAACCTTCTCTGTTATTTCATCAAAAGATTCATCTAGAGTAGTCAAGCATGATCTGCCTTAATTAACTCAATCATCTCCAAGTTCCTGTTGTTTTTATTCCCTATTTATTGTTTCTAAAACCTTACTCACCACTGATGTTAAACTGACCAGCCTCTAGTTACTAGGAATATTGCCTGTGTTTGGCACATCTCGCTGTTTAGCATGCATTTGAAGAAAAGAATTAAAGAGGGAGGGCGTCAGTGAGAGGTCTCATGATGGAATGAAATGATTCATTTTTAAGTCACATGAGTTTGAGAATTAGTTCTTCTTACTTTAGTCAATATTTGTTAAACATTATGCTAGGACTGCGTTATTTAAAGTAATAATGATGACTCCTATAATATGAACTGGACTTTTCTTATTCATAAAGTGCAAGTTACTCTGTAACACCACCACATGTTCTATCCATTTCTCAGCCTCAGAAAAGTCAGTGACTATATATAAAATAATAATAATTTTTTAAAAATCTGTTCTTGGGTGCGCAAAGCTGGCAAGGCCATATTCATTGCTCATCTCTAGTTGCTCTGAGGGTATTAAGGGTCAACAGTGCAGTGTGTGACTGGAGTCATATATAGGCCTGTGCTTATAGGGGTGGTAGCTTTCTTCCCTGAAGGACATTAATTACCCACTTGGGTTTTTATGACAATCCAGCAGCTTTCATGGTTATTTTAACTGGTGCTAGCACACAAATCACCAGATTTATTTAATTCAATTTCCACAACTGCCAGGTTGGGATTTGAGCTCACAATCTCTTGATTGCTGGTTCAGTACCATGACCACAAGGCTATCGTATACATTAAAGAGGAATAGTATACTTCACTGATGCCCAAAATATAATTTTATTTAATTTAACAGCTCATCGTATCATATTTTTCATCGACGAGTTATAGTCATTTCATGCCTGGAAGTAAAAACCGTACTATACAGACCTCTTTGACATATCTTATATTTGAGGGAATATTCAGACTCCCAAAGTGTTAAATTTAAGGTGTACATGTATGTTATGTATCGGGTTATTTTTGGGAGTGATACAAAATGCATGTTAAAATGTTGGAAACCCCCACAATCATTTTACATTGATTCTCCACTGATTAAATCATAGTATATGAGTATGTTGTATAAAAGGGCCTGCTGCAACTTCATCTTTTATCAATTAGTTCATTTTACAAGATATATTTCAAGATGTGAATGATTTGGTTTAGCAAAATAATTATCAGTGCACACTGCAATGTGGTAAAGAATAGGGTCCTTTTCCTTCACTGACCATGTGAACATTTGGTCTATTATTGAGTTTCCTGCCTTTGTGAAGTCTGTGAGTATTTAATTTTCCATAGGTATGGAATCCAAATTCTATGTGTTTCCCCCCTGTTGAAGTTAGACCTGTTACTTAGGGGCCTGCAGGAGATGTAAATGCCAGGACCCTCTCTTGGGGTAATGTGGGTAATATTTTAAAGTGCTGTTAATATTTTACAGGGTAGTTCCAGTGGAAATTTTTTTGGGAAAAACACGTGCTTCAAATGAAGTAAAATTTCTATGTATAATTATTATGAGGCTAATTGCAGTTGGTCTATGTTGCTTTGTGCTACAATAGGTGGTGCAAAAGCTACAGAGCATCTCTTCCACCTCTTTATAGAGAAAAGAATATTGAGGAAATTTCCATCTTGGTGATTGCTTGCATGCTTGATTGCATTTTAAATAAGAGAAAGCAGGATTCTCAATGGCTGATTGATGGTCCATTATCTACACAGGATGGTAGTACATGCTCTTTTCCCTCTAGGACCTACATTGGAATTTATTTCAGGCTAATGGGATGAAGGTTTCCTCTGTATTTCAATAGTAAGGACACTATGTGTTGCATGGGTGATTATTTTTAGTGGTAATTGATAAATTTGCAGTCTTGAAGCTATACTAATTTCTGACATTTGAAATATGGAATTGAAAATAATACATCCTTAACAACTTTCCTAAACTGTCTATGCATCAAATTATACATTGGTGGTTTCAATTTATGCTATCAATATTTATAGAATAAAAAGTATTTTTATGTTTGGAAGTTAATACAAATTCAGTGTAAACCAAACATGGAATAAATATAAACTTACTGTTTTAGGCTGTTTTGTGCACTTACAGCGTATTTTACAATAACAGATTGCTTGGCTTGCACAGTACGGGCCTTTCCACTATATTGACTCAGTAGTAGCATTCCTGCCTTGGAATTAAAGGTCATGGCCTCAAGCCACACCAGAAACCTGAGCACCTGATCTAGGCTGACCCTTCAGTGTAGTACAGTTCTCACGTCTTACACAATCCCTGTTTATCCTGGACAGCTGCTTATATCGGGCAAATAGCACTAACCATTTGCTACTACCATAGGCCTCAATTACAAAGGCACTGTTTAAACTGCATTAAGCGGCCCAGCTATTTCGGGCTGTTAAGCTACAGTGTACAGCTTGTTAAAGTTCGATTATCTATCAGTGGGGCCTTTAGAGTTCCTGCCACTACTGTGAGCCCTTTTTTGCCGACTTGCAGAGCTTGAACATTTCGGCTCCATTAAAAATTAACATGACTGTCTGCCTGCCTCTTGAATTAATTCAGTCTTTAATCCATTGTTTTTTGAACTTGAGATAGATCTGACTTTTACCTTCCCATTGTTACAACTAGGTGAGGAAGGGGTCTCAGCCTCCCCTTTTGCCCCTTCTCTCGTTTGACCACAACAGGGTTTATTCTTTTAACACAGTGATTTAGTTTACCACCTTAGTGATCACTTGCTCACTGCCCTCTAATTATAATTGTAAATGAACCAATCAGACAGGTTTTCTGGAGTTTAAACAAGAAAAATGTAGGTTAATAACCTTATCACTCTGAACCATTTAAAGTTACTAAAATATGTGACGCATCCATGCTCACATTCATATGAGAGGCACACACACATATACAAAGATACAAAGGGGAAAAAAGAGTTGGGAGGTTGAAGGTCCATAATAAATGGAATTCAAATTCTGAGTTTCAGTGTCCTTAGTTGAAGTTAAAGTCACGAAGTCCTCGTTGGGCCACGTGCACAATTCGGGTTTGCTTCTCCGGTTCCGGAATCACAGAATCACAGATATGTTACAGCGCAGAAGGAGGCCATTCGACCCATCGTGTCCACACTGGTTCTCTGAAAGAGCAATTCCCATCAATCCCATTCCCCTGCCTACTCCCCATAACCCTGCACATTCTTCCTTTTCATATAACTGTCGAATACCCTTTTGAATGCTTCAATTGAAACTGCCTCCATCACTTTCTCAGGCAGCGCATTCCATACCTTAACCACTCGCTGCATGAAAAAGCTTTCCTCATGTCACTTTTGCTTCTCTTACCAAATACTTTAAATCTGTGCCCTCTCGTTCTTGATCCTTTCACAAGTGGGAACAGTTTCTCTCTATCTACTCTGTCCAGACCCTTCATGATTTTGAATATTTCTATCAAATCACCTCTCAGCCTTCTCTTCTCCAAGGAAAACAGTCCTAACTTCTCCAATCTATCTTCATAACTGAAATTCCTCATCCCTGGAACCATTCTTGTGAATCTTTTCTGTACTCTCTCCAATGCCCTCACGTCTTTCCTAAAGTGCGGCGCCCAGAATTGGATGCAATACTCCAGCTGAGGCCGAACTATTGTCTTTCACAAGTTCAACATAACTTCCTTGCTCTTGTACTCTATGCCTCTATTAATAAAGCCCAGGATACTGTTTGCTTTATTAACTGCTCTCTCAACCTGTCCTGCCACCTTTAATGACATACACATATACCTAGGTCCCTAGGCTCCTGCACCCCCTTTAGAATTGTGCCCTTAATTCTGTATTGTCTCTCCATATTCTTCCTACCAAAATGAATCACTTCACATTCATCTGCCACCTGTCTGCCCATTCCACCAACTTGCCTATGTCCTTTTGAAGTTCTACACTATCCTCCTCACAGTTCACAATGCTTCCAAGTTTTGTATCATCTGCAAACTTTGAAATTGTGCCCTGTACACCAAGGTCTAGGCCATTAATACATATCAAGAAAAGCAAGGGTCCCAATACTGATCCCCAGGGAACTCCACTACAAACCTTCCTCCAGCCCGAAAAACATCCATTAACCACTACACTTTGTTTCCTGTCACTCAGCCAATTTTGTATTCATGTTGCTATCGTCCCTTTTATTCCATGAGCTTCAAGTTTGCCCACAAGTCTGTTGTGTGGCACTGTATCAAATGCCTTTTGGAAGGCAGGAGAGGGGCTTTATCCGTGTCCCCTGGTTGCAGCCTAGTAGTCTGGAGGTTTAGTACCTGCCACCAAGACTTCCCTGGGACTTTACTGGAGAGAGAGAGATGTTCCTTCCTTGGAGTTCAGCTACTGTCTGCCTTCAGAGGCACAGTTCACAAACTCTCAGAATCACACAGGCAGGTATGTCATGTGACCACCTCTGTGGTTGAAACAGAAGTTTCTGGAATGCTTTTTGAAATTCAAAGTTCTTCAGACATATTCGGTGGTGGGGTTGACTCTTTCAAAGTCATAGAGTCATAGAGAGATACAGCACTGAAACAGGCCCTTTGGCCCACCCAGTCTGTGCCGACCATCAACCATCCATTTTATACTAAGCCTACATTAATCCCATATTCCCTACCACATCCCCACCTTCCCTCAATTCTCCTACCACCTACCTACACTAGGGGCAATTTACAATGGCCAATTTACCTATCAACCTACAAGTCTTTGGCTGTGGGAGGAAACCGGAGCACCTGGCAGAAACCCACGCGGTCACAGGGAGAACTTGTAAACTCCGCACAGATAGTACCCAGAACCGAACCCGGGTCACTAGAGCTGTGAGGCTGTGGTGCTAACCACTGCGCCACTGTGCCACTCATTCAATGGATAATGATGGCTTTTGACGACCAACATTGATAAAACCATTCTAGGTGATTGAATCAGAGCACATCCCTATTGTTCTAGCTAGACTGGGTAATCACCTCTGTCTCCCAGCCGGCCTTTGGCTTTTCATATGCAAGTTGTGCGTGGCCATCTTTAACTGGTCTGTTCTGCCTTTTAATAGTTATTTGTAATAATGTCCAGTAAAGAAGGCACAGGCAGAGTTCCATGTGACGAAATTAATATTTTCCATTTGGCATGCGGATTTTCTGTCACACCATGCATTGTTCCAAATTCTGGAGCCTAATAATTACTCATTATACTGTACCTGGGGAGCCTTCAGCTTTACTAATTTTGAGCAGTGTATCCAGTAAAGTTATGCAAGAAGGTTGTCTGTGAATAATCATGCACACTTATGGCCATCACAGCATAACTGAGGAATAGGTAATGAGGAAATGTACAAAAACTTGAATAGACATACAGCAAATTAAAGGATTTATACTATGGCTATAGATACTGTACTGACTATATATGGCATACTATAAAAGGTGGACATAGCCTGTGCTTTAAAGTTCTAAGAGCATTTGATAATTACATTCTGGGTGGAGTTTTAACTGTTGAAGCAACTGTTACCAAGTTCCTTCACCATACTTGCTGCTATTGTGGTAGTGGTTCCATAGTGGACAGTCTCTGTGGGTCTTGTTGAAGGGGAAGCATGCATTTTGTTTTATTTTTAAGAATTGATCTTATGATGAGAAGTAATTTTATATGTTATACTTGCTGTCGTGTACAGGAGGCAAATTGCATTCATACCAGTGTCCAGGTCAACAGTTATCTGTGAATCAATATCACTAAAACAGATGATATAGTCATTTATTTCATTGCTTTTTGTGGAACCTTGCTGTGTGCAAACTGGCTGCTGTGTTTCCCTACTTTACAACATTGACTGCACTTCAAAAGTACTTAATTGCCTGTGCAGCACTTTGGGGTGTCCTGAGGTTGCGAAAGGTACTATATAAATATAGTATGCATATTCTTTCTTTATGTTTTAAGATGCTTTGGTTTTAAATGTGATGTTGTGAAGTTAAGGTGGTGACCCATCACTTTATTTTGTTTGCAGCCTTAAAATTGTAACCACATTCTTAAACTGGAGATGCAGTGGATTGGACACTGTCCCTTCACCTTTTAAAGCTGAATTTGGAACCACCACTGATGGGATGATAATCTCACTCTGATAATTTTATGAGTTACAACTGCAATGGGTTTCAGCGTTGTTAACCCAATCCCTAGTGGATCCTAATGCAAACACTGAATCAACAGTTACACTCAGATAGGCTGAAAGCATTGCTGGTATGGGAAATGACGCAATAGAATTGGTTTTTCTGGGATTGAATTTAAACCACATTGTTGGTGGAATGTGGAGGAAGTCAATATATTAATGTATAGCAGCAGGTTACCATAATGAATGTACTTATGTCTTACTGTTACTTGGAATTAGGACGACCATGCTGACAACCATAACAAAATATAAGAAAATGGACCAATTAATGATCTATTTGGACCAACCAAGCTCATTCTGCCCCAAGTTGAAGTCCTCCATTAGTGGTAAGGTGTTTTACCACTCGTGACAAGAACTGAAATTTAAATATACTACACTATTGTGTGAACAACTCCAACAAAATTAAGATAGGATGACCTTTTTGAACAGAGAAATGTCTGTTTCAGTGTAAAACTCCATTGAACAGGTTTCAAAATAATCTAATAATCTTGGCCAGCTTTTGCATAGTTGAATACTGCAAAAGTGCAGACTGACTCATGAATGCCCTGTTGCTTGGGCATTGAGAATAATGGGATAAGATTTTTTTTAAACTCCTCAGTTCTGTGGATAAGCCATTCTGCAAAAGAATGTTACAAAATGGTACACCTGACTTCAAAACTTACCATTGTGGAAGATATACTGCAAGTAAATAGTTCATTATGTAAGTATAAACACTAAGAATCATTGTATACATGTTCAGTAATAATCACCAATATTACAATAGTGTAGCTGTGTTCTGGGACTGAGTGGGACAAGAAAATTATTGTTTTACCACAGAAGCTGGGATCAAATCAAACTTGGAACTGATGGAATTAAAGTCTCCATTTTATGTATGCTATAGGGACACAAATGAAATGAGTTAGAGCAGTTCCTAGTGCAGTATAAGAATTTGAAAGGGTTAATGTTTGGGACAGTGTGAGTAGTACCTCCTATGATGATGCAAGAGATCACATGAGAGAGACTTGAAGGAGAAGCAGTATGGCATCAGTGGAGTTAAATATACTTGTTTAAAACTGTATATAGTTCTCTAACATGTAATAAACTGGTTATTGTTAAAACTTACTGAAGACTCAGTAGTCTCTCCTAGCTAGAACTAACCAACCAAACATACAATATGGTGAACAGTGGTGGTTCTTGCCATACAACAACCAGAAAATTTTGAAAAGGTTGGAAAGTCAGACCTGGAAAAAATGGTGTCAAAATTGCAGAGGTCGAGAAGAGGCTGTGAGGGGTGTCAGGGAGTCAGCTTGCAGAGGCATTCAGGCTGCACCACAGAGGCATGGTGGGCTGTGAGGAAAAAAAAATCCCGGTCCAGTGATCACAGGCTTTGAGTCAGAGAACCAAGCAATGGTCGAGGATCTGCTGAGCAACCGTTAAAAAAGGTAGAAAATTGTTCTTAATGGTGCACTAGGCAGGCAGCACCAAGAAAACCAAATCCCTAGCAAAGGTGGATTGAGGGCGGCGCCATTACATGTGGCAACCGCAAGGCTGCATGAAAAGAAAAAAAGCGGCTGCAAATGCTTGATACTCTGGGAGAAGGGGGTAAAGAGATTATCAAAATAACGCTGCAAATCTGTGTTAAAGAAATAAATACCTAGTCGAGCAGAGAAATTTCCCAAAGAAAGACAGTGACTCCAGTGTTACAACCTGGGTGAGAACAGTGTCTAGGGGTCCCTCTCAGCCTTCACCTGCTCTTGCCATAACAGGGTTTAATTTGTTAAAAACACGTGTTTTTAGATCCCCCTTGGTGAATCCTTGTTTACCACTTTCCAATTATAAGGCAAAGAAACCATTTTATGTTTTCTTAGGTTTAAAGAAGAAAAGTTGAAATTTATTAAACTTAAACTCTAATTCGGTTAATGCCTATGGATACATGACACACCCACGCTAGCATGCATATGCGATACACACATGCAAATAGAGACAGTAAAGAGCAGAAGAAAAATAAAGTGGAAAAGTTTGAGGCAATATCTGAAGAGTTTTTGTTACAGTTCTTTGAGCTCACTGTAGAGTCCTTAATTGTAGGTAGATCTTGCTTTTCACTGGGGCACTGTATTCTTCTTAAACCTTGTTCGCTGTATGAGACTTTTCTCTCTTGCGGTTCATGTGTCTTCAGTGGATTCAGAGGCTTGTGAGAAATAGATGGGAGCAGACAGGAGAGATCGTCTCATGTCAGGAACAAACAGACACTCTGAGTTCAAACTCTCTGTGGCTAGTTCAAAAGACCCTGGAACAGCGAGTTAGTCATGTGGACTGTATCACTTAGCAGTCTCTTGAATGCTTCTCTCACACACAATACCTGGTGATCAAGGTCCATTGTGGGTTGAATGTCAGGGAATGGTCCTTTGTCCTTCCAAGCACTGGCTATTAATATGCAAATGTCTTTTCCAGCCACGGCTGATCTGTTTAACAAGTCATTTCCCCGCTCCAGCAACAGTTTAAAATCAATGTTCATGTCAAAATTAATGTGCCTCATTCTTGGCAGGTGGGGGCCTTGTAATGACAGCAGCGTGAGTGAGTGCGAGGCTGAGCAGTGTGGGAAAACTTCCAATACTGGAAGGAAAGTTTAAAACAGCAAGTAAACGACCTAGAAATCTTGGAAAAGCCATGGATCATAAATTTATTCTAACAGAGAGGTTAGGACACGTGGAAGGACCAAATCAAAATCAAAACTGGTTACTTTGGAGAAAAAAGTTTTTGAGGTACAGAATTACTTCAAAATTAGACAGTACATCTGAAGCAGAACAAGTCAACATATTACTTTATTCCATAGGAGCAAAAGCAGACGATGTTATTGAAGACAAAGCATTAATGAGACATCAGATAAATTTGAAGAAGTCTGAAAAGCCTTTGATAATGATGTCAACCTGAGGAGCAACAAGATTCTAGAAAGGGCCAAATTCAACAGAAGGTTCCAGAAACCAGGTGAACTGATGGATGCTTTTATTAATGATCTTTACAGGCTAGTTGATGGATGCGAATATGGAGACCCAAATGCTGAATTAATACGAGACTGCACTGTAGTAGGTATTGCTGATGAATCCCTTTCAGATTTATTGCAGTCTAAGAAAGACCTCACCCTAGACAAAGCAATTCAGCTGGTGAGACAAGCAGAGGTCCATAAGCAGAACAGAGCAATCTTGAGAGGTGAAGAAAAACCTTGGTTCAGGAAACCTCCAGTGACCGTACAGTTCCTTAAATATAGGACTGTAAAAGAAGCACCAGAGAAGAAGGTATACCTGGGGGGGGGGGGGGGGGGGGTTGGGGGGGGGCAGTGCCGGCGGGGGGAATGCAAGATGCCATGAAACGCTGTGGTGCCAAAAAGACTCACAGGCATGAACAATGTCCTGCAAACAAAAATGTGCCAAAGTAAAACCTTTATTTTCATAGCTTCTCAAGGAAAAGTCTTCACGCAAAGAGCTATTAATGAAATTGAACAAACTCCACCAGAAGAGAAATCAGAAAACTTCCTTGGTGAGATCAATGACCCTAATCATACATTCCGGACTGTAGATATATATGACCACGGACATATCACCAACTTTAAACTAAACATTGGAGTAAGGGTAACAGTTTTATCAGTCAAGAACTGCGGTTATCAACACATTGCCTGAAACCAACAGAAACTCAGTTGCACGGTCCAGGAGGGATTGAACTGAAAGTCAAAGGAAAGCTACAGGCAGCACTCCAGTACTAGGGAAAACAGATGTTGGAAACACTGTATGTTCTATGTAAGAATCAAAAATTTTCTTCTTTGAGCAGAAGTGCTTGTATAGACCTTAATCTAATCAGGAAAATGGAAGAAGTTAAGCAGCAAGAACACAGGAGTCACTTCCAAAATGATTTTCAGAAGTTATTTACTGGTCTAGAAAGACGTAAGACTGAATATAGCATTACTTTGCGAAAAGATGCTAAACCTGTATGTCTTTTCACTCCTAGGAAGATACCACACCCACTAATGAAGCAAGTGCAACTTCAGCTAGAAGAAATGACTATGATGGGAGTCATTTCTCCTGTCACTGAGCCTACAGGGTGGTGTTCAGGAATGGTTCCAGTTCCTAAACCTAACGGCACTCTTCGCATTTGTGTAGACTCAACCCAACTTAATAAGGTTGTGGCAAGAGAAATTCATCCAATATCCTCAGTAGATAAAAGCTTGGCAAACTTATCCAAAAGTACCATGTTCACAAAGCTTGAAGCGAATAGTGGCTTTTGGCAAGTCCCGTTGGATAAGAAGTCAAGGTTACTGACAACCTTCATTACTCCACTCGGAAGATTTTGTTTTAATCGTTTACCATTCAGTATAACATCAGCCTGGAAATATTCCAAAGAACTATGTCAAAAATTCTACAGGGGCTTAAAGGAGTAATATGCCATATGGATGACATCTTAGTCCATGGTGAATCCGCCAAAGAATATGACCTGAGCGTTGGAGTGGTTTTGAATCATCTACAAAAAGGACTGACACTTAATGACACTTTTCAAAAACATTTATTCATTTTCTAGGACACATTGTTAGTAGCAAGGGTATAATGGCAGACCCACAAAAGACGAGAGCCATTAGTGAATTCCCAATTCCTACTTTTGTCCAAGATCTTCAATGATTCCTTGGAATGGTTAATCAGTTGACAAAATTTCTGCCCAATCTAGTGCAGGTTATTGAACCCTTAAGCCAACTATTAAGGACAGCTCAAACATGACCATTGGAATGCACATCATTGCAGCAGCTTATTCGGAAGCAGAGAGTGCTGAGTGAGTGATCATCTGGGAAGGACAGTTTCAACTTAAACTTAATTTTCCTTTTGTTTTCGGCGGACCAGGGGGCTGCTGGGTAAGTAAAAACCTATATATTTGGGCTGTTTCTGAACCCGAGACACTACACGTGTAGTGTCTCCCACCCTCCCTCCTCCTCTACCAAAAAGAAAGGACTCGCTGCTGTGTAGATAAGGTAAGGCTTTTTCTATTTCACTTTTTTTTTATCGTGAGATTGGTAAAAACTTTTCGTTCCTTTTTCATTTATCTAAGTTAAGCTTAAGATTAAAAATGGCAGGAGATCTCAGACCCGTGTTATGCTCATCTTGCTCAATGTGGGAACTCAGGGACACGGCTGATGTCCCTGACTCCTTCACGTGCAGGAAGTGTGTCCAGCTGCAGCTCTTGTTAGACCGCATGACGGCTCTGGAGCTGCGGATGGACTCACTTTGGAGCATCCGCGATGCTGAGGAGGTCGTGGATAGCACGTTTAGCGAATTGGTCACACCGCAGATTAGGATTGCTGAGGAAGAAAGGGAATGGGTGACCAAAAGGAAGAGAAAGAGCAGGAAGGCAGTGCAGGTGTCCCCTGCGGTCATCTCCCTCCAAAACAGGTATACCGTTTTGGATACTGTTGAGGGAGATGGCTCACCAGGGGAAGGCAGCAGTAGCCAGGTTCATGGCACCGTGGCTGGCTCTGCTTTTCGGAAGGGCGGGAAAAAGAGTGAAAGGGCTATAGTCATAGGGGATTCAATTGTAAGGGGAGTAGATAGGCAGTTCTGTGGTTGAAAACGAGACTCCCGAATGGTATGTTGCCTCCCAGGTGCACGGGTCAGGGATGTCTCAGATCGGCTGCAGAACATTCTGAAGGGGGAGGGTGAACAGCCAGTTGTCGTTGTGCACATAGGCACCAATGATATAGGTAAAAAACGGGATGAGGTCCTACAAGCAGAATTTAGGCAGTTAGGAGCCAAGTTAAAAAGTAGGACCTCAGAGGTAGTAATCTCAGGATTGCCACCAGTGCCACGTGATAGTCAGAGTAGAAATGAAAGAAGAGTCAGGATGAATGCGTGGCTTGAGAGATGGTGCAGGAGGGAGGGGTTCAGATTTTTGGGACATTGGGACCGGTTCTGGGGGAGGTGGGACGATTACAAATTGGACGGTCTACACCTGGGCCGGACTGGAACCAATGTCCTTGGGGGTGCTTTTGCTAACGCTGTTGGGGAGGGTTTAAACTAATGTGGCAGGGGGATGGGAACCAATTGAGGAGGTCAGTTGACAGTAAGGAGGTAGTAACAAAAGCCTGTAAGGAACTAGATGATGAAGTCAGCGTGACTAAGGGAAAGAGTAGGCAGGGAGCAGATGATGTATGCAAAGGGACTGGTGGTCTGAGGTGCATTTGTTTTAATGCAAGAAGTGTAGTAGGTAAGGCAAATGAACTTAGGGCTTGGATTAGTACCTGGGAGTATGATGTTATTGCTATTACTGAGACTTGGTTGAGGGAAGGGCATGATTGGCAACTAAATATCCAGGATATCGATGCTTCAGGCGGGATAGAGAGGGAGGTAAAAGGGGTGGAGGAGTTGCATTACTGGTCAAAGAGGATATCACAGCTGTGCTGAAGGAGGGCACTATGGAGGACTCGAGCAGTGAAGCAATATGGGCAGAACTCAGAAATAGGAAGGGTGCGGTAACAATGTTGGGGCTGTACTACAGGCCTCCCAACAGCGAGCGTGAGATAGAGGTACAAATATGTAAACAGATTATGGAAAGATGTAGGAGCAACAGGGTGGTGGTGATAGGAGATTTTAATTTTCCCAACATTGACTGGGATTCACTTAGTGTTAGAGGTCTAGATGGAGCTGAATTTGTAAGGAGCATCCAGGAGGGTTTTCTAGAGCAGTATGTAAATAGTCCAACTCTGGAAGGGGCCATACTGGACCTGGTGTTGGGGAATGAGCCCGGCCAGGTGGTTGAAGTTTCAGTAGGGGACTACTTTGGGAATAGTGATCACAATTCCGTAAGTTTTAGAATACTCATGGACAAAGACGAGAGTGGTCCTAAAGGAAGAGTGCTAAATTGGGGGAAGGCCAACTATACCAAAATTCGGCAGGAGCTGGGGAATGTAGATTGGGAGCAGCTGTTTGAAGGTAAATCCACATTTGATATGTGGGAGGCTTTTAAAGAGAGGTTGATTAGCGTGCAGGAGAGACATGTTCCTGTGAAAATGAGGGATAGAAATGGCAAGATTAGGGAACCATGGATGACAGGTGAAATTGTGAGACTAGCTAAGAGGAAAAAGGAAGCATACGTAAGGTCTAGGAGGCTGAAGAAAGACAAAGCTTTGAAAGAATATCGGGAATGTAGGACCAATCTGAAACGAGGAATTAAGAGGGCTTAAAGGGGTCATGAAATATCTTTAGCAAACAGTGTTAAGGAAAATCCAAAAGCCTTTTATTCATATATAAGGAGAAAGAGGGTAACTAGAAAAAGGATTGGCCCACTCAAGGACAAAGGAGGAAAGTTATGCATGGAGTCAGAGAAAATGGGTGAGATTTTAAACGAGTACTTTGCATCGGTATTCACCGAGGAGAGGGACATGACGGATGTTGAGGTTAGGGGCAGATGTTTGATTACTCTAGGTCAAGTCGGCATAAGGAGGGAGGAAGTGTTGGGTATTATAAAAGGCATGAAGGCGGACAAGTCCCCAGGTCCGGATGGGATCTATCCCAGGTTACTGAGGGAAGCAAGAGAGGAAATAGCTGGGGCCTTAACAGATATCTTTGCAGCATCCTTAAACATGGGTGAGGTCCCGGAGGACTGGAGAATTGCTAATGTTGTCCCCTTGTTTAAGAAGGGTAGCAGGGAAAATCCAGGTAATTATAGACCGGTGAGCCTGATGTCAGTGGTAGGGAAGCTGCTGGAGAAGATACTGAGGGATAGGATCTATTCCCATTTGGAAGAAAATGGGCTTATCAGTGATAGGCAACATGGTTTTGTGCAGGGAAATCATGTCTTACCAACTTAATAGAATTCTTTGAGGAAGTGACAAAGTTGATTGATGAGGGAAGGGCTGTAGATGTCCTATACATGGACTTCAGTAAGGCGTTTGATAAGGTTCCCCATGGTAGGCTGATGGAGAAAGTGAAATCGCATGGGGTCCAGGGTGTACTAGCTAGATGGATAAAGAACTGGCTGGACAACAGGAGACAGAGACTAGTAGTGGAAGGGAGTTTCTCAAAATGGAGACGTGTGACCAGTGGTGTTCCACAGGGATCCGTGCTGGGACCACTGTTGTTTGTGATATACATAAATGATTTGGAGGACAGTATAGGTGGTCTGATTAGCAAGTTTGCAGACGACACTAAGATTGGTGGGGTAGCAGATAGTGAAGGGGACTGTCAGAGAATACAGCAGAATATAGATAGATTGGAGAGTTGGGCAGAGAAATGGCAGATGGAGTTCAATCAGGGCAAATGTGAGGTGATGCATTTTGGAAGATCCAATTCAAGAGTGAACTATACAGTAAATGGAAATGTCCTGGGGAAAACTGATGTACAGAGAGATTTGGGTGTTCAGGTCCATTGTTCCCTGAAGGTGGCAACGCAGGTCAATAGAGTGGTCAAGAAGGCATACGGCATGCTTTCCTTCATCGGACGGGGTATTGAGTACAAGGGTTGGCAGGTTGTTACAGTTGTATAAGACTTTGGTTCGGCCACATTTGGAATACTGCGTGCAGTTCTGGTCGCCTCATTACCAAAAGGATGTAGATGCTTTGGAGAGGGTACAGAGGAGGTTCACCAGGATGTTGCCTGGTATGGAGGGCGCTAGCTATGAAGAGAGGTTGAGTAGATTAGAATTATTTTCATTAGAAAGACGGAGGTTGAGGGGGGACCTAATTGAGGTGTACAAAATCATGAGAGGTATAGACAGGGTGGATAGCAAGAAGCTTTTTCCCAGAGTGGGGGATTTAATTACTAGGGGTCACGAGTTCAAAGTGAAAGGGGAAAAGTTTAGGGGGGATATGCGTGGAAAGTTCTTTACGCAGAGGGTGGTGGGTGCCTGGAACGCATTGCCAGCGGAGGTGGTAGACGCGGGCACGATAGCGTCTTTTAAGATGTATCTAGACAGATACATGAATGGGCAGGAAGCAAAGAGATACAGACCCTTAGAAAATAGGCGACATGTTTAGATAGAGGATCTGGATCGGCGCAGGCTTGGAGGGCCGAAGGGCCTGTTCCTGTGCTGTAATTTTCTTTGTTCTTTGTTCTATCAGGAGCAGGCATTTCAAAGGATCAAGGAAATGTTGATTTCGCCTGATATCTTAGTGCATTATGACCCCTCACTATCAACCATAATTGCAGCAGATGCCTCATCTACAGGGTTAAGGGCAGTCCTTTTTCAAGAACAGCCAGATGGATGTCACAGACAATATTATGTGTCTCGAGCATTGTCTGAGACTGAGACGAGCTGTCATCGAGAAAGAAGCTCTTGCAATCACGTGGGCTTGTGAAAAGGTCTCATATTATATCATCGGCTTAAAGATTGTCATAGAGACAGACTAAGTTTCCTTACTTGATGAAAAGGAACTCGCTAGAATGCCTCCAAGAATTCAGAGATTCCGGTTGAGGCTAATGAGATTCATGTATGAAATGGTGTATGTACAGGGCTCGCTGCAAACGACAGCAGATGCATTGTTCAGAGCTACTGTTGACCATCCTACACAACAGAATGTTAATTTCATTAATGAGATTGAGTCATATTCTCAGTTCACTGCATCACAATGGCCGGCAAGCTCAAAAAAGCACAAGAAATTCATTATGCTCAGATGCAAGATGAGGACTGCATCAGTGTCCGCCAATATTGCACACAAGGTTGGCCATAGCAGCATCCCAGTGGTACGGTGATGAAAATCTTCTTTGAGCACAGAAAGCACTTAACTATTCTGGATGAATTGTTGGTATATGATGAGAGACTGGTGATCCTGGTCTCACTCCGGGCAGACATCTTGGAGAAAATACACCAGGGCCACATGGGTATCACAAAATGGAGAGCACAGGCTCAGTCATCTGTATGGTGGCCGGGAATATAGAGAGATTTGGAAGAAATGATTTCTAATTGCCAGTTTTGCGCAGTGCACAGACCAGACCAGAGGGAACCCCTTATCTCGACCCAATTTCCAACCAGACCGTGGGTTGGATCTATTCATATTTAATGGGACATCTGACCTGATTGCCATTGATTATTTTTCCAGGTGGATCAAAGTCAAGCGTTTATACACAATGACTACTGAGGCAGTCATTCTAGCTTTAACAGAGATCTTTGTAACACACATCATTCCTGATAAGATTGTTGAAAAGATTGTTACTGGTCCACAATCTGCAAATGATTGCTTTACACACTTTGCAGAAAACTATGAATTTATGCATCTTACAAGTTCTCCTAGATATCCTCAATCTAATGGTGAAGCTGAAAGAGGAGTCAGAAATATCAAAGCACTGTTAAAGAAGAATGAAAATTTTCAAACAGTGCTCCTGAACTATAGATCGACTCCATTGCTATGTGGATTAGCACCATCAGAACTTCCCATCCTACCCAAAAAATTACTTCCAGGGCTAGAAGTCCAGGATTGTCAGAGAGTTTCAAGACAGAGCAAAGTCTTATCGAAAACGACAAGCTTATTACTATAACAGGAGATACCATACCAAGAACCTACCTAAGTTGATTGAAGGAGAAAAGGTGTGGGTACGAGACTAAGGCAGAGAAGAAGTAATCATCCAGAGAGATGATAATCAACAGATATCTTATTTAGTACATACTTCAGAAGGTACTATGAGAAACAGGAGAAATCTTATTTCTATTCATCAAAGACGTCAATCAGTCATATATTTGGATGAACCAGATGTTGAACCTGAAATTCAGAAAACATCAGATACTACAAACCTCAATGAAGGCCGTCCAAGTCAAGAAACAAGAGTTCAGAGAAAGACTTCTGATCTTCCAAGTCTGACAGCAACATGATCATGGAGAGTTGTGAAGCCTCGGTGACAGATTGAATCTGTGATGTCAGAGACTTGGGGGGGAGATGGGGTAGTATGTAAAAGTAAAAATGAATGTATAAAAAGATATATGGACAAAGACTTGGGGGCAGATGTAGTATAAGGGTTTGAAAGGGTTAATGTTTGGGACAGTGTGAGTAATACCTCCCACTATGATGACATAAGAGATCACATGAGAGAGAGACTTGAAGGAGAAGTTGCATGGCATCAGTGGAGTTAGACATACTTATGTAAAGCTGTGTATAGTTCTCTAATATGTAATAAACTAGTTATTGTTAAAATTTACCAAAGACTCAGTAATCTCTCCTAACTAGACTAACCAAACATACACCATCTAGTGTCTAAGAGTCCTCACAGCATTAATTGGTGCTAAATTGGCAAACCTGCTCAAAGACGTCACAGAATGATTACAATGGATTATGAAAAGAAAATCACACCAGTGCTCTTCTGAAATGATATCTGAGAAGCATCGCTAGACAAGGTAGTGATTTTAAAATATTTGTGTGTGAGACACCCTGCAAATATTGATACACTCCTGGGGATCCCTAACTTCTAAAGACAACCAGTGTTGCTTACCTAAAGTGCTTTGGGATGTTTAGCTATGTTCAAAATACTATATAGATTCAGTTTGTTGTTTTAAAGACAACCCTGCTATTCCTGCAGAAAATGTTATTAATATACTAGAGGATCTCCTGTGATGTTACTCACGATGAAGTAGAGGTCATCTGCAAGGTGGGAATGTTGGTATGTAGGAGTTGGGGACCGATGCATATTTCCAATTTGGAAAGAATTTTCGAAGAGATCTGCTAAGAGATGGTTAAATACGTGCTTTTTGGTTGGGTCATGGAAAATAGTGTTTCCTTACCTACTGTAAGTATACAAACAAATAAAATTCTTCTCACATACCAGAGCTAAATAAATAAATCTGTACTTGTCCCAGAGGTGTTGGGGTTGGGAAACAACTCTTTACCTGGCATATCAAATGGATGATTGTCCCAACTGTTCAGGATGCATGTTTTTATATTCAGGATCAATGACTATTGGATATAGGCAATGCTGGTGCGGCTGTATTTATTGCACATCTACAATTGCCCTGAGAAGGTGCTAAAGGGCCTTCTCTTTGATCTGCTTCAGTCTCCTTTTTGCTGGTGCTCTCACAATGGTGTTAGATAGGTTCCAGAATTTGTGCCCCGTGACCATGAAGAGATGGTGATATAAGTCCAAGTCAGGCTATGTGATCTGAAGGTGTTCCCATGACATTGCTGATTTTGTTCTTGGTGATAAAGGATATAGGGGATGGGGACTGCTATTTATATAACCTCTAAGTTGCAGCAGTGCATCCTGTAGATTGAATGTACTGCAGCCACAGCGCACCAGTGTTGGAGGAAGTGGTTACTGAGTCCAGTGGTAGGAGCAACAATCAAATGAACTACTCTGTCCTGGATGGTACCAAACTTCTTGAGTTTTATTGTGGCTACACTTTTAAGTGAGTGGTAAGAATTGTCTCACACTCCTGACTTGAGCCTTGTAGATGGAGAAATTTTGAGGGATCAGGAGTGAGCCACTTGTAACAGATCTCCCAGGTACTAAGCCCTGCTCTTGTGGTCAAAGTGTTAATGTGGCTTGTCCAGTTCAGCTTCTGGTCAATTGCAATTCCCAAGATGGTGGATACATTGATTTTGATTTTCCAGAATTTCCTAGATTCTAGAATGGTTCATGTGGATTGGAAGGTAGAAAATGTAACCCTGCTGTCCAAGAAAGGGCGGGGGGGGGGGGGGGGGGAGAGAGAAAACAGGGAACTATAGGCCAGTTAGTAATGCCTGAATCGATCATTACAAAAATGGTAAAGGGCACTTAGAAAATCATAACATAATTTTATGAAAGGGAAATCACGTTTGACAAATCTATTGTAGTATTTTGAGGGTGTAACTAGCAGGGTATGAAGGGGGAAACCAGTGGATATAATAGACTTGGATTTTTAAAAGGTATTTAATAAGGTGCCACACAAGAGGTTGCTACAGAAAATTAAGGCTCATGGGATTGGGGGTGATATATTAGCATGGATTGAGGATTGTTTCAGGGACAGAAAAGAGAGAGTAAGAATAAATGGTTCATTTTTGGGTTGGCAGGTAGTAACTAGTGAGGTGTCACAAGGATCAGTGTTTGGGCCTCAGCTATTTACAATCTGTATCAATGACTTAAATGAGGGGACCAAGTGTAATGTATCCAATTTCGTTGATGATTCAAAACTGGGTGGGAAAGTAAACTGTGAGGAGGATGCAAAAATTCTGCAAAGGGATATACACAGGTTAATTGAGTGGGCAAGAAGATGGCAGATTGCGTATAATATGGGGAAATGTGAAATTCTCCACTTTGGTAGGAAGAATGGGAAAGCAGACTATTTTTTAAAAGGTGAGAGACTGATCAATGTTGGTATTCCAAACTGCCTCTAAAGCATTCCCCCCACCCCGTCTAACCCTGAACTTACATATTTCTCTAGTTTCTCTCCTATCTCCCCTCATGCCCACTCCAAGCTCATCTTGTCCATCAGGCTCACCAAATGCTCCCTTTACCCTAGTTCCACTAAACTGTTGACCATCCAACTTCCCTTCCTGGTCTGCATGTTAGCTAATATTGTTAACGGTTCTCTCTCTTCAGGTATTGTCCCTCTCTCCTTTAAATCTACTGTAATCACCTCCTCCTCAAAAAACCAAGCTTTGACCCCACCATCCTTGCAAACTACTGCCCCATCTCCAACCTCCATTTCTTCTACAAAGTCCTTGAATATGTTGCCTCCAAAATCTGTGCCCATCTTTCCTGGAACTTCATGTTTGAATCCTTCCAATTAGGTTTCCTCCCCACCACAGTACTGAAACAGTTCTAATCAAAGTCACAAACTGACATCCTAACAGACTATGACAAAGGTAAACTATCCCTCCTCGTCCTCCTTGAATTGTCAGCAGCTTTTGACATGAGTAACCACACCATCCTCCTCTAATGCCTCTCAACTATCATCCAGCTGGGTGGGACTGCTCTCACCTGGTTCCATTCTTATCTATTTAATCGTATTCAGAGTATCACTTGCAATGGCTTCTCTTCCTGTTCCTGCACATCTGGTGTCCCCCAAGGACCTATGCTTGGGCCCCCTCCTATTTCTCATCTACATGGTGCCCATTGGTGATATCATTCGAAAGCACAATGTTAGTCTTCGCATGTACACTAACAACAGCCAGCTCTACCTCTCTCAACTCCTCCAGTGTTGCTGAATTATCAGACTGCTGATCCAACATCCAGTACTGAGCAGAGATTTCCTCCAATTAAATAGCGGGAAGACTGAAGTCATTGTTTTTGATCCCCGCTCCAAACTCCGATCCTTAGCTACCAGCTCCATCCCACTCCCTGGCAACCATCTGAGACTAAACCATACTGTTCACAACCTTGGTGTTATATTTGACCCTGAGATGAGCTTCCGGCCACATATTTACTCCATAACTAAGACCACCTATTTCTATCTCTGCAACATCACCTGACTGCACCCTGTCTCAGGTCATCTGCCACTGAAACTCCCATTCATGCCTTTGTACCTCTAGACTTGACTATTCCAATGCATTTCTGGCCAGTATCCCACATTTTGCCCTTCGCAAACTCAAGGGCATTCAAAATGCTGCTGCTGTGTCTTAACTCACACCAAGTCCTGTTCAATTATCACCCCTATGCTCACTGGTCTACATTGGCTCTCGGTCAAGCAACATCTTGATTTTAAAGCTCTCGCCCTTGTTTTTGTTATATGTTGGTTCTGTACGCTGCCACCTTATTTAGTCTAGCCAGAGAGATTCTTAGTCTGTAGTAGTTAAACATTCATCTTTATTTCATTACAACTATTTATACTTCACACTAGCCTGTGAGTCTCCAAAAGTCATGCTGCATCTGTATTCGCGTCTCTCTCACATGGTCTTACATCATCATGGTAGGAGGTATTCTTTACTTTTTCTCAAGATTAACCCTTAGACCCTCATACTTCATCTCCCCTCAAGTCTTTAACCAAATATCTATTTACACACATTCACTTTTTTATTTACATACTATCCCATCTCCCCCAAAGTCTGTGACTTCATAAATTCAATCTGTCAGGAGGCTTCACAACTCTCTCTGATCTTGTTGTCATCAGATGTAGAAGATTAGTCTTTCTCTGATCTCTTGTATATTGACGTGGACAGCCTTCATTGAGGTTTGTAGTATTCGGTGCTTTCTGAATGTCTGATTCAACATCTGATTTGTCTAAATATGTGACCAATTGACATCTTTAATGTAAAGAAATAAGATTCCTTCTATTTCTTCTCTTGTACATTCTGGAGTTCTTAGTAAATAAGATTGCTGTTGATTTTCCTCTTTCTGGAGAATTACTCCTCTGTTTTGGTCTCGTGCCCATACCTTTTGCCCTTCTGACATCTTGGGTAGGTTTCTGGTATGGTATTTCCTGTGATAATTGTTTCTTATGATATGACTTTTCTTTGCCTTGTACTCTTTGATAATCCTTGCTTTGTAACCCTGGAAGTAATTTCTTAGGTAAAATTGGAAGTTGCTTTCTAAGTTTTCTTCCCATTAAGAGTTCAGATGGTGCGAATCTGCATAACAATAGAGTAGTTCTGTAGGTCAGAAGTGGTAATTGGAAATCTTGATTTTTCTTCAACATGGCTTTAATGGTTCTGACTGCTCGCTCAGCTTCTCCATTTGATTGTGGATACCTAAGAGAACTTGTTAGATGAACAAATCCACATTTTCCCGCAAAGTGTGTAAAGTAATCCTTTGCAAGTTGTTGTCCATTATCGGATACAATTTGATCAGGCATACTATGTTTTGGGAAAACTTCTTGTAAAACTCTGAGGACTGATCCAATTGTTGTGTACATCCATTTAACCTCAATCCCCCTTGAAAACTAATTGACTATAATTAGATAGGATCTTCCATCAAAGAAGAATAGAAACATCACCAACCGTTCCCACGGTCTAGTTGGGAATTGGGTCAAAATTAGAGGTTCTCTCTGATCCTGTCTGTGAACTGCACATATGTTACAATTTGAAATCAGTTCTACGATATCTTCGAGATTCTTGCCCACCACACGAACACCTGAACCTGTGCTCTACATTTAGTTATACCCATATGACCCTGGTGCATTTTTTCCAAGATATCTACTCTGATTGACTCGGGAATTACCAGTCTCTCTTCATATATCAATAAATCATCCATTATGGTAAAGTGTCTTCTGTGTTTGAAGAAGATTTTCATCCTCTTACCCTTGGGACTCTGTTGTGGCCAACCTTGCTCACAATATTGGCGGACATTGATGCATTCTTCATCTTGCCTCTGCGCCTGACGAATTTGTTGGAGTTTATTTGAACTTGCTGGCCATTGTGATGCAGTGACCTGCAAATATGACTACATTTTGTTAAAAAAGTTAACATCCTGTTGATTAGGATGGCCGAACGTCGCTCGAGACAATGCATCTGCTGTTGTTTGTTGCTTGCCCTGTACGTAAACTGTTTCATAGATGAACCGCATGAGCCTCAACCAGAATCTTTGGATCTGTGGTGGCATCCTAGCATGTTCCTTTTTGTCGAGTAAGGAAACTAGGTGTTTGCTTCCTTCTCTATCATGGCATATCTCATCTCAGTGTCAGATAGTGCTTGTGACACATAATAAACAGGTCTTCGACTTCCATTGGGCTGTTCTTGGAAAAGGACAGCCTCTATCCCTGTGGACGAGGCGTCAGCTGCGATTATAGTTGGAAGTGAAAGGTTATAATGGGCTTAAAAATCTGGCAAAATCAGCATCTCCTTGATTTGTTAGAATGCTTGTTTCTGATGTGCATCGCAGCACCATGCTTGAGCTTTCCTCAGCAGTTGTTGCAAAGGTTCGGTAACTTGGGCTAAATTAGGTAGGAATTTTTCCAACTGATTGACCATTCCAAGAAACTGTTGGAGATCATGGACAGAAGTAGGAAGTGAAATTTCAAGAATGGCTCTCGCCATTATCTCGCAGGTCTGCCGTTATGCTGATACTACTGACAATGTGTCCTAAAAAACGAATGGACGTTTTTGAAAACTCGCATTTCTCGTTGAGTGTTATGCCTTTGCCCTGAAGGCAATTCAAAACCTCTCTAACCCTTCGATTATGTTCTCCAATGGACTCTCTGTGAATTAGGATGTTGTCCATATGGCAGATTACACCTTCGAGGCTCTGTAGAATATCCGACATAGTTCTCTGGAATATTTCCGGTGCTGATGTGGTTAACTAAAAAAGTTAAAGACAGTATCAAACTTAAAGAAAAAGCACATAATTCTGCAAAGATGGGTGGCAGGTCAGCAGATTGGACAGAATATAAAGAACAACAAAGAGTGACTAAAAGATTGAAAAGGAGGGAAAAGTTAGAGTACGAGAGAAAGCTAGTTAGAAATATAAAAACAGATAGTAAGAGTTTCTATAGATATTTTAAAAAAAGAGTTAAAGTGAGCATTGGTCCTATCGAAAGTGAGTCTGGGGAATTAATAATGGATAATAAAGAGATGACAGATGAATTGAACAGCTATTTTGCATCGGTCTTTACTATAGAGGATACAAGTAACATCCCAGAAATAGCTGTAAATTAGGAAATGGAAGAAAGGGAAGAACTCAAGAAAATTACAATCACCAGGGAAGTGGTACAGAGCAAATTGTTGGAGTTGCGGGCTGACAAGTCCCCGGGTCCTGATGGACTTCATCCTAGGATCCTAAAAGAAGTGGCTAGTGAGATAGTTGATGCGTTGGTTTAAATTTTCCAAAATTCCCTAGATGTGGGGAATTTGGGAAAATTTCATTATTGAACTGAATTCATTATGGGAATCGATTAGATTGGAAAACAGTGAATGTAACTCCTTTATTCAAAAAGGGAAGGAGATAGAAAGCAGGAAACTGCAGGCCAGTTAGCTTAACATCAGTCTTAGAGAAAATGTTAGAAGCTATTATTAAAGATGTTCTATGTTTAACCAATTTATTGGAGTTCTTTGAAGACGTAACACGTGCTGTGGATAAAGGGGAACCGGTAGATGTACTGTACTTAGATTTCCTGAAGGCATTTGAATAGGTGCCACATCAAAGGTTATTGTGGAAAATAAAAGCTCATGCTGTGTAACATATTGGCATGGATAGAAGATTGGCTAGCTAACAGGAGTAGGCATAAATGGGTCATTCTCTGGTTGGCAAGATGTAATGAGTGGTGTGCCACAGGGATCAGTGTTGGGGCCTCAACTTTTTCCATTTATATAAATGAGTTGGATGAAGGGACCAAAGATATGGTTACTAAATTTTCTGATGACAAAGATAGGTAGGAAAGTAAGTTGTCAAGAGGACATGAGGAGGCTACAAAGGGATCTTGATAGGTTAAGTGAGTGGGCAAAGATCTGGCAAATGGAGTATAATGTGGGAAAATTTGAAATTGTCCATTTTGGCAGAAAGAATAAAAAAGAAGCATATTATCTAAATGGTGAGAGATGCAGAGCTCTGCAGAGGGATCTAGGTGTCCTAGTGCATGAATTGCAAAAAGTTAGTATGCAGGTTCATCAAATCATTAGGAAAGCTAATAGAATATTATCATTTATTGCGAGGGCAATTGAATAATAAAATAGGGCATTGGTGAGACCATATTTGGTGTACTGTGTACAATATTGGTCTCCTTATTTAAGGACGGATGTAAATGCTTTGGAAGCAGTTCAGAGAAGGTTTATTAGACTAATAGCTGGAATGGGCGAGTTGTCTTATGAAGAAAGGTTGGACATGCTTTGGAATTTAGGAGAGTAAGAGGCAACTGGATTGACCCCTGAGGGGTCTTGACAGAGTGGATGTGGATAGGATGTTTCCCCTTGTGGAGGAATCTAGAACTAGGGGTCGCTATTTAGAAATAAGGGGTTGCCCATTTAAGAGAGAGATGAGGAATTTTTTTTTCTCTCAGAGGGGTGTGAGTCTCTGGAACTCTCTTCCTCAAAAGGCGTTTGAAGCAGAGTCTTTAAATATTTTTAAGGCAAAGGTAAATAGATTCTTGATAAACAAGGGAGTGAAAGGTTATCTGGTGTAGGTGGGAATGTGGCAGCGAGGTTACAATCAGATCAGCCATGATTTATTGAATGGTGGAGCAGGCTTGAGGGGCCAAGTGGCCTACTCCTGCTCATAAGTTGTATGTTCGTATGTAAATGGAAGATGGTTAAAACAAAATCTGCCAAAGGGAATAATGAAGGTTGTCTATAACCTTGACTTTTTATCCAATGGAACTTGCCAAAATCCACTATTTGCGTCAAGCTTTGTGAAGAGAGTGCTTCTGGATAATTTTGCCAAACTTTTGTCCACTGAGGACATCGGATGAACTTCTCATGCCACAGACTTATTAAGTTGAGTTTAGACTACACAAATGCGAAGTTCACTGTTTGGTTTAGGAACTGGAACCATTCCTGAACACCAATCTGTAGGCTCAGTAACAGGAGAAATGAGTCCTATACTGGTGATGTTTTCTAGTTGATGTTAGACCTACTTCATTAGTGGGTGTAGAATCTTCCTTGGTGTGAAGAGACAAAGTGGTTTAGCATCTTTTTGTAAAGTAATACTATATTCGGCCCTCTGTCTCCCTAGACCAGTGAACTATTTTGGGAATTCCTCTTGAAAGTGACTCCTGGATTCTTGTTGTTTAACTTCTTCAACTTTATAAGATGAAGGTCAATACAAGCCCTTCTGCTTAGGAGTGAGAACTCCTGATTTCTTAGGACATATACTGTTTCTAATATCTGCTTTCCCTTGTACTGAAGTGTTGCCTGTAACTTCCCCTTTACTTCAGGTTCAACCCTCCTAAGCCATGTAACTGAGTTCCCTTGGTTGTAGAAAGTGTATGGAAGCCACAGCTCTTTGTCTGATAAGACCATTACTCTTGCTCCGGTGTCAAATTTGAAATTAATGATATGTCTGCTGACCAAAATGACTGATTTGGATCATTGATCTCGCCAAGAAAAGTTTTGATTGATCTGCTGCAGAAGGGTGTTTAACTTCATTAACCATTCTACTCTTAAATGCTTTTCCGTTAGAACTGGAGGTAGTCAAGATTTTATTTGGCACTTTTTATTGAAATGCCCTAACTTTCTACAATAAAAGCATTCTGCTGTATTTGCAGGACACTGTTCACGCCTGTGAGTACTTTTGGCGCCACATTGCTGTCAGGGTTTAATGGCATCTTTGGCTTCCACCACCCCTCCCCCACCCCCTTTATACCTTTATATTCCTGGTGCCTCTTTTTCAGCCCTCTGGTGAAGGAACTGAACAGTTGCAGGAGGTTTCCTGAACCAAGGTCTTTCTTCACCTTGCAGGATTGCTCTGTTGTTCTTTCGGACCTCAGCTTGCCTCACCAGCTGAATAGCTTTATCCAGGACGAGGTCTTCTTTAGACTGCAAAAGATCTGATAGGGATTCATCAGAAATACCCACAACAATATGATCTATCATCAATTCTGCTTTATCCTTCAGATAGTATGTAAAGGTCATTGACTGTTTTGCCTGGTTTCTGGACCCTTTTGTTGAATCTTGCTTTTCCTAAAATCTTATTACTCCACAAGTTGAAATAAGAATCAAAAGCTTTTACAACTTCATCGAATTTGTCAGATGTCTCATTAACACTTTGTCTGACAATCGCATCATCTGCTATTGCCCCAATGGAATATAACAGTGTATTCATTGATCTGCTTCAGACTGGCTGTCCAACTTGGATGCAGTTCTGTATCTGAAAAAATATTTTTCTCCATAATACCCAGTTTGGAATCTAATTGGGTCCCTCTTGACTTTGGAAACTCTCTGGCATTGCCACTTTTTGATCCATGTTGCTTTATTTTATAGACTTTTTAAGAGTGCTCTCCTTTAAGAACTCGGTTTTGTTCAGGCTAGCTTGCTTAGATGGAGTGTTGCAGGTGCTCTCGAGTGTCCCCTGCTGTTCTTAATAGGCTATATTTGGGCTTTCCCCTTTGCTTGAGAACTTCACTTTGTTTGTTTATTCAACTTGCCTTAAAGGAGTTGACACAGCTGTTTGAGAGTTCCCTGCTGTTTTAATAGACTGTTCTAGGGTGTTTTTCCCCTTTCTTTGAGAACTTCAATTTATTTGTTTTTCTTCAGGCTTGGTTGCCTTAATGGAGCGTCCCAGCTGTGTTCAGTGGTTTCCCGTGCTTTTAGGCAGTTTGTGCGCTTTTTGAGGGTTTCTCAGCTTCTTCTCGGGATCTGCACTTTTTTGGCACTTTTCTCCAGGTCAGGCCTTTTCAGCTAGTTGCTATAAATTTTTCTTCTGGGTGTAGGATGGTAAGAACTCCTGTTTTCAATCCCACTGCTGATTACCATGTTGGATGTTGGTTCTGTACACTGCCACCTTATTTAGTCCAGCCAGAGAGATTCTCAGTCTACAGTAGTTAAATATTAATCTTTATTTTATTACAACTATTTACACTTCACTCTAGCCTGTGTGACTCCTCCAAAAGCCACGCTGCATCTGTTTTCGAGTCTCTCTCACATAATCTTTTACATCATTATAGTAGGGGGTATCTTTACTCTCTCTCAAGATTAACCCTTTCAGACCCTTATACTACATTTTCAAATCTCTCCATGGTCTCACCCCTCTATATCTCTGTAATCTCCTCCAGCCTCACAACCCTCAGATATTTGCTTAGGCCCTAAGCTCTGGAATTCTCTCCCTCTCCTGCCTCTCTAACTCGCTTTCATCCTTTAAGACACTCCCGAAAATCTATCCCTTTGACCAAGCTTTTCGTCATCCTTATGAGACTCAACATCATTTTTGTTTTATGGTGCTCCTGTGCAGCGCTTTGGGACGTTTTATTATGTTAAAGATGCGATATAAATATAAGTTCTTACTCACAGGGATTTGGGTATCCTTGTGAATGAATCACAGGAAGTTTGTGGGTGGCACAGTGGCGCAGTAGTTAGCACCGCAGCCTCACAGCTCCAGCGACCTGGGTTCAATTCTGGGTACTGCCTGTGTGGAGTTTGCAAGTTCTCCCTGTGTCTGCGTGGGTTTTCGATGGGTACTCTGGCTTCCTCCCACCACCAAAAGACTTGCAGGTTGATAGGTAAATTGGCCATTATAAATTGCCCCTAGTATAGGTAGGTGGTAGGGGAATGTGGGGATGTGGTAGGAATATGGGATTAGTGTAGGATTAGTATAAATGGGTGGTTGATGGTCGGCACAGACTCAGTGGGCTGAAGGGCCTGTTTCAGTGCTGTATCTCTAAACTAAACAAAAAAAAAAGTTAACATGCAAACACAAGAACAGCAAGCAAATGGTATGTTAATTTTTAATACAAGGAGTTTGGTGTATAAGAGTGAGGAAGTCTTGCTGCAATTATGTAGGGCTTTAGTGAGATCACACCTGCAATATAGTTTGGTCTCCTTACCTAAGGAAGGTAATACTTGCCTTAGAGGGGGTGCAACAAAGGTTCACTAGATTAATTCCTGGAATGAGAGGTTTGTTCCCATGAGGAGATTTTGAGTAGAATGGGCCTATATTCTCTGGAGTTTAAAAGAATGACAGCTGATCTCATAGAAATGTATAACATTTTCAGAAGCCTTGACAGGATAGATTCTAAAAGGCTGTTTCTCCCGGCTGCAGAGTCTAGAACTAGGGGTCAGAGTCTCACCATAATGGGTTGGCCATTTAGAATTACAATGAAAAGAAATGTCTACCCTGGAGGGCTTTGGAAGTTCAGTCATTGAGTATATTCAATGCTAAGATCAATAGGTTTTTGGACAGTAAAGGAGTCAAGGGATATGGGGATGCGGTAGGAAAGTTGAGTTGATGTAGAAGATCAGTCATGACCTCACTGAATGGCAGAACAGGATCAACAGGCTGTCCAGCTTACTCATGCTCCTATTTCTTATGATAATACAAGACCTGGCAGCAATGGTACAGTTGAAGGTTGAAGAGAGATGGCTAGACTTTCTCTTCCTAGATTGGTCATTATCTGGTATTTTTGTGCAAGATAAACAACACTTGATCATATTAACTTGCATTGTTTTTTTCAGCCAAATTATATTTGAAAAAGTTTAAAAGTTCAAGCTTTATTTCATTTTGACATGTTACACAAAAAATGAAGTCTGATTAATTGCACTGTTTCTAAAAATAGTTTTCATAGAAGAGGATGGGGGTGATCCTTAGGAATTTTCCATTCATAAACAGAGAAAGAGAAGCTGTTTGGCATCCAATAAGTAAGTCCTGGCACACACTGTGGTGGTCCATCATTGTTGTCAATTGTAAGTAAAAGGTCAGATGTTGTAGACACATAAAGGATTTGCAGTTTGCTACATCGTTCTTCCTGCTGATTCAGTTGATTATGATAGCTCTGACAAGCCGTGAATTCAAGCTCTAGCCTTCTCAGAAGCACAGACATCTAATTGAAAAATATGGTGGAGACATTTTAAATAAAAATACCTTTTTAACGTAAGGTTAACCAATTTCTTGTAAATGTTATAAACTTATTATGTTACAACTGCTAGTTCCAGAATTAGGGCTCTTACTTTGGTGGTCCAGATGATTTTCAAAAACAATTTGCAGCTATTTCTACTTCTTGATTTTGGTAACTGTGTTGTTAGCTGTTCATGTTTCATAGTTCTTCAAATTGTGATTGATTGTTGGTTTTGTTCCCACTTCAGACTTGCTTATTGGCATGTTCCACGCCTATTTAGTTATGATTTGCTGTTGTTTCATGATCATGAAACTAAGTTAATCAGATGCTAATGTGATGCATTCTTTACATATGAATTGCGACTCCTGAGGTATGATGGATACAGGCACCCATTAAACACAAGACCTGTACACATGTCAATGCAACAAAGATAATGTGCTATTAGCAAATACACAAAAAATTATGAACCCCTCTGAGATGTGTCTAACGATTATGATTCTATAAAATTTGCCACACCTGACGAACCCACCATTGTTCATAACGGCCTTTGAATGCAAAGGCAGTTTTAAAGTCATGCGACAAATACAAAAGGGTACAATAATTCTAAAGTAAATCTTAATTTTGTCAAATGTGTCATGGCCTGTGACATGAAGAACTTGCGATAAGGCAATATTTTGCTGCCATCACTGCAATGATCAGAAGTTATAAATTTGCCATAGAGTTATACTTATTTGTTTTCCATATGAAAAGCATACTACTCAGGCAGACTAAGATTGTGCTACTTGTACAGTCCTAACTCAACTTAGTTTCCAGGGGTCAGGCTAATTAAAATAATGTTGGCAAGCTCCGGGCATTTTTTTGTGAGACCAGAAAGTAATCTATGGAAAAGCAAGTTTGCAAGTAGTGGAGTCAACTACAGAGTGTCTTTCTTCTTCAATGGGGCAATAGGGATTCATATGAGGCAGATGAGCAATATTGCAGATCAGGGGATCCTTTTTGACAATAAGTGCTGCAGACCTTCAAGATCATCAGTCTTTCTTTTTATTCGTTTGGGAGATGTGGGCGTCGCAGGCTGTGCCAGCATTTATTTCCCATCCCTAATTGCTCGAGAAAGTGGTGGTGAGCTGCCTTCTTGAACCGCTGCAGTCCTTGGGGTGTAGGTACATCCACAGTGCTGTTAGGAAGGGAGTTCCAGGATTTTGACTCAGCGATTGTGAAGGAACAGCGATATAGTTCCAAGTCAGGATGGTGTGTGGCTTGGAGGGGAACTTGGAGGTGGTATTCCCATGCATTTGCTGCCCTTGTCCTTCTAGGTGGTAGAGGTCGCAGGTTTGGAAGGAGTCTTGGTGAGTTGCTACAGTGCATCTTGTAGATAGTACACACTGCTGCCACTGTGCATCGGTGGTGGAGGGAGTGAATGTTGAAGGTGGTGGATGGGATGCCAATCAAGCAGGCTTCTTTGTCCTAGATGGTGTCGATCTTCTTGAGTGTTGTTGGAGCTGCACCCATCCAGGCAAGTGGAGAGTATTCCATCACACTCCTGACATGTGCCTTATAGATGATGGACAGGCATTGGGGAATCAGGAGGTGAGTTATTCGCCAAAGGATTCCTAGCCTCTGACCTGCTCTTGTAGCCACATCAGTTATGTGGCAGGTCCAGTCAGTTTCTGGTCAATGGTGACCCTCAGGATGTTGATAGTGGGGTATTCAGTGATGGTAATGCCATTGAAAGTCAAGGGGAGATGGTTAGATTCTTTCTTGTTGGAGATGGTCATTGCCGGGCACTAGTGTGGCGCGAATGTTACTTGTCACTTATCAGCTCAAGCCTGGATGTTGTCCAGGTCTTGCTACATATGGACATGGGCTGCTTCAGTATCTGAGGAGTCACAAATGGTACTGAACATTGTGCAATCTCAGCGAACATCCCCACTTCTGACCTTATGATGGAGGAAAGGTCATTGATGAAGATGGTTCGGCCTGGAACACTACCCTGAGGAACTCCTGCAGTAATGTCCTGGAACTGAGATGATTGACCTCCAACAACCACAACCATCTTCCTTTGTGCTAGGTGTGACTACAAATAGCAGAGAGTTTTCCCCCTGATTCCCATTGACTCCAGTTTTGCTAGGGCTCCTTGATGCCACACTCAGTCAAATGCTGCCTTGATGTCAAGGGCAATCACTCACTTCTGGAGTTCAGCTCTTTTTTCCATGTTTGGACCAAGGCTGTAATGTGGTCAGGAAATGAGTGGCCCTGGCAGAACTCAAACTGAGTGTCAGCGAGCAGGTTATTGCTGAGCAAGTGCCGCTTGATAGCACTGTCGACGACCTCTTCCATCACTTTGCTGATGTTCAGAAGTAGACTAATAGGGTGGTAATTGGCCGAGTTGGATTTGTCCCACTTTTTGTGCAGAGGACATAACTGAGCAATTTTCCACATTGCCGGGTAGATGCCAATGTTGTAGCTGTACTGGAACAGCTTGGCTAGGGGCATGGTTAGTTCTGGAGCACAAGTCTTCAGTACTATTGCCGGAATGTTGTCAGGGCCCATGACCTTTGCAGTATCCAGTGTCTTCATCCATTTCTTGGTATCATGCGGAGCGAATCGTAATGGCTGAAGACTGGCATCTGTGATGCTGGAGACCTCAGGAGGAGGCAGAGATGGATCATCCACTCGGCACTTCTGGCTGAAGATGGATGCAAATGCTTCAGCCTTATCTTTTGCACTGATGTGCTGGGTTCCCCCATCATTGAGGATGGGGATGTTTGTGGAGCCTCCTCCTCCTGTCAGTTGTTTAATTGTCCACCACCATTCACGACTGGATGTGGCAGGACTGCAGAGCTCAGATTTGATCCGTTGGTTATGGGATTGCTTAGCCTGTCTATTGCGTGCTGCTTCCGCTGTTTGGCATGCAAGTAGTCCTGTGTTGTAGTTTCACCAGGCTGACAACTCATTTTTTGGTATGCCTGGTGCTGCTCCTGGCATGCCCTCCTGCACTCTTCATTCTACCAGGGTTAGTCCCGAGGCTTGATGGTCTTGGGGGAATTGAAAGACCATAGAAATTTACAGCACGGAAGGAGGCCATTACTACATCATATCATTTGAAGTGTTCCTTCATTCCTATTTATGTGCATTCAGCACAAAGGAATCCTCCCATCTATTATGGCTGACTGTTTAAAAAAAATCATCACACACCATATGGGCTGCATGTTGATACTTGAATATTACTGCATGTCACAGTGACAATTGGAAATTCTCATTTCTTTTATTCCGCTTGCAGAAGACAGTCGGTAACAACCACAGAGGCAACTTGCAGAAAGTGCAGGAACTTTATCATACTTATCCCATATAAAAGAAGCCCTTTAAATCTAGCAGCTCACAACTGGGCATCCATGAGGCACCATGAGCCATCAGCAGAACTGTATTCCATCACAATCTAACCTCATGGCCCAGCATATCTCTCACTCTACCAATACCATCAAGCCAAGGGACCAACCCTGAGTCATTGACGAGTGAGGAGCAGCACCAGGTGTACCTAAAGATGAGGTGCCAACCTGGTGAAGCTACAATATAGGACTACATGCATGTTAAACAGCAGAAGCAGCACGCTATAGACAGAGCTAAGCGGTTGCACAACCAACGGATTAGATCAAAACTCTGCAGTCCTGCCACATCCAGTCATGAATGGTGCTGGCCAATTAAATTACTAATAGGCGAAGGGGCTCCACGACCATCCCCATCCTCAATGACAGTGGAACCCAGCATCTGAATGCAAAAGACAAGGCTGAAGCATTCATGCCCATCTTCAGCTAGAAGTGCCACATAGATAATCCCTCTCTGCCTCTTCTTGAGATTCCTACTATCACAGAAGCCAGCCTTCAGCCAATTCAATTCATCCAAGTGATATCAAGAAATGGCTTAGTGCATTGGATATAGCAAAGGCTAAGGGCCCTCACAACATCCTGACTGTAATGCTGAATACTTACACTCCAGAACTAACCATACCTCGAGCCAAGCTGTTCCCTACAGCTACAACACTTGTCAAATTGTCCAGGTATGTCCTGTTCACAAATAGCAGGACAAATTCAATTAGGCTATTACAGGCTCATTTGTCTCAATCGTCAAAAAAGTGATGGAAGATATCATCGACAGTGTATCAAGCAGCACTCACTCACCAATGAACTGTTTACCAATGGTCAGTTTGGGTTCCACTAGGACCACTCAGCTCCAACCTAGATCCAAGCATGGACAGAAGAGCTGAATTCCAGAATGATGTGAAAGTGACTGCCTTTGATGTCAAGGCAGCATCTGACCAAGTATGGCATCAAGGAGCCCTAGTAAAATTGAAGCCAATGGAGAGCAGCGGAAAACTCTCCACTTGTTCCAGTCATACCCAACACAACGGAAGATGGTTGTGATGGTTGGAGGCCAATCATCTCAACCCCAGAACATCACTCTCAGAGTTCCTCAGGGCAATGTCCTAGGCCCAACCATCTTCAGCTGCTTCATCAATGATCTTTCCTTTATCACAAAGGTCAGAAGTGGTGATGTTTGCTCCAACTACTACTTTAGTATGATGGGAACAGCTTTTAATGGAATGTCTAGTTTGATTATTCATTCAATGGTGTCCTGAGATGCTGACTGGAGAAATGAGGTGCCTCCTGCAACAGATCTTAGTGAGCAGGTTGATGTGATGTGTTCCATGATCTGGGACTCATACCCACACTCGGACTTTGGGTTGTTCGTCATCTTCCACCTTTGCAGCAAGTGGCTGCATCATCCAGGCCTGTATAGATTTCACTGTCCACTGTCTTCAAGGGAGGTCAAAGCCAGGGACCTCTGCTGTTGGGTCAGTGATGCACGTGTCCCATGATTCTGTCCATAAGGATAGTGGATTTATGCCAACTGCATGAATATTAGCTGCTGTTTCCCAGAATGACCAGAGTGATTTTAAATGCTTTTATGGTGGGTTTTTCAGTCTTTGTGAATAGAAAGGTCAGTGTTGCTCATGACTTTTTCCATCTTATGGAGCATGATGGCATCACGGAGAAATGCAGGTGGACCAATGTGAAACAGCATTGGGAGCCCTTCAGTTGGACTGAACTTAAGCATCCTTGACATTATCCTCATGGCGATGTTTAGCTGTACACCCATGATCTTTGTGTGGTGGCTGCAGGACCATGAGGCAGAGCAGCATTGTGCAGCAGAGTATACTAGGGCTGCTGTTGCAGTGCAAAGTGTTCTGGCTATGCTCTTCCAGTTAGTTTCTGGACTAGGTTCACCCTGGTGTTGATGTTGATGAGATGAGGCTGATCGGCAAGAGTCCTGTCCAGGGTGATAGCCACGTATTTTGGGTGAGGGTCATGAGCAAGTCGCTTTCCGTAGAATTAAACATTGAGTGATGTTTGCTGATGGTTACACGGTGCTCAGTTTCATTTGCAATTCCTCAGATAATGAGGCAGCCCATTCCACATGTAGCAAGATATGGACAATATCTGGGCTTGGGTTGTAATAATCGTGCCATACAAGTGCCAGGTAACAACCATCTCCAACAAGAGAGAGGGTCTAACCACCTTCCCATGACATTCAAAGGTATTGCTATCATTAAATCTTCCAAGGTCAACATCCTGGGGGTGACTATTGACCAGAAACTTAACTGGACCAGCCACAAATATTGTGCCTACAAAACAGGTCAGATATTGGGTATGCTGCAGTGAGTCACTCACCTCCTGATTCCCAAAAAACTTTTCACCACCTACAGGGCACAAGTTAGGAGTATGGTGTACTTGCCTGGATGAGTGCAGCTCCAGTAGCACTCAAGAAGCTTGCCATCATTCAGGCCAAAGCAGTCTGCTTGATCTGCACACCATCAATTACCTTAAGCATTCACTCCCTCCAACAGGCACATGGAAACACCACCACCTCCAAGTGACATACCATCCTGATTTGAAAATATATTGGCGTCCATCATTGCCATTGGGTCAAAATTCTAGAACTCCCTACCTTCACCAAATGGACTGGACTAGTTCAAGAATGTGGCTCACCACCACCTTCTCAAGAGCAGTTAGGTATTAGCAATAAATGCTGGCCTTGCTAGCGATATCTATGTCCTGTGAATGAATAAAGAATAAAAAATTAAAATGCTGGGCATGAAGCCATGGAGGGTGCTGCTGATAGAGACAGGAAGACAATAAAGATTTGCATTAATAGCGATCCCAAATTTCCACAGAAACATTTGGGAATTAGAAATGCCAATGGGGCAGAACTTGCAGGCACTGGGTAGTTAACAGGAATTCAGAGGATTGGGTCAGCTCATTTGCCTAACTGTTGATGGGCTGGTGGTGCAGCTAGATTCGTGGTGGGTGCGGACAGGAAACCAAGTCTGCAAAGGGTTATGGATAGTTTAAGTGAATGGTCAGGAGGTAGCAGCTGGAGTATAATATGGGGAAATGTAGGAAGAATAGAAAAACAATATTTTTTAAATGGTGAGAAAATATTAAATATTAAATGTTGGTGTTCAGAGGAATTTGACATACAAGAAATGCAGAAAGTTAACATGCAGGTACAGCAAGTAATTAGGAAGGCAAATGGTTTGTTAGACAATATTGCAAGGGGATAAGAGTACAAGAGTTTGGAATTTTTACTGCAATTGTACAGGGCTTGGGCAAGACCTGACCTGAAATGTTAACTCTGCTTCTCCCTCCACAGATGCTGCCAGACCTGCTGAGCATTTCCAGCATTTCTTGCTTTTATTTCAGATTTCCACCATCTGCAGTATTTTGCTTTTATTTTATTTTGGTGAGACCACACCTGGAGTATTGTGTATAATTTTGCTCTCTATACCTAAGGAAGGATATACTTGTCTTAGAGGGGGTGCAACGAAGGTTCATGAGATTGATTCTTGAGTTGAGTGGGTTGTTCTATATGGAGAGATTTAGTAAAATGTGTCTATACTCTCTGGAGTTTAGAAGAATGAGAGGCGATCTCATTGAAACATACAAGAGTGCTGGGTAGATGCTGAAAGGCAGTTTCCCCCGGCTGGAGACTCTAGAACTAAGTGCCATAGTCTCAAGATAAGGGGACTGCCAGTTAGGACTGAGATTAGGAGAAATTTCTTCACAGAGGGTTATGAATCTTTCAAAAGTTCTAACCCAGAATGCTATGGATGCTCAGACATTGAGTATATTCAAGGCTAAGATTGATAGCATTTTGGATCCTAAAAGAATCAAGGGATATGGGAATCAGACAGGAAAACAGAATTGAACTCAAGGACCAGTCATGATTTTAAATGCCAGAGAGTCAAGGGGCCATATGGCCTACTCCTGCTCGTATTTCTTAAGTTCTTACTGCAAGATTTAAAAGACTGCAGCAATTATAGTTGCAGCTTCTTGGAGGGTCAACAGCTAAATGCTTTCTTCTCCAGCTTCTTCAGGATATTGAACGAAAATGCCGTCCAATTCTAAGCCTATTTAAGACTGGAGAATTTTCAGGAGTTGAAACACATCATGGAATCCTTATGGTATTGAGAAGGCGTAAGTGCACAGTGCAAATATTTCTGATCCAGAATTTACAGAGCAAATTAGGAAGTCAAATGAAATATTGCTGGCTTTGCACTTAAGGAAGTAGCCAGAGCCCTGTGGAGGGAAGTGGCAGTGGCACTGGATACCACTTCTTTTATCCCCAAGGTGGCAGACCAGTGCTGGAAAAGAAAAATGACCTGATGAAGGGAGGCAAAGCAAGAGGACGTAGCTGGAGGATGAGGGGGTGCATCACTGTCCCATAGCCTTACCCATCTGGTTTATATAAACTTTTTTGCACCTTCTTGCTGGTATTGAGTTATTTGTTAGAATTGTCAAATAAAACAAGATAACGTATTGATTTTTTTAAAAAAAGAGGACTTTTCCTTTTGGCATCTTGGGACCTCCTCCACCGATTATCCTCACTTACTTGAATGGAATGCCAAATTAGCATGCACAGTGTACTCTGGTTCAATGGGTGTCTAGCTCTTTCACCTGCAACCTATGTCTGGAACCCTCTTAACAAGTCTTACTTGCATACAGCCTCTTGCAACTCAACATCTCATGTTACAAGGACTTTCTGGATCCTGTTATCCCTGTTACATCATTTGTCTATTCCCACCTGTATTTTGTTCCAGGAAAAATGGGCTTATAATGGACAGGAGAGGCAGGTGACTGAGGTGGCATCCTGGATAAACATGAGCTAACCCTATACAAGAAGAAGGCATGTAGTTCCTGGAAAGGCATTGTCATCATTAGTGATCTAAGGGTAGGTGCAGGTGAGTAGATATAGAAGCTTGCTTGCAGCTGCTGCAGAACTTTAAAGAATCTACCTCCCAATTATATCCACAGGTGTTCCTATCTCATCAACCTCAGAATGCTGAATTATCAGATCATTTCTTCTTCTGCAGATCATTCATAGCCAAGGCGGAAAGCCAATTTGATTTTGATGAAGATGATGATGACAAAAAGCCTGATCCTTCTAATTATGACCATGGCTGATCAATTTCACTGCTTGTGTTACTTATCTGTCTTTTCCACTCACCAGCTCAGAGACTTACATTTGGTGGTCTCAATATAAAGCAGAAGGATTTTCCAATATAATGGCATCATACGGAAATGACATTAATGGCCAGAATTTACTGTCAAAATAATAGTCAGGCCAATGGTGCTCACCATTATTTATGGACACATAACAAAACAACTTCAGGTGAGGGCTGATGAGCAATTAAACACAAAAATCTGGACAATACTGTCTATGCTGCCACCTGGATGGTGCTGTTAGCTTTTCAAAAATGGCAACTTGCTGTCCGACTCACCATTCAAATGCATTGAATGGCATGAAGTTCCTGTATTTGAATAGTAGACATGAACTAAACTCGCCCCAGAAAGTTATTGCTTGTCCATTTCAGCCTAAGTATCTTCTTTTAAATGGTGTCTTAAATACTGCCAAATAGCCTCTCTGACATGGAAAATGAACTATTACGAGTGTGGAGTCTCATTCCTTCAGCTTTTAATTGTTGTTGGAGATATAAAACAATATATTTTTAAAAACTTTCTCTTTGTCTCTTTTCCCTCTCTCTCTCTCAATCCAATCTTTCTTTCTCTCTCTCGTTTACTTTTTGTACCTGATTTGACACTGAATTTACAATTCTAACTTACACTTCCTGGTTCAAATTCTGCTGTTCAATCCTCAATTTTACAATTTGACAGGTTCTATAGGCCCTCTAGAAGGTACCATGCCATTCCATCTCCCACTTTCACCAACTTACAGTGCAACATTTAAACAGCCAAGAACAAGTCTAATGACCGGTGGATGTCGTTCATTTGTAGGCTATGGTATATTCTAACCCAATGTGTCAAACACAATATTTATAATGTGTAAATGAATCACCTCAAAATGTTATAAAATCCACTATATACTGTCAAATCAAACTTTTCTCAGGTGGTGGGGCAGCAGGGTGCATGTCCTAAACCTGTCTCGAAAGAAAGAACAAAAAACTCACATTTATCTTGTGCTTTTCCCATTCTCAGGACAACTCAATGGTCAATGCACTGCTGTTTTACAGGAAAACATGGTGGTTAACCTGCACAAAGCAAGGCCTCACAAAAAACAAATCAGAAGCGCCACCAGTATATCTGTTTTTGGTGATTGAGGGATGAATATTGGCTAGGATACTGGGAGTACTACCCTGCTCTTCTTTGAATAATGTTGTGTGATGTTTTAAATCTACATTTGGTTTATTGCCTCATCTGAAAGACAGCACTTCGAACAATGGAGTTGTCCCTCACTATTCCACTGAAATGTCGGCTTAGATTATTTGCTGAACTAGGGCACAAAACCACAACTTTCTGATTAGGGTGTTCTCTCCAGTATCCTGGCCAATATTTATCCTACAATCAACAGAACTAAAAATAATTAACTGGTCGTCATTGCATCTTCCATGGCCATTTTATCTGGTGATAGATTTATTAGATTCAAATTCTCAACTTATGATCTTCTTCTTCTTTGGCCTCCTTGTCTCGAGAGACAATGGGTAAGCGCCTAGAGGTGGTCAGTGGTTTGTGGAGCAGCGCCTGGAGTGGCTATAAAGGCCAATATTAGAGTGACAGACTCTTCCACAGGTGCTGCAGAAGAAATTGTTTGTCGGGGCTGTTACACAGTTGGCTCTCCCCTTGCGCTTCTGTCTTTTTTCCTGCCAACTACTAAGTCTCTTCGACTCGCCACACTTTAGCCCCGCCTTTATGGCTGCCCGCCAGCTCCGGTGATCGCTGGCAACTGACTCCCACGACTTGTGATCAATGTCACAGGACTTCATATCGCGTTTGCAGACGTCTTTAAAGCGGAGACATGGATAGCCTGATACCAGTGGCGAGCTCGCTGTACAATGTGTCTTTGGGGATCCTGCCATCTTCCATGCGGCTCACATGGCCAAGCCATCTCAAGCGCCGCTGACTCAGTAGTGTGTACAAGCTGGGGATGTTGGCCGCCTCGAGGACTTCTGTGTTGGAGATACGGTCCTGCCACCTGCTGCCAAGGATTCTCCGGAGGCAGTGAAGATGGAATGAATTGAGACATACGTTGTCCAGGCCTCGCTGCCATTGAGCAAGGTACTGAGGACACAGGCTTGATACACTCGGACTTTTGTGTTCCGTGTCAGTGCGTCATTTTCCCACACTCTCGGCCAGTCTGGACATAGCCTTTCCCATGTGTTTGTTGATTTCTGCATCGAGAGACAGGTTACTGGTGATAGTTGAGCCTAGGTAGGTGAACTCTTGAACCACTTCCAGAGCGTGGTCGCCGATATTGATGGATGGAGCATTTCTGACCTCCTGTCCCATGATGTCCGTTTTCTTGAGGCTGATGGTTAGGCCAAATTCGTTGCAGGCAGCCGCAAACCTGTCGATGAGACTCTGCAGACACTCTTCAGTGTGAGATGTTAAAGCAGCATCGTCAGCAAAGAGGAGTTCCCTGATGAGGACTTTCCGTACTTTGGTCTTCGCTCTTAGACGGGCAAGGTTGAACAACCTACCCCCTGATCTTGTGTGGAGGAAAATTCCTTCTTCTGAAGACTTGAACGCATGTGAGAGCCGCAGGGAGAAGAAAATCCCAAACAGTGTGGGTGCGAGAACACAGCCCTGTTTCACGCCACTCAGGATAGGAAAGGGGTCTGATGAGGTGCCGTTATGCTGAATTGTGCCTTTCATATTGTCATGGAATGAGGTGATGATACTTAGTAGCTTTGGTGGACATCCGATCTTTTCTAGTAGCCTGAAGAGACCACGTCTGCTGACGAGGTCAAAGGCTTTGGTGAGATCAATGAAAACAACGTAGATCACAAAAGCAAAATACTGCAGATACTGGAAATCTAAAACAAAAACAGAAAATGCTGGAAATATTAAGCAGGTCAGGCAGCATCTGTGGAGAGAAAAACAGTTCACATTTCAGGTCTGTGTGACCTTTTAACAGAACTGGCAAAGGTTAGAAATGTAATAGATGTTGAGCAAGTGAAAGGGGGGGAAGGGAAAAGAACAAAAAAGGTCTATGATAGGTTGGAGGGCAGGAGAGATTAAATGACCAAAGGTTTCATTGTACAAAGCCAAAGTGGGTAGTAATGGGACAAGTGAAGAAACAAAAGATCTGTCTGGATGAGGTATAAATGACAGGATAGTAGCTGTCCAAACACAAGGAAAATAAAGGGATTAAGAAATAAACAAGGGTGGTTGTGAGGTGGGGTGGGGGGGGGGGGGGGTGGCGGAGGGAAACAAAGAAGAACAAAGAAAATTACAGCACAGGAACAGGCCCTTCGGCCCTCCAAGCCTGCGCCGATCCAGATCCTCTATCTAAACATGTCGCCTATTTTCTAAGGGTCTGTATCTCTTTTCTTCCTGCCCATTCATGTATCTGTCTAGATACATCTTAAAAGACGCAATCGTGCCCGCATCTACCACCTCCGCTGGCAACGCATTCCAGGCACCCACCACCCTCTGCGTAAAGAACTTTCCACGCATATCCCCCCTAAACTTTTCCCCTTTCACTTTGAACTTGTGTCCTCTAGTAATTGAATCCCCCACTCTGGGAAAAAGCCTCTTGCTATCCACCCTGTCTATACCTCTCATGATTTTGTACACCTCAATCAGGTCCCCCCTCAACCTCCGTCTTTCTAATGAAAATAATCCTAATCTACTCAACCTCTCTTCATAGCTAGCGCCCTCCATACCAGGCAACATCCTGGTGAACCTCCTCTGCACCCTCTCCAAAGCATCCACATCCTTCTGGTAATGTGGCGACCAGAACTGCACGCAGTATTCCAAATGTGGCCGAACCAAAGTCCTATACAACTGTAACATGACCTGCCAACTCTTGTACTCAATACCCCGTCCGATGAAGGAAAGCATGCCGTATGCCTTCTTGACCACTCTATTGACCTGCGTTGCCACCTTCAGGGAACAGTGGACCTGAACACCCAAATCTCTCTGGACATCAATTTTCCCCAGGACTTTTCCATTTACTGTATAGTTCACTCTTGAATTGGATCTTCCAAAATGCATCACCTCGCATTTGCCCTGATTGAACTCCATCTGCCATTTCTCTGCCCAACTCTCCAACCTATCTATATTCTGCTGTATTCTCTGACAGTCCCCTTCACTATCTGCTACTCCACCAATCTTAGTGTCGTCTGCAAACTTGCTAATCAGTCCACCTATACTTTCCTCCAAATCATTAATGTATATCACAAACAACAGTGGTCCCAGCACGGATCCCTGTGGAACACCACTGGTCACACGTCTCCATTTTGAGAAACTCCCCTCTACTGCTACTCTCTGTCTCCTGTTGCCCAGCCAGTTCTTTATCCATCAAGCTAGTACACCTTGGACCCCATGCGCCTTCACTTTCTCCATCAGCCTGCCATGGGGAACCTTATCAAACGCCTTACTGAAGTCCATGTATATGACATCGACAGCCCTTCCCTCATCAATCAACTTTGTCACTTCCTCAAAGAATTCTATTAAGTTGGTAAGACATGACCTTCCCTGCACCAAACCATGTTGCCTATCACTGATAAGCCCATTTTCTTCCAAATGGGAATAGATCCTATCCCTCATGATCTTCTCCAGCAGCTTCCCTACCACTGACGTCAGGCTCACCGGTCTATAATTACCTGGATTATCCCTGCTACCTTTCTTAAACATGGGGACAACATTAGCAATTCTCCAGTCCTCCGGGACCTCACCCGTGTTTAAGGATGCTGCAAAGATATCTGTTAAGGCCCCAGCTATTTCCTCTCTCGCTTCCCTCAGTAACCTGGGATAGATCCCATCCGGACCTGGCGACTTGTCCACCTTAATGCCCTTTAGAATACCCAACACTTCCTCCCTCCTTATGCCGACTTGACCTAGAGTAATCAAACATCTGTTCCTAACCTCAACATCCGTCATGTCCCTCTCCTCGGTGAATACCGATGCAAAGTACTCGTTTAGAATCTCACCCATTTTCTCTGAGTCCAAGCATAACATTCCTCCTTTGTCCTTGAGTGGGCCAATCCTTTCTCTAGTTACCCTCTTTCTCCTTACATATGAATAAAAGGCTTTGGGATTTTCTTTAACCCTGTTTGCTAAAGATATTTCATGACCCCTTTTAGCCCTCTTAATTAAACGAACCAGCAACATAAAAAGCACTAAAAGAAAAAAATGGGGCAGAGGTTATGATCTAAAATTAATGAACTCAATGTTGAGTCCGGAAGGCTGTAAAATTCCCAGTTGAAAGATGAGGTGCTGTTCCTCGAGCTTGCATTGAGCTTCATTGGAACACTGCAACAGGACAAGGACATAAAGGTCAGAGTGGGAACAAAGTCAAGAATTGAACTGACAAGCATCAGGAAGCACAGGGTCATGCTTGTGGAATGAATGGAAGTGTTCTGCAAAGTAATCACCCAGCCTGTGTTTTTGTCTCAACTTATGAACTTAGGAAAGCAAAGAGAGGGCATGAAAGAATGATGACAAGTAAAATCAAAAAGAATGCAAAGATGTGTTATCAATACATTAAAGGTAAGAGGATAACTAGGGAAAGAGTAGGGCCCACAGAAGACACAGTGGCGCAGTGATTAGCACCGCAGCCTCACAGCTCCAGCGACCCAGGTTCAATTCTGGGTACTGCCTGTGTGGAGTTTGCAAGTTCTCCCTGTGTCTGCGTGGGTTTCCTCCGGGTGCTCCAGTTTCCTCCCACATGCCAAAGACTTGCAGGTTGATAGGTAAATTGGCCATTAGAAATTGCCCCTAGTATAGGTAGGTGGTAGGGAAATATAGGGACAGGTGGGGATGTGGTAGGAATATGGAATTAGTGTAGGATTAGTATAAATGGGTGGTTGATGGTCGGCACAGACTCGGTGGGCCGAAGGGCCTGTTTCAGTGCTGTATCTCTAAACTAAACTAAACTAAGACAAAAATGGTAACCTATGTGTGGAGGCGGAGGATGTAGGTATAGTTCTTAATGAATATTTTGCATCTGTCCTCATAAAAGAGGGGACGATGCAGACATTGTAGTTAAGGAGGAGGAGTGTGAAATATTGGATGTGATAAACATAGGGAGAGAGGAAGCATTAAAGGGATTAGCATCCTTGAAAGTGGTTAAGTCACCAGGGCCGGATGAAATATACCAAGGGCTGTTAAAAGAAACCAGGGTGGAAATAGCAGAAGGTCTGACCAAACTGCCCAATCCTCACCGAATACAGGTGGAGTGCTGGAGGATTGGAGGTCTTCTAATATTGTACCTTTTGTTACGACCGAGGTTGGAGGAATGCAGTCTTTCTCTAGTTCCACTACTCCACTCGTCACAACACATATTTAAATGTTTTACCCAGTTACTGATACGACCAATTATACATTTTACATCAGTTTCAGAATAAAAATCCAACAACCAGGTTTCTTTAATAAACAACAAAATTATTAAATTATAAAACAAGGCTTATTCAATAAAGATGCAAAGCTTATTAACACAGATTGAAATATGAAAATGTAAATATATTCCCTTCTAAATAACCCAACACACACACGCGCAGGTTAAAGAAAAAATACAGAAGCTTTCTCTGCAGAGATCAACTTTACAAAAATAAAAATACTTTGGCCAAATACTTGTTAATTCTTGAAGAACAAAAGGATAAGATATGAAATATTCCAGATGACTTTTGGTCTGGCGTCTGGGTACACATAGATGGCTGTCACTGGGATCTTTCTGGAGCACTTCTGTTCAGGAGATGTTGAGTCGTAGTCTTACAGGCTTTTCAGGAGAATTACTGCATCCGTGGTTTCAGCTATCACACTGGATTCTCAGAAGATTTTTCAAAACAGGTGGTAAAAGAATGAGTTGGGTGGCTTCTCTCTTAGCTGGCTATCCACCAACTGCACTCCAAACAATATCCAAAAACGAAACCAAAACTCCTGAGCCATAAATATAGACATATGACTTCTTTGTAAACAACTCCAGATAGTTCCGTAGTCCATAAGGCTCTGGCAGTATACGTAGTTTAAGACTTGTGACTTTTAGTAAGCGTTTGTTTTTAAACAAAGTCCCAAGTGTCTTTCCATTGACCCTTTTTAAAAAAAAAAATTCCAGCATGTCCTCAGGTATTTTCCACAGTCTTTTAAACACAAATCCTCAAAAAATATTAATAATGGAAGCATGTTCATGACACTTTGTTTAAAATGGGTGTCAAGGATAGTCTGAATAATTACAGGCCAGTCAATCTAACCTTGACAGTGGGCAAATTATTGGAATCAATTCTGAGAGACAGGATAAATTGTCACTTAGAAAGGCATGGATTTGTTAAGGGAAGGTCATGTCTGACTAACTTGATTGAATTTTTTGAGGAAGCAACAAGGAGGATTGATGAGGGTACTGCAGTTGATGAGATCTACATAGATTTTTGCAAGGTTTTTGACAAGGTCCCACATGACAGACTGGTTAAATATAAAAATCCATGGGATCCAGGGGAATGTAGTAAGCTGGATACAAACTTGGTTCAGTGGCAGGAAACAAAGGGTAATGGTTGACAGGTGTTTTTGCGAATGGAAGGCTGTTTCCAGTGGGGTTCCGCAGGGCTCAGTACTATGTCCTCTGCTTTATGTGGTTTATATTAATGATTTGGATGTAAATGTAGGGGGAATGATCAAGAAGTTAGCAGCCGACACAAAAATTGGCAGCGTGGTTGATAGCGAGGAGGATAGCTATAGACTGCAGGAAGATATCAAAGGATTGGGCAGAAAAGTGGCAAATGGAATTCAACCCGGAGAAGTGTGAGGTGATGCACTTCACAGAACTGTTACAGTGCAGAAAGAGGCCATTCAGCCTGAGAGGTGTAGAGGAAGTGAAGGAACTTGGAGTGTATGTCCACGGATCCCTGAAGGAAGCAGAACAGGTCGATAAGGCGGTTAAGAAGGCATCCTTTCCTTTATTAGCCAAAGCATAGAATATAAGAGTAGGGAGGTTATGCTGGAACTACATAAAACATTAGTTAGGCCACAACTTGAGTACTGTGTGCAATTCTGGACACTTCATTACAGAAAGGATGTAATTGCACTAGAGAGGGTACAGAGGAGATTTACGAGGATGTTGCCAGAACTGGAAAATTGCAGCTATGAGGAAAGATTGGATAGGCTGTTGGTGTTCTTCATGGAACAGAGGAGGCTGGGGGGAAATTCGATTGAGATGCACAAAATTGTGAGGGGCCTGAATAGAATGGATGAGAAGGGCCTATTTACCTTAGCAGAGAGGTCAGTGACTAGGGGGTATAGATTTAAAGTGATTACTAGAAGGATTGGAGGGGAGATGAGGAAACATATTTTTCACCCAGAGGGTGGTGAGGGTCTGGAACTTACTGCCTGAAAGGGTAGTAGAGGCAGAAATCCTCATTTCATTTAAAAGGTGCTTGGCTGTGCACCTGAAGTACTGTAACCTGCAGGGCTGCAGACCAAATGCTGGAAAGTAGGATTAGGCGGGGTGGCTTTTTTTCCCAGCCAGTTCAGACACGATGGGCCAAGTGGCCTCTTTCTGTGCTGTAAACTTTCTATGATCTGTGACATCTGGGTTGCTAGTCTAGTACCATAACCACTACACTACTGTATTCCTAGAAAATAAATGTCTTAAGATGATGGTAATTCTAAAATTGCCACTACACCGTTGCTGTGCTTCAATAAGCCAGCACCATCATCTCAACTTCAAACAGTTCAAAGTGGGTATCCGCCCCCAGCGACACCCATACTTTGCTGTGAACGTTTACTTGAATGCCATCCAGATTTTCGCAAATGCTGTCAGAATGTTCTAGAAATTACCAAAATGTAAACATGAGTTGCATTTGTTTTAAAAATGCATTCTACTTTAGGCCAAACAGGTTTAAATTTTAAAAATAAAGGATTTCTAAAATCTCTCACTTGCTCTCTTTGAGGCATACGTCAGCCATTTTCCCAATTGCGCCTTCTATTGCCCAGTTTAAATTTTTAAGTCTAAACACAGCACTCCCGTTTTAAGTGCAAATCCCGGCTTCTTTGCAAGTTTCAACAGAGATACTTGCTATTTAAATTATTCATTTTTGTAAAGAGGTTGCATAACCAGGCTGTCTGAACTTGCGAGGTATATGCTAACCAGGCCCTGCCACCACCCATCCCCCGTGTGTATCAAGACCCACTGTCGGGGATTAGTTGGACGAATTCAGAAACTGTCCGTGCATTTTCCATAAGGAATTTAAATGAATCTCGGTAACCACTTTGCCCGCAATTTCGAGACCAAGTTGACATAAGATAGTGCTAAAGAGACCAAGGGATGTCTTGAAAACAAGACCAACCGATCTCTTACAAAATATATCATCCTGTTACAAGGAGGAGTGTTTTAATTATGTTACATGAATGCAGTTGTTGTTTCTATCTCGTTTGAAAATTACATAATAATACTTTTGTAGCTGGCTCCCAAAAACATCGTTTTAGGATTTTTTTTTACTTTGTGAAATCAAGAAAAATCTGTATTTAGAACGGAGTAAGTTTGCGTCTCTTTGAACTCTATATACCAAAGCGAATCAAAGATTGGGGAATGTCGGAGGTCCGGATTCCACTTTGAACCCAGCAGTGCAGCTTCTACTCGAACTAACTTGCTTAGTGTACTGCCAATGCATTACGACGAGGAGAAAGCAATATCAATCACGTGGCAACGAGTCCCTACAGCGTATCTAATTAATATCAAAGGGAAATGCCAAGGAGACAAGTAGCGCAGCTCCGGACCCAACCTGCAGACCTACATCTACACAAAATACAAGCGATTTCTGGAATGGTTTTCATGTGATCAACATATTTGAATATTCTATTGTCCGCTGTTAAATTTGATAAAGTTAGCTATTTTCCAGTTACAAGCCTGGCTTCCAAAAAGGGGCCAAAAGCTATTCAAAGCTCATAAATTGAACTGAAGCCAAAAAATAAACTAAGTGCAAAAGTCATTGCCACAAAATCTAAGCACCGTTTAAACGTTTATGGAGTAAACTTCAGACGCAAATTTGTTTTAATATATGTATATATATTGTTTTACCAATATATATTTGTTTCTTTGAGCGTGTACGTAGCATAATGCTTATGCAAGTGTTGCTAAATTGGTGCGTGGGTTTATACCGCCGCTATGACACTTTGCTTTTCAGAGTGAAAGGAAAGCAGTACTGTCTGCAGCTAATTCCACAAACTAGTAATAGCAATAGCCTTTTCCCACGATACTCTGTTATATTTGGAAGAGGCCACCCCACAGAATTCTGTGCACGGTGTGTTTATTCATTACCCGAGTAAGTGAACGCAAACCTAAACTTTGCTTTTTGTTAAACGAGCGAGCTCGTCTTAATTTGTACTGCTGATTTTGCTCGAAAGCTGAATTCTCCGTCTCAAGCGTTCTGCTTTAAATGAAGTCCTGTTGTTTTTTTCGGATGGCTTTTCTGCTGTAATGAAAATCTTTTGAGTGAGATCGCGGCTGAATATTTGCGTGCAGTAGTAGGCTGTACTATATTGTTGTGGAGGAAAGGTCGATAGCAACGGAACTCTCCAAGGTTTCAGACGTTTTCCATTACGTATTCAGCACCTGCATAGACACCAAGCTCATCATCCTCACATGACCTGGAAACACGCTTTTTATATCAACCTGTGCAGTCAGGAGGAAATATCTTGGTGGGTGTTAAATTAGAGCTAGACGTAAAGAACATTTTTATAACCTTGCCGAGAAATACAATTCAGACTATCTACCGACCTGATTTCCTACATCGAAAATAAGGCTATCGGCCGAGGAAAGGGTATGAGGTTTCAGCATTTTTATTAACAATCTCTGATTCTGATCTCAAAAGTGCTGGTCGGAATAACTAGCTTTCCTGCGAATTAGGTGAGCAAAGTAGGATTGTGATATTCGTTGCCCTGTAACCGATTGGGAGATCCTGTGCTTTTATCCAACTATCTGATCATTCAGGAATGATCTTGCCCAATATCTCGGGTTAGAGTAGCTAACCAGCGGAAAAGTGCCATATTCCACATCAAGGAAAAGCTATTTACTGGTTAAAACTGTGCAGCCTACATATCTGAAGTTAATTCAGGATATAACATATGGCATTCTGGTGCCGGTGGAAATTGGGCTCCGGTTAAAGGGGCTGATCTTCATCAGGAAACGTTGCAGTAAGTCATTAGTGTCCGAAAGCACCGATTTTACAGCGAGCTCTGCGCGTTTTAACAACCGTTTCGTATCTACTACGGGGTGACTGTTGGGACTCGTGCAAAGACTGTGAAAACAGTTCCGCAGAGACTAAGTGATCATCTTTGAAACACTGTATAAACATGGCCCCTGGCCGGAATTGATTCATTTAATCCTATTACATTTCCTTGTAGAATCTGGTCCGGTGTAGCTCTGAAAGTGCGATTGGTGAACAGTGTCTCCTGGGACGAAAAGTGAAAGTTAAAAGGACAACTGAAATCTCAGGTGCTGACTGCACTGAACAGCTGGATTAACCCCATAAACGTTCAACTGGTTTTATTGCATCGTCTGAATTGGTGACCAAGGCGAAGGCGACGTACTAGTAATTCTGGCAAGAAATTAAAATAAATCGGTACCGTTTCTCTCTCGGTTCCTCCCCCCTCCTCCCCCACGCATTTTCATCTGGGATCTCCGCTATCTCTGACAGGAATAGGTGACTAATTGTATCACAGTCTACCTGTAATTCCCAGCCCCCTCTGCTGGACTTGCCAGGAAGCTGGGATCGCGCACGTGACACTTTTGCCTTATTTCCCAGGAGTAGAAATTACCAGAGAGAAAGAAAAGTCTGTGTTGACTGTATTGCAATTTGTCGGCATTAACTCTGGCGTTACCGAGCACCGATTTGAAACCTATCATCACTTACCCTGAGCCCTAACTGGACTCACACCGATTTTCACACCGAAGCCCCAGAGCAGCCTTTTCCCTCTTTTCCTTCCCTGCCTTGCCTCTGGATTGGTGTCACGCCAGCTGTAGAAAAGGAGGCGTGCGCGCACGTGACTGCAGGGTCCAGGAGGCTTTGAGGAGAGGAAAGCTACTGCTTTGCCAGTGAGCAGCAGAGCTTTGATGCTTGTCAGCCTGTTCCCGGAGGGGCTGCAACAGGTGGTTTGAGGCTGTGCTGAGGGCGCGGATAGTGGCGCGCGCGTGCGGGCTGGAACCTGGACCCGGGAGCAGGCGCTCGCTCACGTGACTGCGGCTCGGACACGGACTGTCGGCGCTCGCTCCGTCCCATCCATCCATCCCTCCATCTATCCCTCCATCTATCCATCCATCTTCTACTGATGATGGCGGGCTGTGGACTAAATGAAGACCTCCTCTTCTCCACGTTTGTCTTCAGCTACATCAAGGAGAATCCGTTCACTCAGCAGGTAAGGCAAGATAAAGCAGGCGATTTGGGGTTGTGGGGGAGAGCTTTTTTTGACTCAAAACACCGCTGCCTGTTGGGGTAATTCTTTCTCACAGGAACAGAAAAAAAGAGAATTGCAACATTGCTAAAAGGGGTGAGTGCAAGCCGAGTTCGCCGGCATCTGCGAGGAAATTCAACTTGTCAGTGCAAACGTTCAACGCTGTGTGGAATAAATCAAGAGCACAGATATTTTCCCCAAATAATACTGAGAGCGTATCCGAGGCAGGAATTATTTCTGTAAATAATACATGGGCAGCATGTATTACTGTAATTATGTAACCAAGAACTGTGCAAAGTGCATGGCGGAGGTTAGCAGGTGACAATTCTAATTTTGTAAGGAATGAGCCAGTTTCCATTTGGAGTAATTTCATGTTCAAAAATCTGGAAACGCCAATGTGCTTTTTCAGAAGTGGCTGGATTTGTAGCTTAGAGGGGAATCGGAGCATGTGGTAAAAGTGCTGCTGATCTAATGGAAAAGGAGAGGGAGCCGAGAGTCACCGTCTCCAGGAGACTAGAGACCAAACTTCCCGTTGCCAGTGTAATGTTACTGATCGGCCGATCGAAAAACAACGCGAGTTAATAATACATTAGTACAGTAAACACGAGGGGCGGAGGCGCCAGCAGCTTCGGACAAAATGCCGTTTTGACTCAGCCAAGTACTTGGCTTCATGTACAATTTATTGTATATTCGAAACAGCCAAAACTCCGCAACGTGACCAAGAAATTACACCCCAACAGAGCTATTAAATTACAGTATTTGGTCTGTCTTGCTGTCTGCGCATTTAAAATATCGCGACACGAGTAAATATTCATTATCTTGAGCTGTAACTAAAGGTTGAAACAATAATGCAAAGTTCCCAGCCAGGCACCTTACTTGGTGTTGTACTCTATCTAGGGAGGGGAGCCAGGGTTTAAAACATCTGATTATTTCACACTCGGGCAAAGCACAGACTCGCCTAACCAGGAAGTTGCGTCCCCGTGGACGGTTATCATCCTAATGAGACGCCGCTAGGGATCTAATGTACGGATAAACCTGGGGATTTTCCAATTCAGCATCAGTACTTTGACACAGAAAGGTGAGGGGTGGGGGGAAGGACGAGATTGAAAGGGGCAGGTGGTTGAGGGTTAAAATTTAGGGCATCATTGCCTTTCAAGAAGGTCGGAAGTCGGAAAAAACAATTTTTACAGAGAACTGTTTCATATCTTCTTAAGTACGGAAGTATTTTGTGCACACACACAGCTTATCTGAAACCGTGGGGATGTCATTAATTTTGGATCTCTTCGGCAGCGGATAGTAGCTGTAATTAAGAGATTGACTTCTCACACTGTCAATCGAGCGATAACTTTGATAAACTCAGCAACCAAGGCTAACAATTTAGCCTGAAGGATTTAGCCATCTAATAATTTTCACGCGCGTCTTGATAACGATCAAACGTTGTATTTTGGTTAGGTTGAAATCAGATAGTTTAAATACTTGATTGGCGTACGCAGTATTTGAGGCGAAGAAAACACTGTAGACCGTGAAATGTCAGCTGGAATTGAAAGGACTTGGTTCCGAAAAAGAACTGTATTTGGTGTAACTTAGAGGAGATGGCGGGTAAAAGGTCAGGTTGAGGATCACTAGCTGCAAGCACATCAAAGATCCAAGACTTTGGGGAAGGGCCTTTCACTTTTCTGCTATTGTAAAACAGCAGATGGGTGGACTGACATTGGCGACAGGCACGGAATAAAAGGCGGATTCTTACAGTTAATAGTAAAGAGCAAAATCCAGTTTTAAAAAATTATGGACTGGTGATATACTGGACGATTGTTGCATGATTAGTATTGTCTGCCGTGCCAGGTTAAATATTCAATATTTTTAACCAAAAAAATCAATATCCGGAAAATAAAACACCTAAAGGATACATATAGGCAAGGCTACATCGACTTGGTAACAATCAGACAATTTGTCTGCTCTCCATATAAAATATAACTCAAATTCTAACAAACTTCATTAATTAAAAAAAATATATATAGTACATGAAGTTTACAGACTTTGAGGATATGATTTGATGTACATGCTACGACTCTGAGGCCTGCCACATTTAGCAGGCTGCCATACAGTTGACCTGGTTATGGGTGCTTGGGAGTGGGCAAGCTTGGCTCGTAGGAAGGGACCTATGTGTTCTTGATATCTTCCAAAATGCTTGTGCAGCTTCTACATTACTTTGACAAGCAGATGTCCCACATGTGGAAAAAATATTCTCTCTAAGCAAGCTTATTGACCATTCTTTGCAATGCTGTAGTGAAGTTCACAATTATTTCCTAGATTCTTCTGTAAGAAGTTGTAAGGTCAATCATAGGACACCTGTCAGTTTACTTTTGACTGCTATGTCTATTTTATGGGTGTTAAAAAGATCTGTTAAATGATCTGCCATGGTCCTGTAGTTTTTTGGGGGGGAATATGCAGTTTGCCTTTAAGGCTTGCAAAGGATCAGTATTGATTTAAGAACCAGCAAGCCTCAGGAGTCATAGGAAGGTGCATTTTCATTGCCTCAGAAACAGCCATTTGGAGACTGCGATTCAAAGGGTGCATTCTCTTTACCATAGATACAGCCACTGGGAGTGAGTAGAAAGTGATACATTTGTTATGATTCAATTTTGAACTGACTTTTAGTTGAAGATAGTTTGTTCTAACAGAACACACAGTCAGAGGACACAACTGTGGTGTCATCCACCTGGAAAAAGAGCTCTCAGCCATTTAAACTGAAGGAATAGGAATTTAGTCTGTTTAATTATTATCTCTCAAAATTCTAAAACATCAAGCCAAAACAGAGATCTCTGGTAATTTAAACTGAAGGAAGGGACTGTGACAATCTTTTATCCCTCAAAAACTCCAAAGTCACATTGATTCTGCTAACGTGTTTACAAGTCGTTAATTGTTGAAATTCGCTGGAGAAGGAAAGCAACATTCTGTGAGGACTTCAAGTTATGTTCTGTGAGGACTTCAAGCAACATTGGACTGTAAATTTGCAAGGACTCTAATCTTTTCTATTTTAAATGTTGTTTATATCTTCGTAGTGTTTAAGAATTTAGTTCTTCTAATTAAAGAGTTAATTTGTTGATTTAAAGCCACCTGGTTTAGTTAGCCTCATTCGGGGGTTAATAGATGGTACAATTTGGCTGGGTCTTTCTTTAATTTGGAAAGTTTTAAATGATATGTTAGCTGATCTGTGGAGCGATGGGATTGAATTAACAGTGCGTTGGTCCCACCACAATCAGAATCGTATATTTTGATTGGGGGCTTTAACTGGAGCAGTGAGTCGTAACAGATCGGACAAAAATGTTTTGCATATATCCTTCATTCATTAGGTGTCAGTCAGAAGGTGTCAGTTCAAGATCCACTCCAGACTTGAACACACAATCTTGCCTGATAATTCTGAGGGAGTACTGTACGCTTGGAGGTGTAGTCTTTTGAATGATACTTTTTAAATTGAGATCTTATCTGCCCTCTTGGGTGGATATAAAAGATCCCAGGGCAGGGGAGCAGGAGAGCTTTGGTGCTTGTCTTTGCCAACATTTCACCTTCAAGCAACACTACCAAAGCAGGTTAATTGTTCATTGACCTCATTGTTATTTGTGGGACCTAGATGTGCACAAATTAGCAACCTTATTGCCTTACATGGCCTAGTCTGTTTTTACCTTTGTAAGCTTCTAACAGGGATTACGCTTCAATAGTATTTAATTGGCTGTGAAGAATTTTGGGACATCCTGAGGTTGTGAAAGGCACTATATAAATGAAAGTTCCTTTCTTTCTATTTATGCCAATAAATTGATTAGAGCTATATCATCTCATTTAGATCATAATGAATATTTTTACATTTAATTCCCATGTGATACTTAGTTATTTTAAGGAAAGGTGTTGGTATTTTTATAGTGTTAATTTTTTTAAAGATAGGACTCCTTCTACAAAAGCCCTCTAACTTCTGGTGCCATAGTTAGAAAAGCACCTTAGGATATTTTGCTACATTGAAGGCACTATTTAAATGCAAGTTGTTGTTGCAATCTGTTATGATTTTTAAAGTTAACTCATGATGTCCAAACCATTGTTCAGATATATAGTAAATCATAGCATTTTTGTAACTTCTTATGCCATAGTCATTGGAAAAATCTTATTGTCCACAGGTTATGATTGCCAGTTTGTACTGTTGTTGGCTTTTCAAATCAGTAAAGTACTTGGAGGTAGGTAGCATTGTGGTGCAATGTTGCCGCAGAGCTGTAGGGCAGTGATACATGACAGTGATTCCCTGAGATCGTATTGAATGCAGGTCATCATTGCATCTCAGGAGGGCAGAAATTTGGACTGAGAGATAATTCAAATCCTTTTGTGTGTTTCCTAATATCTGGTTACAAATCAGCATTGGCACATGCTTATTGCTGGTTGCCAGCCCATTTCACAGCTGGAGATAATGTGCAACTAGCGAGACCCAAGTGGAAATGGAAATACGTAGATTACAAAAATGATTGCCTGGAGATGTTGTGACATCAAAAAATATAATGCTTAGACCTACCCCTTAAATGGCATAGAAGCTAGAAAGTCTTGTGGCAATTTTGCTACATGGCAATTTTCCTTCCAGTTTTCTGCTTTTCTCTCCTATAGATGCTGAATGGTGGAACAGGCTCAAAGGGCCACATGGGGGAGAATCTTACCAGCTTTGAAATTGTTCTGCCATCGGGACCAAAAGTGGGTCCCAACCCCACTGATGTCGGGTGGCTGCATGGCAAGGCGCTCTTGCAGGAGATGGCCAATTAAGAGGCTGCCTCCGCATTTACCATCCAATTAAGGATGGTGGGTGGCTTCCTGAAGTGGATGGCCCAATAAGAGAGCCTGAAAGTCTGGACAGACGGTGGCTCCACTTGGAAAGTTGCGAAGGCAGGTAAGGAACCACGAGGGTGCCTCAAAATGGAGGCACTGTCTGAAGCCCTCAGAAAATTTAAAAATAAAGAATGGCCACAGCTGTCAAGCCATCATTGTGGAGGGAAATCCCCTCCACAGGATTGCTTTTGGCCGTGGCTGTGACTTTTCATTCCAATAGCTCTGATGGGATTGAGAGAAGGTGTTGATGCCCTCCTGTGGTACCCGCGGAAAGCAGCTTCCAGGTACCTGCCGGGCTCTGGCTTCAGCAGGGGAGCCTGTATAACGTTGGGAAGATACCTGCAACATCTGGAACTTACCAGATGGTCCCTTAATTGGTCAAGTGGGTATCTGCTGATGTATTGACTCCACCCATGGCAGGATTGATCAGAAGTGGGAATGCATCGGGGAGCTGACCCAACACGCTATTTTCAAAGTTTGTTTCTGGTCTTGCTTCGAACTCCGCCTTCATGGGACTGATAAGATTCTGCCAATGATCTATTCCTGCTCTTATTCCTTATCCACATGTAAGAACATAAGAAACTAAGATTAGTGCTGGGAAATGGAATATTTTAGGGCTGATTATAAATCTTATCTGTATTTTCTCCAGTGCTCTAATGATCTTTTTGAAGTATGGAGACCTGAAACAATTCTTGAAGTGTGGTTTAACCAAGGTTCAGTATAAAGTTAACATCACCTCTGCTTTTGTATTCTAAAAATGTACACCAGTACTTTGTTTGCATTCTCAACTTGTGGTTGCTACAGTCAACAATTTATGCATTTGTGTAGGTTCTTCATCAGACACTTCTGATGAAAAGGTCCGCACTTGAAATGATAACCTGTCACTTCACAGATGTTGACTGACTGACCAGATATTTGTTTCCAGCATTTTCTGTTTTCGGTTTCCAGTAATTGCAATATTTTAGTTTAAAAAAAAATTCATTTCCAGAATTTGCTGTCCTTGCATCCTTTCTTAGTGAAACTGACAAGTTGGTTCCATGTTATGGGCACTTCTGTGGCTTGTATCAATTGGGAACTGGATTCCAAGTGCTCAAACTCATTTCATCTGGGTTTTTTGTCCCAGCATGAAACCCATTGCATCTCCCAGTTACCAAGTGGGTCAATCATGAACAAAAATGTGCAAGACACAGAACACTCAAGATATATTTCAGAACAGTTAATATACTTAGAGTGTTGAATGACATTCTTTCTCTGTATACTTGTCAATTCTAGTACTAGAAATCAAAGACAAAGGGCACTAGTCTGTCACTTCAGCTCATAGTCAGTGCCAAAGGAATGGAGCTGAGAATATATATTTAACTCGCAACCTTTCACTGCTAAACATAGATGAAAACAAGTCATGTAACATTAGTTTGGTACTACAACTTTCAGTTTGATTTAGCTTAAGTGTTTATATGTTTAGGCCTTCCCCGTCCCTGACTAAATTGAATGGCGTAAGGAAGGTGGCTGACACTCCAACCATTGCCTTCCCTTTCAATTGAATGTGTCCCCCCCGCCACCCTGTCCATCCCTAGAGGGCTGATAAAACTCAGCCCTATAACTCTGCTAGCATAACAGAGTTGGTGTTTAATGTATCTCATTCATGCCAGCATTGATTCCATAACAAAAGCATAGCCTATGTACTTGATGTGAGAGTGTTTGTTGATGGTGATGAATTAAAAAGTGTCCCTGATCCTGACGGGGTTTGGGACTACTTTTGTCATGGCAGTGGGTGTTGCTGCAGACACCAACCATCATTGATATGTAGTAACATTAACTGTGCAGGCTTATCAATAACTTGCTTTTACTTGATTTTGTGTTGTGTTCATTTCTGCATATATAAACATACTAGGGTAGATTTTCCTGCCCCACCTTGCCTCACCAGAAGTGCACTACTCTTGTTCAGCCCCAGGATTAGCAAAATTTCTTGCCCCCGGTCATTTACTTGGCCCTAAATGTCGTCTCTGGTATAGATCTGCCCACTGGCATGGCCCAACATCAGAAGGGCCAGCAAAATGCATCTTGGGTCCCATTTGACCTTTTTAAGTTTTGGGGGACTTAAAAACTAAAGAAAATACCAGTGCCCAGCCTCATTAAGGCCAAACTCTGCCGTTTCCCTAGAAAAGCGCTAATGATCACAATATGATATTAAAGGGCAAAGACCTGATGATCAACGTCTCTGTATCTTTTTCTTGATTTTTGTGTTGGGGAGCTGGACATTCCCTGGGGCTCTCTAACATACCCTCACAACAACATATTTTGTATGATCCCAAAAATAAATTAGAGAGGAAATATTGTAGTAAAATTAATCAGGAAATAGAAATTTTAATTTGATGTGTTCTGTGTTAATATAAATTTATAAAAGTTGTGTAAATGTATGTTACAAACAGAGGAGTAAATATTCACAAGATAATTTTTAAGGGTATTATCCTGTCATTTTGTTCCACTTTTTCTGCTGATCCAACCTATTCTCAATGCCACTTTGAACTGACTGCCACACACAAGTGGCTTGGAATAATTTGCCATCTGATTTCTCCCCTCTCTCCCTCTTAAGCATTTGGCTCTGCATGGTACCTATGGTGTTATAGTTGAGAAATTGGGAGATAAAACATGCGATCTGATGCACTGTAGTACTGCAAGATGGCATTTTTACATGCTGTTACCACATTAAAAAAGTTTTATTTTTCTCCTATTTCCTTTTCTCCTGTTGACGCATGCCACATACCTGGCCAATTGAATGGATGAGTGAGATGTTCTCATATGTCTCCTACGCCACGAAGAGTTGTGGAAAGGCAGTCTAAACTGCACTGTTTTCCATTTTTTTTCGTTTCCCCTCTCAATGGAGAAATGCTCAATCTCCGTTTATGTTTTGCCTGAACAGAACAGCTGAGACTGGAAACTAACTCATGGAAATCACAAGCTCCAAGCCAATTTGAACTATTTCATTGTGCAGATTTTTAGAGCACCAATGTGCTGTATGTTCTAATCACGGATGAAATTATTCTTTAAGGTCAGTTCTTTTTCAGAAGAGTAGATTATTTGAAATACCAATCTCTGTAACAAAAAGTAATAATAGTTCAATTGTAGTAAATTAAACCATGCTTTAAAAAAGCTGTTATTTACATTAAATGCTTACTAATTATTTCTTAAGTTATTGCACTATGGTTAGTTTTCTATTAAAGTAATACTTTTCATATTGTAGGAGTTGAAAACAATTTACAAATCGGTGAATCAATGCCAACCAAAGCAAAACACTTGAATCTACTCTTGATTTATATTTCTAATACCAGAGTCACCAATAACAAGAACTTGTATTTATATGGTATCTTTAATGTAGAAAAATGTCTCAAGGTGCTTCACAGGAGTGTTATCAATTTTACCAAATTCTGAATCTTATTTTATATTTTGTTCTTTTTTTTCCTTCTGGGAACTTGCATCATCAAACATGTTCATCTAGTCACTGGAGCAAGGTAGGCTTTGCTGTAGACTTCACAGCTGGCAAAATTGCTGTTCAATGACAGAAGGTATGATTCAGGTTTAGCAGAGTAAACTAGGTAGTGGCAGTTAGTGGTTAGTATGCAGGTACAGCACGTAATTAGGAAAGCTAATGGAATGTTATCGTTGGAAGCAGTTCAGAGAAGATTTACTAGACTGATACCTGGAATGGGCGGGCTATCTTAAGAGGAAAGATTGGACAGGCTAGGCTTGTATCTGCTGGAATTTAGAAGAGTAAGAGGTGACTTGATTGAAACATAATATCCTGAGAGGTCTTGACAGGGTGGATGTGGAAAGGATGTTTCCCTTTGTGGGAGAATCTAGAATCAGGGGTCACTGTTTAGAAATAAGGGGTTGCCCATCTAAGACAGAGATGAGGAGAAATTTTTTCTCTGAGGGTCGTGAGTCTTTGGAATTCTCTTCCTGAAAAGGCGGTGGAAGCAGAGTCTTTGAATATTTTTAAGGCAGAGGTAGACAGATTCTTGATCAGCAAGGGGGTGAAAGGTTATCTGGGGTAGGTGGTAATGTGGAGTAATCAGTTCAGCCATGAACATATTGAATGGCGGAGAATGCTCGAGGGGCTGAGTGGCCTATTCCTGCTTCTAATTCGTATGTTCGTAATGTAGTTTTTAATTCTTTCTCCAATTTGGAACATTAGATAATATGCAAAATTGGTTCCATTTGAGGAAAGCAGTTTAAAAAAAAAAATTTGTTCATAGAAATGGTGTTGCTAGCAATGCCACATTTATTGCCTATTCTTCATTGACTTGAGACAGTTGGGGAAGGCTGCCTTCTTGAGTAATTGTTTTTACAACTGAATGGATTGCTAGGCCTCTTCATTAGCATATAGTCAACCATGTAGTGCTATTGTGATGTGTAGGCAGACTAGGCAGGTTCACCAAAAGATATCAATGTACCAGTTGCGTTCCAACAAAATTTCATCAGATGCCATGGTTATTTTTCCTGTCCCATTTAGGGGGCAAGCAACTCTGGAGCTTTGTTTGCTTCACAACTTCCTGTTTGAAAGTGAATCAGTTGAGGTTTTGCCTGGAAAATGATTTGGAAAGGGAAAATAGGTAAGCTGCACTGCAGAGTGATTTTTTTTGTGCCAGATGGAACATTGATTCTCATGGTATTAGTCTTTCAATGTGACCTCATTCTTTATGGTTATGTGTTTAATATGTAAGTTCTTATTGACTAGACTGGCCCCATATCACATGACCAGGTAAGACACTGATCATGTTTGTTTCTTCTTAAACCATATCTTCTCTTCTAGATTTCTGGTTTGCATTTTTGCATGGCCCTTTGAAAACTATTGTCAGTAAGTATTTTTATGCACAAGCATAAAAAATGGAAACATCTGTTTTTCTGTTTCCTTATGATGATAAAGTAGTTGGAATATGTCACAACTGGAACCTTTTGAAGGAGTACGTTATCTGTAGAAATGCCTTAATTTTAACTAGAGTATTTTTAAAATCCTCATGATCTATCCATATGATATGCCAGATGGAATCTAGATGAGAATTAACTGAGATAAACACCACCTATTCTGTGTAATATCTCTCATTTTATTTTTATAATTAAGTTCTGGTGAAGTATCATTTAAAAATAGGCTAATGTGCCTGTGATAAATTCTGTCACCAGTAATTTAGGAACTAAATTTAAAGAATTAGTTAATTGTGAATGTAAAATTTAAACTTCCTGTAATTTTGACAGTTTCAGGAAATTAACCCTGTAGAACAGTGACAGAGGTACTGAATTCATAATTTGTAAAAAGGCAAATAGTTATTTGAAAATTAATAGGAAAATAGCAGAAAACTTTGAAAATAAATTACTATTAAGAAACCGTAGCAATCTGCCTAAGTAGAAAACTGAAGCTGCATTGGTCCCAGAAACAAAAACTGTCATAGGTACAAACTTCATGGGGGTTATGAAGATCAATTGATGCTCCCATTCAAAATCAAATAGTGTTTTAACTGCCACCCTTTTCAAAGAAAAGAGCTGAATTATGACCTGACCCATTTGACAAGAAAACTACACATACATATAGTTAGTTGTATTGTAGCTGAGGTAAAAAGAGTTGTGGCCATAAAGTGCCAAAAGTTCACAGCTTGACTGGTTATTGATTTGAGTCCTAACAGTCCATCAGTCTAAGCTTTATGGATTTTTTGATGACACTTTGAAGAAGATGATAAAAGCTGTCTCACACAAGATTCATTTCTGAAAAAAATGGTTACTATATGAGTGATAGAATGGTATGTTTGTAATACCATTTGACTGAACTGTGTTTTTTGCTGAATAAATTGTAGTTTGATCTTTTGGAATACTAACACTTTTAAACAAACAACAAAACTATTTTGTAAAGTAAATTTATAAATTATGAAAATCTTTTATGTTTACCATTGTAAAATAATAGAACAATAATTTCTATTTACGCGAGAGACTGCTAGCGTGTATTTTGATAATTTCAAAATTAATCATATAATCAGAAATAATATCTGAAATAAAAACAGAAAATGATGGAAAACTCAGGCCAGGCAGCATCTGTGGAGTGAAAAACCGAGTTAATGGCCTGAATTTTGCAAGTGCACCACAAATCGCGGCGGCGCGCTTTGAAGTTGGCGGTCCGTTCGCGTGGAGTGGCTGTCGCTGAGGTCCCGCGATATTTCGAGCAGGGGCTCATTTAAATGGAGAAGGCGGAACGGCCGCCCCCGATGATGTAGAGGGGGACGGCTCTCTGTACCTGGCAACGGCGTCTGGCGCCACCGTGCGGGCATCGGCGCCATTTTTAAAGGGCCTTAAGCCGTGACAGATCTTGTGAATGTTTAAAGAGAACATTATCTTTTAATTTAAATAAAAACAGTAAAGTTCACATCAAAGACCCTCATCCACCCCCACAATCATCAAGCAATACATTTATTTCCCTCTTCTTACCCACTCCCGCCCCCCCACCCCGCTGAAAAAACATTTTTGTCGGTCCCAACCTTTCACCCCCAAACTTTATGATCTCTGCCCTGCAACCCCTTCCCACCATTCCCTCAGCTAATGGAATCAGTTTTCTCCCCTGTTCCCCACCCCCCCCCCCCCCACCGACTGCTCCCAACCTGAAAATTATACTCCTTCCCCCCCTCCCCCCCCACCAGTGTCTTGCCTCAGATCCCCAAACGTGGGATGGCCGTCCAGTCCAAGTAAGTTCATGAACATTTATTTGCATTAATTTTATTATGCAAATGAAGGCTCCGCCGCCGTGCAGCGAGTGGGTCGCACCGAGGTGTCGCCACCACTGGTAAAATGCGGCAGGACCTTCTTGGTGTCTGGGGTGGAGGCGGGCCTCTCCCAGAAGAATTTTCCAGGCCCCCCACCCACCACAACCCCCGATATCAGAGGGCTGGTAAAATTCAGCCCAATGGATGGAATCTTCTGTATTTAGTCCTTGCTGGAATGGCGGGACCATTTGTGGGTTGGGAACCAGATTTATGAATTGGTGGGCTTAACAAGGCCTCTTTACCAGAGGCGTGGCATTAGTATCCTGCTTTTGGATTCCCTGACCAATCGGGTAGTGGGGGGAATGCGGGGTGATGGTCCATTCTTTCAAAGGAAGGATTTCTAATTAAAAGGACCATGACATGGGTTACAAGGGCTTGCTAGCACTTGGATTTTTAAGGCTGTAACAACCGCAGGAATAGAGAGGAGACCTTTGAAGACTGCTCCCCAGATGTCTCACTCTTGTTGTGGGATCTGAGGGGATGCAGTGAGGTGAGCTCTCAAGGATGGGAGGAAGAGGACGACCTTTCCAACCAAGCAGGCGTGGATGGAAGTGACCGAGGAAGTCAACAGCAGAAGTGTGACTTTTCTCACATGGGGACAGTGTACCAAGAGGATCCAGGATGTTGGATGGGATGCATGACAGGTGAGTGGCATAACACTTTCATGTGCCAAGCCCACGCTCTGACTGTTAATGGTATATTTAATTGTATGCAGATGGTGGGCATTAACTGGAGGTATGCTTGTGCCCCTATAAATAGGCACAGGCTGAAACTGGGGTTGTTGGGGTTAGGAGCTGTTCTTTTTTATTTGTTCATGGGGTGTAAGCATCACTGGGGAGGATAGAAAGTATTGCCCATCCCTAATTGCCCATGAGAAGGTGGTGGTGAGCCTCCATGCTTGTAATGTGTAACTTTGAAATTAAATGGTTATAAAAGTGTGTAAAGATTGGATCCAGTTCTGTCCTTCACAAACGGGCTTTCTGGAACATAATATGACGGCAGAGAATGATTTCCTAAAGGTGAAGGTTGGAAACTAAAATCTTTTTTTTTCAGACAGAAAACTCTAATCCCAGTTTCTATTGTGGAAAATAGCAGAAAGCAAGTGTAAATTGTCAAGGTATGATTACCCTCTGATGTTCTCGGAGTCTGAATCATATGACTAGTGGAAGAATGATGTGGATATGTGGACACTGGTTACGTCCTTACCAAAAAGGAAATAAGGTATGGCATTGGTGGTGTTGCTTCCTACAAGAAATAAAATCAGAAGTAAAATATTTTGTGAGCTGGATGCCTGTCAGTTGGATAACGATGAAGGTTTGGAACTTCTACTGGGATTCCTAAATTAAATTTACAAAAAAGATGATCTTCTCAATACCTATGAGGCATGGTCAAAATTCAACTTGGATTCCTGGATCAGTACTAGTGTTTAAATTGCTGCTAAGATGTCTCATGGACAGGCTACTAGTTCTAACTGATGTTCGGTCCTTGGAGAGAGAGACCCTGTTGGATCAGATGTCTGCTGCCTTGAAAATTTTCTAGGGGAGTCAGTATTTCCTTCAGCCTTCATGGAAAAAAATGGGACATACTGTGGTGACACAAAGAATAGAGGACTCAATGATTGCTAGATTTCAAAATGGTCCAGATACAGGATAATGGAAGAATTAAAGCCAGGCAGAATGAGGATGAAAGCACCTTTAGCAGATCTGGGTAGTACAGATGAAGACAGAATTGGAATAGGAATAATTTTTTATTTATTTATTTAGAGATACAGCACTGAAACAGGCCCTTCGGCCCACCGAGTCTGTGCCGACCAAGAACCACCCATTTATACTAACCCTACAGTAATCCCATATTCTCCTACCACCTACCTACACGAGGGGCAATTTATAATGGGCAATTTACCTATCACCTGCAAGTCTTTAGTGGTGGGAGAAAACCCACACGGTCACAGGGAGAACGTGCAAACTCCACACAGGTAGTACCCAGAATTGAACCCGGGTCCTTGGAGCTGTGAGGCTGCGGTGCTAACCGCTGCATCACTGTGCCGCTTACAGTGAGCGGATGAATCCCAGCAATGCCCCAGGAACCGTTACTAGGTGCTTCAGATGTGACTTGAAGTATCATTATGCAGTGAACTACCCAAAACGAAGAGGCAGGGTCCTCAAAATGATGCATGACGAAGAGAATTCTGAGGCAGAAAATGAAGATAATCCATCTGAACAAGTTATACTGTGCAGTACAAGTTAATACTTGCATATTAACAGTATGTGGAACAGATTAGTTAAAATGTTATCTTGATTCACTAAGTAATGAGGATCGATGGAGGATTAATGAATATAAAAGTACTAATTTGCTTTAGGTTTGGTGATGACAACATATTGAGGTCACTAAAGGGAGTTGTAATTTCACGTATAATAGCTGGAATAAGTCATTTTTATAAGTACTGATGTAGTCTCTAGTGAGATACCTTTGCTGTTGAGTAAATTTTCTATGAAAAAGGCACAAATGAAACTTGACATGGAGCATGATAAGGCAATTCTTTTTGGAAATCCAGTCAGATCATTATTGGCTCCCCTTGACATAACCTGGGGCAGGAATTTCCCTGCAGGTTTCTGAATCCTGCCATCAGGCTCAAATGTGGGTCAGAAGCCTGCACTGTGTGAAGTACACTGTGTGTGCAAGCTGGCGATACTATTTTTAGTGCCCATCCTCCTCTGTTCCTGCCTCCGGTGGGGCCTAAAAATCAGGCCCCTGCTGTTCCTTGTCAGAGTGTAAAGGAAGTATTATTGGCACCAGTTGATGAGAATCAGAGAGGAAAAATAGCAAATTATCTTACAGCTGCAGAGACAATTTGCTCACCCTACCTGTCAAGGGTTAAAAATCTTGCTAAAAATGCAGATGAGGTTGATGAAGAGAATACAAGGCTAACAGAAGAGAATAGTGAGAAGTGTGAAATCTTTGGAAAATATTGAAGGATGCTGCCACATCCTATTGTAAGCCTTCCATTGGTAAGTGACTTTAACAAGGCAGTTGCCATGGGTCTAAAGGTGTGGGACAAGGACAGAAATATTTTCATTCTACATTTTGTAGACCTGGAGACCAGATTTAATCTTTCTACAATAATACTTAGTAAGGACAAAAGGGGAGATGGTGGCATAGTGGTAATGTCACTGAGCTAGTCATCTAACACCTTGGGAAATGGGTTCAAATCCCACCACGGCAGCTGGTGGAATTTAAATTCAATTAATAAATTCAATTAATTAATAAAAAATCTGGAATTGAAAAAATGGTGCCATGAAACTATTGTTGTTAAAAACCCATTTCATTCACTAATTCCCTTTAGGGAAGGAAATCTGCCATCCTTACCTGGTCGGGCCTACATGTGATTCCAGACCCACAGCAATGTGGTTGACTCTTAACTGCCCTTTGAAATGGGCTAGCAGGCCACTCAGTTGTCAAAGCCAATTAGGGATGGGCTTTGCCATCGACGCCCACATCCCATGAAAGAATATTTAAAAAAATCATGGAGAAATGGATAGGGACTGGACTTGGGCCACGAGCAAAGTTTTTGACTGAAAATGGGGGGAAATTTGCCAATGACAAGTTCAGAGATATATGTGAAAACATGAACGTCCATGGATACAGCTGCTGAAAGTCCTTTTAGCAATGGATTTTGTGAAAGGAATCATGAGATAATCAGCTAAAATTTTATGTAGCATTTCATCGATCAACCAGACTGCCAACTGTCCTGGCATGGATAGTTCTATTCAAAAGGATGTGATAAATGGGCACTTGGATAATATTGATCTAATTAGGCATAGTCAACATGGATTTAGGAATAGGAAATAATGTTTGACAAGCCTGTTGGAGTTTTTTGAAAATGTTACCAATAGAATTGATAAAGGGGAGTCAGTGGATGTAGTATACTTGGATTTTCAGAAGGCTTTTGATAAAGTCCCCCACAGGAGGTTGGTTAGCAAAATGAAAGCACATGGGATAGGAGGTAATATACTGGCATGGATTAAGGATTAGTTAACAGGCAGAAAACAGAGAGTAGGAATAAACAGGTCATTCTCACATTGGCAGGCTGTAACTAGTGGGATACCACAAGGATCAGTTCTTGGGCCCCAGCTGTTCACAATATATATCAACGATTTGGATGTGGGGACCAAATGTAATATTTCCAAGTTCGCGGATGACACAAAACTAGGTGGGAATGTGTGTTGTGAGGAAGATGCAAAGCAGCTTCAAGGGGATTTGGACAGACTTAGTGGCCTGGATTTAAGTCATGTGCCGCGCTCTGCGGTGGTGCGCTTTGAACTCAGCGGCGTGCCCATATTGAGCGTCCGCCGCCCAGCCCCCGCGATATTACGCACAGGGGCTCATTAGCATCACCGCGATGCGCCGCTGCCCCCCATATTACGTGGGGAGAGGTGGGACATCCGGCGCAGTGAGGATCCTTTTGACAGCTGTGCGGCAGGTGCTGGGGCCCTATTTAAAGCGCCCCAGCACCTGCTTCCTGACTGCTGCCAAAGAAATACTTACCTGACTGCTGACGAGTGGGGCTGCTGTCAATCTGGCAGCAAAGCAGAAAGTGCTGGAGAAACTCAGCAGGTCAGGCAGTATCTGTGGAGAGAGAAGAAGAGCTAACTTTCAGGTCTGGGAAAAGTCACAGACCTGAAAGTTAACTCTTCTCTCTCCACAGATGCTGCCTGACCTGCTGAGCTTCCCCAGCACTTTCTGCTTTTCTGCCACATACTTACCCTGCTGTGTCCCAGTGTCCTGTGAAGTTGCGATCCTCTTCTTCCACTCAAGTGTAACATTCCTTCTTGTTGGTGTGCCGCACCTGGGTGAATAATCTTAATTTTGCACATTCCAGGACGTGGGACTTAAATGTATCATAGAAGGCAAATACACAACAGAAATAAAACCATAATTGAAGAATATCTACATATTATGGGCTTCTAATCATCTGACAGTAAAAAGCCACAGACTAATATGCATTTGAAATCTGTATTCATTGCTCTGCTAACTGTTATGTGAAACGACCTGTAAATGCAATTAAATGATCTTTGTAAAAAAAAACAGGAAAATATGTTCATATTCTAGCTGCATTGCCAACTAGAAATATTACACCAATAATTACGATCAGCTGCTGCAGAAGCAAATTGTTCGTGAACACGTGTCGATGTACAATAAATGAAAAACCATCGCACCAGCACAGATTCCCTCACTAGTCCTGCAGTGGTTTTCAAACATGTGCACGACAAACCTTGCAGCCAGAAGTTAGAGCAGTTACACGGTGGAGTCGCCTTAACATTTAAAGGACCACACCAAGAACCGAGGATGGCAGAGGGGTACTTTAGGGTGGCCCCACAGTTCAGCAATGCCTCCCTACCCACTCTCCTCCAGGTTGTGTGGGCAGGGCGGGAGGTCCTTTTCCCCAGCAATGGTAAGAAGGGGCCCTCCCTCCTGAACAAGGTAGCCTGGCTGGAGATGGCAGAGGAGGTGAGTGGCTGTGGGGCCATCCGGTGTCAAAGGGTCCAATGCCAGAAGAGGATGAACGAGCACTCCGTCAGCCAGCAGGGGCCCTTTAGGCCATGTGCGCACAGGATACGAACGCCAAAGTCATCCACAGCCAGAGGGCAATCACATCAGCAGCCTTCCTCCAATAAGGCTGCCAGCGCAGAGGTTGCATCGAGAACGGGCACTCGTAACTGTTTACAGAGAACACACTGACACAAATGGGAATGCACGAGTGTCACAGTAATGTAAATATATCTTTCACTAAATGTCCCTCACCAACATGTATGTCCTTTTCTCTGTGTGACTGATGTGTGCCACCTTGTAGTGCCAATGTCACATCCCTTTGCACCATTGGCCCTTCAGGAGAGCCAACTTATGTATTAACATCATTGCTGTGCCACCATTACTCATGAGCGTCTCCACCGATGCAGTGACATACATGGACATTGGCTCAGTCAGCTGCTGCCTTTAATGGTTTACACAGAGATGCTGCAGATGTGGACTACTGCACAGCAGGTGAGCGAGGGTGATGTGTGGCTTGCTGAGCTCATCTTGGTTCCAATGGAGCAGAGAGCCTTTGATAAGCCACTGCCATGCATTCTTCGCTCACTACTAGCCCTGTATGCAGAGCCGGGGTGCCATCTGCCCTCCCATGCGCCTTTCCTGTTGTAGGTCCTCAGCATCCTCATAGTCCGAGGAGGAATCCTGTTGACGTCTCTCCTCATCATGTCAGGCCCGCCTATTGGGTGTGTAGTTGTGCAGAGCACAGCGAGCAGCAAAGAAAGGAGCTGGCCTTTTCAGTCCGTAGCACAGGGCATCACCCTATCTATACAGGCATTGGAAGCACTTTTTCAGCATGCCGATCACCTGCTCAATGGGGGCTCTTGTAGCTCAGTGGATGCTCAGGAGAAGCGGATCACACAATATAGGGTGAGTCATACCCATTTCTATTTGATAAATAAAGTTGAATCCTTCATTTATGTATCTCTCCTCTGCAGCAATGGTGGGGTCTCTTACTGGTGTCGGGAGCCATGTCTGCAAGGGATAGCCCTTGTCTCCAAGAAGCCAGTTCAGTAAACAGCAGTGGAGCTGGGACTGGTGCAGGGCCCAGGCGCCATGGCAGCTGCCTGAGAAACAGGCGCAGATTTGCATGAAGCATCTCCAGTGATCACATAACAGCTGCACCTAGAGTGAGAGGATTCCTTTCATGGTAATGTCTGCAGGTGGTAGCCTGATGGGAGGCCTGATGGCCACATGGGTGCAGTTTATGAATCCTAAAACCTATGGTTATCCTGCAATAGGATGACAAGAGTGCCATTGCTCCTTCACAATCACAAACAAATGCAGAGTGTCCACTGTTTATGGAGGGAGGGTACACAGTACCTCCCTTTATGCCTGCAGAGCTTTCGCTCCAGTAATCCCAGACCCCCTCCCTCCTCCCTTCCAGAATGCAGAGCTCCGAAACCGATGGGCCTGGCTGTGAGAGTCTGTCCTGAAGTGGACTTACTCACTGGCCCTCGGTGACCGCCCTGATGCAGCGGTGAACTGATGATTATGTGACCTCACAAAGGTCTCCGGTGGGACCCTGAAATGCTGCAGAGGCATTAAGCTTAAGAACCGTTGCCACTATGAGGACCACAGGCACAGGATGTCCACCAGAGCCCATGGGCTGCAGGTCATTGTTGAGCAGGGCACAGAGACGTGTCAACACTCTCTCTCTACATGCACAATCGCTTCTGACACTGGTGCTCTGACATTCGATGGCATGTCATGTGGGGCCTGCAGATGCGCGGCGACCTGTAATAGCGAGCTCCCTTTGGCGGCTACTGCTCACGACCGTGGACTGCACCTGCCTGTTGATTTTGCCTCTGGTGCGTACAGATCCTCAGGAGAAGTGGATCACACATTGTAGGATGAGCCATACCCATTTCTATACGATAAAGTTGAACCCTTCATTTATTCGAAGGTTCCTAACAGGGCAGTGATTGGTGTTGACGGGTACATCAGGTGGTAACATGGTGGCGTTACATGGCATTGCCCATCTTGGCTAACAATCAGAGTGGCACAGCATGAGCACATCAAGATCTTACCAGCTGCATCAATTGCCCTCACCATCCATATAACCTTAACGCTCCTACCCTTTCTGGCACCCTCCCCACACAAAGGATGACTAGAGTGCCATTGCTCCTTCACAATCACAAACAAATGCAGAGTGTACACCATTTATGGAGGGAGGGTACACAGTACCTCCCTTCATGTCTGCAGAGTTTCGCTCCAGTAATCCCAGACCCCCTCCCTCCTCCCTTCCAGAATGCAGAGCTGAGACCCCTGTAATCCCCCCCTTCCTCCTCCCTTCCAGAATGCAGAGCTGAGACCCCTGTAAATCTGCACTTACCTTTACTGTCCAGTACTCCTGCTTCTGCTATCCCATCTGGTTTTCTGCCCATGATCGGGACGGCACGTGATGGCCGCCCGTTCTACGTAATATGCGGAAGTATGGAGTGAGAGGCTGCGGGATGCATAAACTGCAGAGGTAAGTAGCATTTTACATATTCTAATTGGGGCGCCGGTGGCGGGGGTTGTGGGGGGGTGCCACACTGAGGTCCCCCAGCCGCCAGTAATATGTGGCGGGCCCTTCTCGACGTCGCGGCTCCATTGACGCTGATGAGTGCATCATCTTTGGAGAGAATTTCAACTGTACCCGCGAGGCAAGGGACCACTCAGGTACCCTGTAGCCTTAGGGGAGGTTGAGGGACCTGGTTGGGTCCTATGACTTTGTGGACGTCTGGTGATATCTCCATCCCAACTCTAACACTTTCACTTTGGTGAGGTCTAGAGAAGTAGGGTTCAGAATTGACCGCCTATACATTTCTCAGGTGTACATCTGTGTCTGGCAGCTTCCGTGCGGCTGGTGCTATGCTCGGACCCCCGCCTGTTGTGGGCAGAGCTGGTTCTGCTCCACATGCAGGTGGGGGGTGGGGCCTGCGTACTGGCATCTTAATAACCTGCTGCTGGAGATGAGTGGTTCCAGGATTCGTTCCGTCGATTAATTTTAATTTTTGGCCCGACTGGAGAAGGAAGTGGGGGGGGGGGACTTCCCCTCCTTGAGGCTCAGGTAGGATGTGGAAAGGCTCACATCCAAGTCCTCTGTCAGGGGTATGCAAGAGGTTTGACCAGGGACAGCAGGTCACATTCCAGTCGTTGAAACAGAAGGTGCTCGACCTGGACTCCCATCTCGGTCAGGCTATCAAAGACCTGGTCCTGCAGAAGGCGTATGAAGAGAGAAGGGAGCGCTGAAGGACCTGCAGCTTGTCGGGCTCCGAGGCACGTTTGTGAGGTTACAGATCTGGTTCCTTCAAGACCCAGACAGTGGCTCCCACTTCTACATGCTGGAAAAAAGGCATGGGGTTTGTAAGTAGCACTTGGGGCTGCTGGCCGACTGATCCCTGGTCTCGGATCTGGAGGGCATCAGTGCCCAGGCCTGAACCTATTACAGTGCTCTGTCCTGCCCGGATCCATCCAGTGGGAATACTCGCAGAGTTTTGTGGGACGGATGTCAAAGGCCGAGCTCCTCTTGATGCTGCTCTCAGCCTGGTAGAGATGACTGGTGTTCTTGATGGGCAAGCCCCAGGGACTGGATGGGTCTGACCGTGGAATTCCTCACGGCGTCCTGGGGGATGGGGGAGCGACTATGCCCGGGTCCTAGGGGAATGTCTGGTGCCTGGGGAGATGCGTGCCCCCCCCCACCCAAACCCCAGCCACAGGGCCATCATTGTCCTGGTGCCCAAGAGGGGTGATCTCCACGCTTAAGAACTGGCATCTGGTCTCCCTCCTCAGCATGGACTACAAGGTCTTTGCCAGGGCCATGTCTGCTCGCCTTGGCATCATCCTGGTGCACGTGATCCACCCTGACCAATTTACAACAATATCCATTTGGTCTGGGACCGTGTCCACCTTTCCCAGAAGGCTAATCTGTCGGGTGCCTTCCTTTTCCTGGATCAGGAGAAGGTGTTCGACAGGTTGGATCACATACTTATCTGGGACTCTGCGGGCATTCGGATTTGGGACACACTTCGTCGCTCAGATCTGACTTCTGTATGCTACTGGGGAGTGTCCGATTAAGATTAACAGGTCCTTGATGGCGCCCCTTCGCTTTGGGAGATAAGTGTGTCGGGTGCCCCATGTCTGGCCAGTTGTACGCCATCTACAGCATGGGCTGGCTCTGTGCGGGCTGGGCTTGGAGGTAATCCTGTCAGCCTACGCTGATGTAGTCCTTGTGGTCATCGACGTGAAACGTTAACTCTCTTTCTCTCTCCTCAGATGCTGCCAGAGCTGCTGAATATTTCCAACACTTTTTGTTTTCATTTCAGTTCAATTCATATTTGTGTGAATTGTTTGCTATTTAGATTATAAATTGTATTAGCAATGCTGTATTAAATAACAAATAACTTTAAAGTTTTGAGTCATGAAAAATAGAGGAGTATATAGGTGACTTGAAATGGGTCAATAGAGCCACAAGTGGCAACCTGAAGAACTGGTGCTTCCTCACAGAAGAGGAACATTGAAAGGTGCACTAACATAAGCCATTTGCAGAGTATTTGGTCAGAGATCTGGGAGTTGGTCATCCATTTTATCAACTGGGGATAGTGCATGGAGAGGGAATCTAATGAAAGAAATAATAAAATGGGATGAGTGATATGAATAGATAAAGAAGAAAAAGAAGAACAAAGAACAGTACAGCACAGCACAGGAACAGGCCATTTGGTCCTCCAAGCCTGCGCCGATCTTGATGCCTGTCTAAACTAAAACCTTCTGCACTTCCGGGGTCCGTATCCCTCTATTTCCATCCTATTCATGTATTTGTCAAGATGCCTCTTAAACGTTGCTATCGTATCTGCTTCCACCACCTCCCCCGGCAGCAAGTTTCAGGCACTCGCCACCCTCTGTGTAAAAAAACTTGCCTCGCATATCCCCTCTAAACTTTGCCCCTCGCACCTTAAACCTATGTCCCCTAGTAACTGACTCTTCCACCCTGGGAAAAAGCTTCTGACTATCCACTCTGTCCATGCCACTCATAACTTTGTAAACCTCTATCGTGTCACCCCTACACCTCCGTCATTCCAGTGAAAACAATCCGAGTTTATCCAACCTCTCCTCATAGCTAATGCCCTCCAGACCAGACAACATCCTGGTAAACCTCTTCTGTACCCTCTCCAAAGCCTCCACATTCTTCTGGTAGTGTGGCGACCAGAATTGTACACAATATTTCAAGTGTGGCCTAACTAAGGTTCTGTACAGCTGCAGCATGACTGCCAATTTTTATACTCAGTGTCCTGACCGATGAAGGCAAGCATGCCATATGCCTTCTTGACTACCTTATCCACATGTGTTGCCACTTACAGTGATCTGTGGACCTGTACGCCCAGATCTCTCTGCCTGTCAATACTCCTAGGATTCTGCCATTTACTGTATACTTCCCACCTATATTAGACCTTCCAAAATGCATTACCTAACATTTGCCCGGATTAAACTCCATCTGCCATTTCTCCGCCCAAGTCTCCAACCGATCTATATCCGGCTGTATCCTCTGACTATCCTCATCACTATCCGCAACTCCACCAACCTTTGTGTCGTCCGTAAACTTACTAATCAGACCAGCTACATTTTCCTCCAAATCATTTATATATACTACAAACAGCAAAGGTCCCAGCAATGATCCCTGAGGAACACCACTAGTCACAGGCCTCCATTCAGAAAAGCACCCTTCCACTGCTACCCTCTGTCTTCTATGACCGAGCCAGTTCTGTATCCATCTTGCCAGCTCACCTCTGATCCCGTATGACTTCACCTTTTGTACCAGTCTGCCATGAGGGACCTTGTCAAAGGCTTTACTGAAGTCCATGCAGACAACATCCACTGCCCTTCCTTCATCAATCATCTTTGTCACTTCCTCAAAAAACTCGATCAAGTTAGTGAGACACGATCTCCCCTTCACAAAACCATGCTGCCTCTCGCTAATAAGTTCATTTGTTTCCAAATGGGAGTAAATCCTATCCAATAATTTCCCGACCACTGATTAAAGTCTCACCGGCCTGTAATTTCCTGGATTATCCTATTATTATTATTATTATTATTATTATTATTAGTAAGTGTATTTCAGAAAACGATCTGTTAAACATTTATGAGGAGTATATTTTCAACTGAAATCGTTATTTTAGGTTCCAGAGAGAAAGCAACCTATTGTTATCATGTGGTCTTTGAAGTAGTAAAGAATAGCTGGAGAAAACCATATAATATCAATGTGCTGGGGCAAATTATTTTTCAGTGCTATTAGCTAAAATGGCTCCACTAAGTTTTCTTTTTGGGTTGCTGAAGCAAGTAAAAATTTGAAACATTGTTTTCTGTAGAGTGTTTAATACATCCAGTACTGAAAATGGTGATTATGAAAATGGAGATTTTTTTAGGAGGAGGGGAGCACAAATTTCACTTCTGCTTTGTAGAACCATACAAGGAAGAATTTTAAAATCCAAGGATTTCACTGTTTCTCAAGACAGAAGTTACCTGTAATCTATCTAGAAATTATTTGGGCAAATGAATTTGGTTGAAGGGACAAGTTTAGGTGACTACCCTCCCAACAACTGATTCACTTAGTTGTCAACCAAACAAAAGAGACTTTTCCTCTGTGTTGCAGCTACTTCAACAGGTGCAACAGCAACTGAAACCACTGCCAATAGAGAGAGACAAGCTAATATCTCATGCCATGTTTACGCTTGTATCCAGAGGGATTCCAGTGGTCTCACTTCAGGTGCTGATCTGGCATCTGCAGTGTTTACGCTTGCTGACTTCTGGTCTTGGACCCTAATCCTGCAGGCACCCAGAATAAATGTCAAGTGGCCATTTCTCTATTAGTTGGAAACAAGTGGAAAGGATGATGCTGTTCTTGTACTCGGGAAGTTTCCACTACACTGATGATACTGTGAATATAGTCAGAAAACCATGGCAGAGGAATCAATGTTTTTACTGATGACAATTACACCGTTACGACATGAACTATGGTATAATTCTGATTATCTGTGCTCCCACACTTCATGTTCTCACTTATTCACGAGAATTTTTATGTGCGTTGGGTGACCAGCAATGTTTGAAGCTGCAAGAGAAAGGACTGTATTATTCATCTGTTCAGGAGGAGCATAACTGTCATTTGTATATGGCTCTCCTGATGACATTCTGTTTCATTTTAAATCTTCTATTGAGTTACTCTCAAGATGATAAAAGTTTTGAAAAGAAACAGAATAAAGGAGAAGTCATATGGAAGCTGCTCCTAATCAACAGCTGATTCATGCTTTTTTTTCTCCCTTGCTGCCTCCAACATCTGAGCAATACTCTCCTCCTTCCTGTGCAGTCTCAACTATTTGCCACTTTCCAGTAGCCACCGGTGCTTCTAATCCGTTATAACAGATAAGTTTAGTTTAGTTTAGAGATACAGCACTGAAACAGGCCCTTCGGCCCACCGAGTCTGTGCCGACCATCAACCACCCACTTATACTAATCCTACACTAATCCCATATTCCTACCACATCCCCACCTGTCCCTATATATTTCCCTACCACCTACCTATACTAGGGGCAATTTATAATGGCCAATTAACCTATCAACCTGCAAGTCTTTGGCATGTGGGAGGAAACCAGAGCACCCGGAGGAAACCCACGCAGATACAGGGAGAACTTGCAAACTCCGCACAGGCAGTACCCAGAATCGAACCCGGGTCCCTGGAGCTGTGAGGCTGCAGTGCTAACCACTGCGCCACTGTGCGATAATTGAGGTTTCATACCATCGATCAGTAACTTGTGTTGTTGGGAAAATATTTCTTAAGTGATCTTGAGACATCTGTTGGCTATATGTAAAAGCATAACGTTAAAATTCAAGCATGATAGATTTGGGAAAAGTACGATATGTCAAATGCATTACTGACATTGTGGACAGGAAAAATGTTGATCTATATTTGGATTTTCAGAGCACTTGCATGGCTCTGCATTGGTAGATCATGAAATTGGATGGAAATTATGGTGCTGAATAGAAAATTGGTTTAAAATAAGCAGAGGATTGCCATTGTTGGAAACATTTCAGGTTGAAGAGAGGCTGTGAGCAGGATATCCAAGGATCAGTCTTTGGTCTATTGTATAATACATTGACAAAGATATCATAAGCAAAATGTACAAGCTTATAAATGATACTAAAATGGGAAGCAGGCCAAATGATGCAACTGGTTCTAAAAGATTTTCATCTTTTAGATGACTGGGCAGCAGTTGTAATTCAATATGGGAGTAAGTAATTGAGAAATGGAGTATTATTGGAAGTGCTGGTCATTTACTAAGAAGGATGTTCCAGCTTTTGTCAGGGTGTAGAGGTGGCCAGTAAAGATGATCCTGGGAATGATAAATTATGAGGAGATATGAAGAAAATTTGGCTTGTTTACTTTGGACAAATTATTTTCAATGGTGAAAAATCAAATATGTGTTACATTTTGCTTTTGCTCTTACTCTAGATACTTAAGTATTTGTAATTTATATCACTATCATAAATGAGTCTGATACCTTGCCGTCTCAAAGGTATTTTCATCAACTTTGATCACTAGGTAGAGAGCAAGCCCAGGATAACATCTTTTCTGTAAAGCGCTTTGTCTGTTTATCTGTGGAATTTATCCTGTATCTTCACGGGACCTTGCCTGTCTTTGGAAAATGGCAGAGCATCAAAAACATCAGCCGTCATTTCAGTCTGTAATAAATGTAATTTTTAAACAGGAGATGAACACGAGTCGATAACAGTAACGTAAAATATCTATATCATATAGTAGATATACTAACCAGTTCATGAAACAAAGCAATGGTCAACTTTTATGTGGTAAGCTATTATTCTATCATTAACCTTTGTATATGAAGTTTTCTTTTTCCTGAAGCCTTTACAACTATGGAGAACAGGCCTAATCTATCTTTTCAGAAAGTTTCAGCTGGGCTTGTTGAATATCTTTAACTTCAGCTCATCAAATACCTACAGTTGCTGGATCTTTCTATATTCAAATAACTGTCAGCTACATTCACAAGTAACTGCCATTTATATGCATAACTGAGCAAACCACACAATGTGCATTCATTTGAATGTGACTTGGCTCTTCCTTGGAAACAGTTGACAAATTTTCACAACATTTGTTAGGCTGTAAACATAATTCTGACATGCGTTGGTCTTAAATTCCTCAGCTTCAAAATATCTGGGCCTAGGAGGGTGGTATAGGAGTGTACATTAGGAGCAAGGGGGGCATGCGGTGGGATTTGGGGCAGGATCTGATTCTGCTGAATCCACTACTTTCTCCGCACAGTGAAAAATTTCTGGTGGGAACGCAGGTATCTACTTCTTAAGGCTACTTTTCCTTCCATGATGACATCATTGGAAGAGGCAGGGTATCATTCCTTGCCAGGAAACCTGTTAGTTCTTCTTTTCTTTTGGGAGTAGTAAAGTATACCTGCACAATGCAGGGTAACTGACTGGTATTGGGAAAGCAGTTAAAAATAAATTGCTGCTACTTTTAATTTCTTTAACTCTAAAGCTGCCCAGGGCATGCCAAAATCGTGTGAATGCCCCTACCTCATTTACGTAAATCCAGGGATTTGGAAGAATCAATCCTGGGCCAGAGTGGGGGCCAGCAATCCTGCCCCATCGTACTTTTTTTTTTAGAATATTACAGCGCAGTACAGGCCCTTCGGCCCTCGATGTTGCGCCGATCATCTGACCTACACTATTCCATTTACATCCATATGTCTATCCAATGACCACTTAAATGCCCTTAAAGTTGGCGAGTCTACTACTGTTGCAGGCAGGGCGTTCCACGCCCCTACTACTCTCTGCGTAAAGAAACTACCTCTGACATCTGTCCTATATCTTTCACCCCTCAACTTAAAGCTATGTCCCCTCGTGTTTGCCATCCTCATCCGAGGAAAAAGACTCTCACTATCCACCCTATCTAACCCTCTGATTATCTTGTATGTCTCTATTAAGTCACCTCTCCTCCTCCTTCTCTCTAACGAAAACAACCCCAAGTCCCTCAGCCTTTCCTCGTAAGACCTTCCTTCCATACCAGGCAACATCCTAGTAAATCTCCTCTGCACCCTTTCCAAAGCTTCGACATCCTTCCTATAATGCGGTGACCAGAACTGCACGCAATACTCCAGGTGCGGCCTCACCAGAGTTTTGTACAGCTGCATCATGACCCCGTGGCTCTGAAACTCGATCCCCCTACTAATAAAGGCTAACACACCATATGCCTTCTTAACAGCCCTATTAACCTGGGTAGCAACTTTCAGGGATTTATGTACCTGGATACCAAGATCTCTCTGCTCATCTACACTACCAAGAATCTTCCCATTAGCCCAGTACTCTGCATTGCTGTTACTCCTTCCAAAGTGAATCACCTCACACTTCTCCGCATTAAACTCCATTTGCCATCTCTCAGCCCAGCTCTGCAGCCTATCTATGTCCCTCTGTACCCTACAACACCCTTCGACACTATCCACAACTCCACCGACCTTCGTGTCATCCGCAAATTTACTAACCCACCCTTCTACACCCTCATCCAGGTCGTTTATAAAAATGACAAACAGCAGTGGCCCCAAAACAGAACCTTGCGGTACACCACTAGTAACTAAACTCCAGGATGAACATTTGCCATCAACCACCACCCTCTGTCTTCTTTCAGCTAGCCAATTTCTGATCCAAAGCTCTAAATCACCTTCAACCCCATACTTGCGTATTTTCTGCAATAGCCTACCGTGGGGAACCTTATCAAACGCCTTACTGAAATCCATATACACCACATCCACGGCTTTACCCTCATCCACCTGTTTGGTCACCTTCTCGAAAAACTCAATAAGGTTTGTGAGGCACGACCTACCTTTCACAAAACCGTGCTGACTATCGCAAATGAACTTATTCTTTTCAAGATGATTATAAATCCTGTCTCTTATAACCTTTTCCAACATTTTACCCACAACCGAAGTAAGGCTCACAGGTCTATAATTACCAGGGCTGTCTCTACTCCCCTTCTTGAACAAGGGGACAACATTTCCTATCCTCCAGTCCTCCGGCACTACTCCTGTCGACAATGACGACTTAAAGATCAACAACAACGGCTCTGCAATCTCCTCCCTGGCTTCCCAGAGAATCCTAGGATAAATCCCATCTGGCCCAGGGGACTTATCTATTTTCACTCTTTCCAAAATTGCTAACACCTCCTCCTTGTGAATCTCAATCCCATCTAGCCTAGTAGGCTGTATCTCAGTAATCTCCTCGGCAACATTTTCTTTCTCTACTGTAAATACTGACGAAAAATATTCATTTAACGCTTCCCCTATCTCCTCTGATTCCGCACACAACTTCCCACTACTATCCTTGATTGGCCCTGTTCTAACTCTTATCATTCGTTTATTCCTGATATACCTATAGAAAGCCTTAGGGTTTTCTTTGATCCTATCCGCCAATGACTTCTCGTGTCCTCTCCTTGCTCTTCTTCGCCCTCCCTTTAGATCCTTCCTGGCTAGCTTGTAACTCTCAAGCGCCCTAACTGAGCCTTCACGTCTCACCCTAACATAAGCCGCCCTCTTCCTCTTGACAAGCGCTTCAACTTCTTGAGTAAACCACGGCTCCCTCGCTCGACAACTTCCTCCCTGCCTGACAGGTACATACTTATCAAGGACACGCATTAGCTGCTCCTTGAATAAGCTCCACATTTCATTTGTGCCCATCCCCTGCAGTTTCCTTCCCCATCCTACACATCCTAAATCTTGCCTAATCGCGTCATAATTTCCTTTCCCCCAGCTATAATTCTTGCCCTGCGGTATATACCTGTCCCTGCCCATCGCTAAGGTAAACCTAACCGAATTGTGATCACTATCGCCAAAGTGCTCACCTACATCTAAATCGAACACCTGGCCGGGTTCATTACCCAGTACCAAATCCAATGTGGCATCGCCCCTGGTTGGCCTGTCCACATACTGTGTCAGAAAACCCTCCTGCACACACTGGACAAAAACAGACCCATCTAAAGTACTCGAACTATAGTATTTCCAGTCAATATTTGGAAAGTTAAAGTCCCCCATAACCACTACCCTGTTACTCTCGCTCCTGTCGAGAATCATCTTCGCTATCCTTTCCTCTACATCTCTGGAACTATTCGGAGGTCTATAGAAAACTCCCAACAGGGTGACCTCTCCTCTCCTGTTTCTAACCTCGGCCCATACTACCTCAGTAGACGAGTCCTCAAACGTCCTTTCTGCCGCTGTAATACTTTCCTTGATTAACAATGCCACACCCCCCCCTCTTTTACCCTCTTCTCTGTTCTTTCTGAAACATCTAAATCCCGGAACCTGCAACATCCATTCCTGCCCCTGCTCTACCCATGTCTCCGAAATGGCCACAACATCAGGATCCCAGGTACCAACCCATGCTGCAAGCTCACCCACCTTATTCCGGATGCTCCTGGCGTTGAAGTAGACACACTTTAAACCAAGTTCTTGCTTGCCAGTGCCCTCTTGCGTCCCTGTAACCTTATCCCCTACCTCACTACTCTCAACAGCCTGTACACTGGAACTACAATTTAGGTTCCCATTCCCCTGCTGATTTAGTTTAAACCCCCCCGAAGAGCACTAACAAATCTCCCCCCCAGGATATTGGTACCCCTCTGGTTCAGGTGAAGACCATCCTGTTTGTAGAGGTCCCACCTACCCCAGAAAGAGCCCCAATTATCCAGGAAACCAAAACCCTCCCTCCTACACCATCCCTGCAGCCACGTGTTCAACTCCTCTCTCTCCCTATTCCTCTCTTCGCTAGCACGTGGCACAGGCAACAACCCAGAGATAACAACTCTGGTTGTTCTCGCTCTAAGCTTCCACCCTAGCTCCCTGAATTTCTGCCTTAAATCCCCATCTCTCTTCCTACCTATGTCGTTGGTGCCTATGTGGACCATGACTTGGGGGTGCTCCCCCTCCCCCTTAAGGATCCCAAAAACACGATCGGAGACATCACGTACCCTGGCACCTGGGAGGCAACACACCAACCGTGAGTCTCTCTCGTTCCCACAGAACCTCCTATCTGTTCCCCTAACTATGGAGTCCCCAATGACTAATGCTCTGCTCCTCTTCCCTTTTCCCTTCTGAGCAACAGGGACAGACTCTGTGCCAGAGACCTGCACCCCATTGCTTACCCCTGGTAAGTCGTCCCCCCCAACAGTATCCAAAACGGTATACCTGTTGTTGAGGGAAACGGCCACAGGGGATCCCTGCACTGCCTGCTGGTTCCCTTTCCTTCCCCTGACGGTAACCCATCTACCTACTTCTTTTACCTGAGGTGTGACTGCCTCCCTATAACTCCTGTCAATAATCCCCTCCGCCTCCCGAATGATCCGAAGTTCATCCAGCTCCAGCTCCAGTTCCCTAACGCGGTCTGCGAGGAGCTGGAGTTGGATGCAGTCAGCAGGGACACTCTTGGCGACCCCTACCTCCCACATTCTGCAGGAGGAACATACAACTGCCTTTACCTCCATTCCCACTATTCTAGATTCCCAATAAATCTACTGAAAAACCAAACGAAAAAAAAAGTCAAAACTTGTTCGCTTAGCAATCCGACGGACTGAACTTTTTAAATAAAAAGCTTACCTTATCAACACACTAGAGTCCTTTTTTTTTTGGTTAGAGGAGGAGGGTGGGTGGGAGACACTACACGTGTAGTGTCTCGGGTACTGCCACTGCCCAAATAAATAGTTTTCCCCTACCCAGCAGTCCCCGGTCCTCCGAAACAAAAAAGGGATTAACTTGTTACTTACTGAAATTGACCGCTCAGCTGAAAGTCCGCTCCGCACCCCGTTCTATCAAGGCTGCTCCTCGCAAAAGACAAAGATTTTAAAACTGCCCAAATAAATAGTTTTCCCCTACCCAGCAGTACCCGGTCCTCCGAAACAAAAAAGGGATTAACTTGTAACTTACTGAAATTGACCGCTCAGCTGAAAGTCCGCTCCGCACCCCGTTCTATCAAGGCTGCTCCTCGCAAAAGACAAAGATTTTAAAACTGCCCAAATAAATAGTTTCCCCTACCCAGCAGTCCCCGGTCCTCCGAAACAAAAAAGGGATTAACTTGTAACTTACTGAAATTGACCGCTCAGCTGAAAGTCCGCTCCGCACCCCGTTCTATCAAGGCTGCTCCTCGCAAAAGACAAAGATTTTAAAACTGCCCAAATAAATAGTTTTCCCCTACCCAGCAGTCCCCGGTCCTCCGAAACAAAAAAGGGATTAACTTGTAACTTACTGAAATTGACCGCTCAGCTGAAAGTCCGCTCCGCACCCCGTTCTATCAAGGCTGCTCCTCACTTCTTGCAGTGAAGTGGAACTTGAGGAATTTTGGCCCTCTTACATCTTGTGGCTGAGTTAAAGGGACTGCTGCCAACTAAGACGAGACTAAAATTAATAAATTAAAAAAAAATCCTGCTAAGAATCTGAATGCAAGCCAAATGTAAATTTTTCACCAAAAGAATCATCGAATTTAACTTTGTTGTTGCTGACTTATATTGGCTGCTGGTTCCCAAATGGCTACAATTTAAATTCTCATCTTCATGTTTAAGTCCCTTCACAGTCTCACAACTCTCTTTTTGGGCTGAATTTAGTCTTTAGTCCCCCACCCCCAGGTGCAGGTCCGTGGCAGTGGGGGTGGGGTGGTGGGGGCGGCCTGAAGATCCCTGCGGATGAGGCCCGATGCTGTGAGGGCCCGGCCTGATCCTCACGGAGGCGGCGAGGCCTCGTGGCGGCAACCCTACCGCGTGACAATGGGCCCTCTATTTAAATATGGAAATAAATTTACATACCTGCACGCCGCTGTCCTGGTGCGATCTTCGTGTCGCTGGCCTGCACTCCCGCGCCTTTGGATCCCTGTCCGGGGCAACAAGGTGCTACATTGTTTGGGAGGGAGGAGCAGGTAATTTTTTCTGTGCGGTGGGGGTGGGGGTGGGGGCGGGGGGGGAGTGGCGGTAACCTATTCTCGTTGGTAGAGGGGATGATGGTAAGGAGTAAAGTCTATAGTTCATGCACTTTGTCAGGGGAAAGGTCAGGTGAACCAGCTCGGTGTTTTGGGGTGGAGAGGGCAAGTAATAAATTTAATGGTTATTGGCGGGGGGGGAGGGGTGGTGGGAGAGGGCCAAAAGTACTGTGTGTTTTTGTTTTTACAAATCTTGCTTCAAATGTTTAAATATACCGGAAGGGCTCAAAGCCCTTTAAAAATAACATCAGCACCGTGCACAGGCAGCTGACTGCATTACCGGGGATGGATGGGCTGCCCCCTCCCCATGATCGGGGTGGGGGGAGGGGGAGCAGGCCGCCCCGTCCATTCGAATGAGCCACCGCACAGAAGATTGCGGCGGCTCATCGACATGTGACTGGTGTGGGCCGGGCGCCGCTTCCTTCGCCCGCTGCCGATCTTGGCGGAGGCAGAAGATGATTCTGGCCTTTATCTCTGTAACCTCCTTCAACTCTCCAGCACTTTTCTTTCTTCTGACTCTGGTATTTTATGCATTCCCCCACCATTGGTGGCTTGCCATCAGCTGCCTGTTTTCACTTTTTGGAATTCCTTGCCTTGCCTGTCTATCCCACAACCTTTTCAAGACCTAGATTGATAGATTTTTTTTGAGGTAAGGTTATCGAGGGATATAGAGCTAAGGCAGGTTATCAGAATTGAGGTACAGATTAATCATGATCTTATTGAATGGCAGAGCAGGCGTGAGGGACTGAGTGGCTTCCTCCTATTCCTGTCTTCCTTCCTCTTTTTAAGGTGCTCTTTAAAACCCATCTCTTTCACCAGGCTTTTCATCATCCTTCCAAATATATCTTTCTTTGGTTCTGTGTCCATTTATGTCTGATTGTGCTTCTGTGAAGTGCCTTGAAATTTTTTTTATATTAAAGGTGCTATAAAAATGAAAATTGTTGTTATTGCATAAGTTATCAGGGGACCACTGATGTAGGGAGAATAAATGCATTTGAGAATCAATTAGATGCATTTCTGGAGACTGATGGGATAGAGGAATACAGTGAAAAAGAGATGGAGCTGTTTAGGCTCAATGGTCTTCTCCTATTTCTAAAAAAATTCATGTTAGATGACAACTAAACTTCTGGAGTGTCGTCTGACACAGATTGGGAAATTTGTGCTGTTATTTTAATATATAAGGAAAATTGCAAAGAGTTGCTGTTCATACTTCAAAGGATCCAAATACTCCTAGGTTAGAATTATCAGTTGACTCTGTGAGAGATGATAAATTGTGCAAAGTGATGTGACATTTTGTACTTTGTCACAGTTAATAATTTTGGACGCCTGGTGTTTTGTTCATGGGAAGTTTGTTAATGTTTTGGTGTCGGGTGATTTGCAACCGCTGTGTCTGGATACCCAAAACAGGGCACATTTTTATTAATTCCTGCATTTTCTATAGGCACATGTTAAATCTTTAACTGACTACCATGTCAATTTTGGATGTTCTGTTAGCTTGTAAAAGTTGGCTGCTCAGGATGATCTTAAAAAAAATTCCTTCTACATCAAAGAAATTAAAGGGATAAAACAAAAGAAGCTTTCAGTGCCAGCAGTTCAATTGCATTGCTGACAAGCCATCAGTGCTTTGCATATCATCAGCAGGTTACTTACAGTATTACAACAAATACTGTTATTTCAAAGAGTTTGGAAGAATTGGGAGAAATATGGAACCTTAAACAAATATCTGTTTAAGGTTTCATATTTCTCCCAATTCTTCCAAACTCTTTGAAATAACAGTATTTGTTGTATATATTGAAAATTGCTAATTTGGAGTATCTGTCTATGGGCAGGATTTCCCCGTGCACTTTGAGACCCCGTGGTTGGTACCAAATGGGGGTCCCGAGCCCACACTTGTTGGCTGCGAGACCGATGGAGCAATCTTCCTGTAAGTGGCCTCCTGCCTCCTAATTGGCCACCTTTGCACTCACCATCCTATTAAGGATAGCAGGTGAGCTGTCGGTGCTGCCGGCAGCAATCAAAGGGCTGGCAGCTCTGGAGCCACGGCAGCCCCACTGGGAGAGGTAGGCAGAGCTGAAGCATGTCAAAGACCACAAGAGCCTCTCGAAGGCATAAAATTAAATAAATAATCCTGAGGGGTGAAGCCACATGGATAGTTTGGGCTGCGATTGTGGCTTTTTATGCATCCCCCCGGCTCCAATGGACCCCCAGCCTGCCGCAGATAGGCCGCCTCCATTGAGCTGGCGGCCTGCACAAGTGGCAGGGGGAATGCTGCCTCAGCAGAATGCTGACAGCGCTGCACAATCGCCCCTGACTGGGACCTTAACTATGTAAATTAGCCTGGAAAACTTCCCTGGCAGCAAGAATGCATTGGGGTACCATTCTGACATGACATCCCCCCCCCCCCCCTATTTTGTGCCCCCACCACCACCACCACCCCCTCCCCCCTCCCCGCCAACCTCCAAGCCCTTCACCACAGGGCTTAGGATATTCAGCCCTGTGTCATTGCTGGTGCAAATCAAACTTATTGACAATCAAATGATCAGCGGTTTTAACCTGTACTAAGTGGGTCTCATCTTTGATATTTTTCATCTTTTGGACTGACTGGAGATCTATTGGGATTCCTGCATAAATTCCAGTTACAATTTACATTGATTAGGGCTGAACATACCACCTGGATTGCACCAACTCAATATGACAGAGCATGAATAATGCAGGTTTAAGAATCATAAGGGAAGCAGTTCAATTACAGAAACTATCAGGCCATTTATGCAAGAAAATAATGTTGGAAAAATTTGAACTGCAGCAATGTCCAAAGTGGATTAAGCCCAGCTTGTTATAGTTATTTTGCTGAATACCACAACTGATTGACATAAACCAATATGAAGAAGAGAAAGATGTGCATTTATATAGCACCTTTCATGACCACAGGACATCCCAAAGTGCTTTACAGCCAATGAAGCACTTTTGAAGTGTAGTCATTGTTGTAATGTAGGAAACACAGCAGCCAATTTGTGTACAGCAAACTCCCACAAACAACAATGTGATAATGACCAGATAATCCATTTTTCTGATGTTGATTGAGGGTAAATATTGGCCAGGACACCAGGGATAACTCCCATGCTCCTCTTCAAATAGTGTCATGTGTTTTTTTTACATCCATCTGGGAGAGCAGAGGGGCCTTGATTTAGCTTTTTGATTTTTATGCTGAAGTCCTGGAGTGGGACTTGAACCCACAGCCTCTAACTTACAGTCAAAAGTGCTACCAACGAAGCCACAGCTGGAAATCATATTCAATTTAACATTTAGCAGAAAATTAAGAACCTGCAAGAGAAATAACCATAATAATTTAGATTTACAAAATTATGAAGCAGCAATTGAAGATAGTATCAAGTAGCCTGAAGTACAAAAGCATCACATTGGCACTGTATTAATGGATGCTTAAATTACCAAAGCGGCAAAAGCAGTTGAATTCCCCATGTAGATGAGTGCAAAACTGTTGAGCGTTCTTTACAAAAAAAAAGTAGAGTAAGGCAATTAAGAAAATTGAAGAGCTACTGACCAGAGGCTTATTAAAAGCCATATTTCTTGATTTGAAGTGCAGGAGGCAATGTTGGAAGTATATTCAGTTGGGAATTTACTTTGAAAGATTATTGTAAGAGTCTGGCTTGCCTTTACAAAAATCAACAGCATCCGTGTCAGAGAATAACTTAAAACTTAGAAAGCTGGGTAAAAGACCACGGTGGGTAGTGCAGAACATCACTGAGTTTTAAACTCGTAGGACAGAAGACAGGATAAATAAAGAAGCAGTGATTAAGTAACATCAAGCCTGGAGTTTCAAAAGTCCTCTGATTGTGGGGGAAAGGGATGAACTTTTAGGAATTTGGATATATTGTAGAAGAGGAGCCCTGCCTAGTGCATGCTCTCTCAGTACTGAGGCAATTCAGTAGTGAATGGTGTATGTTATTTGTGATATTTTAGAGTCCTTGATAAAGTGAACAACATGATACAGATCTTAGCATGTTTTTTTTGACAATTTATTATTGATGCTCCCTATGTTGGACATGATGCTTTGTAGGCACACATACATTAAAATTTCATATTTCCCTGTGGATAGCAGGCACAACTATATTTTTAAAAAGAAACTCCTTTTCAGTGAAATGTGTCTCTGGGAATCTGTGGAGGCAGTGCTGAAGTGTTTCATTAACTATTAGCAGTCTCCATGCAATCTCCAGGTTGTCTCCTAAAGTGTCTCTCATTTTCCAACATGCATGGTTAGACATCTATCCTTTTAATGAAAACGGTTCTTTTCATGATGGACAAGCAGTGCTCCAAGTTTTGAAAGAGCAAGACCAGTAGGAAAGGTCCAGAAAGAAAACACCTCTGACAAGTGCTTTGCCTCCATATGTAGAACCTTCTGTAATACTTATTGTCACTACTTCCCATCCCCCCCACCCCCAAACACCCCTTGTACTCACAGGTTTGTGAATGGAATCCATACTTAACATGATGAATTAATTGAACCTGGTCGAATTGGATGGCTAGTGAAGGATACTGTCTGAGAATGTTACTTATCCTGTGAATCTGGGTGACTTTCTTGGAGCAGTGTTCTCACCAGGGGGCTCTTGTCTCTATGCATGGAGAAATATCTGCTTTCTCAAGTTATATCCCTTACTCGGCAGTACTTAGGACTATTCTTCTGTCTTTATCCTAAGTAGAGCATGAAGCCTACAGCCCATTCAGGCCTAAGGGCTTTGAAAACCTTCATTCTGCTGAAGACATTCATAATGCCAATGTTTCAATATATCTGTAATATATTTTAAAAAATTTTACACCACACTTGCTTTTTGTCAACTTTTCCCATTATAAATTCTCGCATCATATTTATAATAGAAACCACTTATTAAACTTCTCATGCTGTAATTACACCCTCTTGTTCATGGTGATGTATGTCAGTTTTGCATTTCCAGCTGTCCAGTCTGTCCTGCAGACAAACCTCCAATCATTTCTCTATTTCCTATATTGTCATGCATTCTGCTATTTAACTATAAATAATAATATAAAATATATTATATGAAAATAGACTTTAAATGGGAGACTGAATTATGTTTGTGTGCACTGGTCCAATTATAATCTGTCCTCCAACCTTGTTTCGCTTGAAGATTACACTTGGTCTTGACTTGCCAGAGGGAATTTTATGCTCTTCCCAGGTTTGGAGGAGGGGAGAGCATAACATCGGGTGGGATGGTGGTGGTGGGGTGGGAGGGGCGTGGTGGAGTTCCAGCCACCATCCTGCCTCTGCTAAAATTTAGTCTGGGGCAGGAAGGCCTGTGAATGGCCTTCCTACCCCACTGCCAATTGAGGCCCTTAACTGGGCAATTAACCCCATTTAAGGCGCTGCTCATTGGAAGAGCGGCTGGTTTCTAATTGGCTCAGCAACAGTGAAGGAATGGTGATAAAGTTCCAAGTCAGGATGGTGTGTGGCTTGGAGGAGAACTTGCAGGTGGTGGTGTTCCCATACATCTGCTGCTCTTGTCCTTCTAGATGGTGGAGGTTGTGGGTTTGAAAGGTGCTGTCTAATGTGCCTTGGTGCATTGCTGCAGTGCATCTTGTAGATGGTACACACTGCTGCCACTGTGCGTCGGTGTTGAAGGGAGTGAATATTTGTGGATGGGGTGCCACTCAAGCGAGCCAATCAATCTGACCTGCTTGATAAATTTTAGCTGCCTCTGCTTGGTGGAAACTGGTCAGAGCAGGATAAAATAAAAGCGGTACGCTGACTTTTCTCTTTTTTTTCTCACGACCTCTTTTACATCATTGTTTTCCTGAACAGTTGTCATAATAGCAGTTAGATAGGACCCCAACGGCATTTTAACAACTTTACTGAGTAGAGTGTGCGGCATGGAATGCTCCTCCAGGTTCGCAATGAAAGTTTGGGCCACGGTTGCCTGGGCTCCCCCACCTCCACGCGTGTGAAACCTTTCCATAATCCATCCACAACGGCTTGCCTGAGTGCTGCCTGGGTGGCCTCTGGACTGCCAGATTTTCTGGCCAGAACTCCGTGAGACACCTCTGGATGCCCATTGCAGGTTCGCAGCTTGCCAGCTGTAATTAAATGAGATCCAGCTGTTAAAACTCCATGGGAAATATCATAATGTATTACAATTATTAGGACAGTGTGCACTTCCTACTGTCATGGTTGACAGGGCTTGTGTCATTTGATGAAGCCTAGAGTGCTGTCTGTTTCTGTTTAGTTTAATGGGTAATACTGTCACCTTGTTGATATTGTCAACATATTACCCTTCAGTCATTGCAATATTAGGTGTTGCAGTCATGCAATTCATCCAGGTCTGCCTCCAATTTTGTTTTTCAGACAAATTTTATTTTAGTTCATTGTCATTGTATTTCATTTAATTTTAGTTTTACTGATTTTCATTTAACTTATTTTGTTCTCTACTGTCACCCCAAGCCTTTTCCCAATAGCTCACCCACTACACTACACCCCCTGCCCTGGCTCCTTGCCTCTTCTGGCCATGCCCTGTTGCTCCTGCTTTTCTTCTGCATTTGTATTGTATCCCGTGCTCTCGTGGTCTCTGCTGGTCCCTCAACCTTTCTTGCAACAATCTTTTGTGCTGCCTACTTTTGGTTCTGTGCCCTTGCATTATCCTCTCCTCAAATGTACCAAAATAAATCTATTTTTCCTTCGCCTTCAAGCCTTCTTCGTGGTCTGCTATGGTATTTCTTATTTAAAAATCATACAGATCAGAATGGTTGCGTGGGCATAGTGCGTGAATAGTAGGAGGTGATGATGGGGGTGTGCGGACAGTGGTCATTAACGAGCATAGAAGTACAGATAGGACTGAGAAAGTAGAGAAAACATAAAGTTTGGGCATCGTGGGATTGTTTGTAAGTTTTTTTTTTTTATTTCTTCGTGGGATGTGGGCATCGCTGGCTAGGCCAGCATTTATTGCCCATCCCTAATTGCCCTTGAGAAGGTGGTGGTGAGCTGCCTTCTTGAACCACTGCAGTCCATGTGGTGTAGGTACACCAACAGTGCTGTTAGGAAGGGAGTTCCAGGAATTTGACCCATCGACCGTGAAGGAACGGCGATATAGTTCCAGGTCAGGATCGTGTGTGACTTGGAGGGGAACTTGTATGTGGTAGCGTTCCCACTCATCTGCTGCCCTTGTCCTTCTAGTTGATGGAGGTTGTGGGTTTGTAAGGTGCTGTCGAAAGAGCCTTGGTGAGTTGCTGAGATGCATCTTGTAGATGGTACACACTGCTGCCACTGTGCGCCGGTGGTGAAGGGAGTGAATGTTGAAGGTGGCGGATGGGGTGCCAGTTAAGTGTTTTGTCCTGGATGGTATTGAGCTGCTTTGAGTGTTGTTGGAGCTGCACCCATCCAAGCAAGTGGAGACTTGTGCCGTGCAGATTGTGGACAGGCATTGGGGAGACAGGAGGTGAGTTACTCGCCACAGAATTCCCAGTGTCTTACCTCTCCTGTAGCACAGCATTTACTTGGCGGGTCCAGTTCAGTTTCTGGTCAGTGGCAACCCTGAGGATGTTGATAGTGGGGGATTCAGCGATAGTAATGCCATTGAACAGTACATCGCAGTAAAAACATAACAGACCTGTAAAAGACAGACCACTGTAGCAGATGGTGAGATTTGAATTCAATTAATACATCTGGAATTAGTAAGCTAGTCTAATGGTGACCATGAAATCATTGTTGATTGTTGTAAAACCTATTGGTTCACTAATGTCCTTTCGGGAAGGAAATCTGCCATCCTTACCTGGTCTGGCCTATATGTGACTCCAGATCTGTAGCAATGTGGTTGACTCTTAAATGCCCTCTGAGATGGCCTAGCAGGCCACTCAGTTCAAGGGCAATTCGGGATGGGCAATAAATGCTGGCCTAGCCAGTGACGCCCACATCCCATGAACGAATAAAAGAAAATGCTCCGACTTACTGTGAGCAATGTCATAACCACTTAATAAAGTGGTTATGTGTGCAAGACCCTTTGGTGGACATAGGCCTCAAGGATGTGTACTTTCAGATTGGAATTCAAGAACCACACAGAAATGCCAATAAAGGGAGTCTAAACTACCATGCCAAATTCCTCCTGTTTGGCGTGATGCCCGGAAAGATTCTAAACTGCTTGCGCACAGTAGAAACCTGCCTTTAACATTAGGACCTTCATGCTAACTTTGACTTTTTTTTTTACATTAATATTGACCTTTAAGCCTGTTTTACTGCTTGCTCTTATTTTGGCTTGGGTTTGTGTGCTTCATGCCTTTTTGATAGATCTACTTTATATTGCTTAGTGTTCACAATCTGAGATTACATCTGAAGAATATGTCAAAATTATATCTGAATTTTCTTGCCTCAAGAAATCACTGGTGCTGAGATCTTGGTTACCACAGCATGCTTCCTCAGAAACAATGTACTGTTTTGTAGTGCCTTGTTATTCTATATAATTAGGGCAGGAATGCTGTATTTACCAGTCTCTGCAGGCCTTGTTTTGTTTTATAATCAAATAAAACCCACCACCAAAGAGCATTCAAATAGGCATTTGGTAGTGCAGAACTTGAGAATTACTGAAGATAGAGACATGTTGTCAAAGCTGTTCGTCTTGCACTCATCAGGACAATCTGCAAGAATAACCAATGTAAAGGAAAACAACAACTTATACTGCATGAGAAGTGAGTGCTGATTGTTTGGCAAGTGAACTCTGATTGGTAGAGGGTATGTGCTAAGAATTACACTGACAAACAATTTAAGGTTATCAGTAGAGCTTGCAGTGTGGCGCATTTGCACGTACTGAAGCTACATATATTAATACACAGAGCCCTGTTCTTTGCAGACAGAAAGAACATGTACACACATTGCGCCTGTTTCAGCTGAACAAAATAATTGACAGCCATTCGCTGGTTCATTCCTAGGGGCAATGCCTTGAGCAATCAGAGTCAAACTGCTTGGTTTAAATTTCAAGCAAAGCTTGGCAGTTAACTGCCAGTCGCCATAAACTGGTGCATTATCCATGGCAATGCCTCTACCAATCAGAATTCACTTACCAACCAATTAGCACTCTCTTCTCATGTAGTGTAAGTTGTTGTTTTCCCTTACATTGGTTATGATTGCATGTTGTCCTGATGAATGCAAGACGAAAAGCTTCCACAACATGTCTCTATTTTCAGTAATTCTGAAGAGCATTAAATTAACTTGGCAGAGTGAAGTGTCTCCATTTTGTTATTTGACTGTTCATGACCAGTAGGAAAGGTTAAGCCTTATTTTCATGCTTCATGGGCCACTGTGCAAAGGATTTCTCCAGATGCTATCTGCAAGACAGCTATGTGGAGCTATTTACATATTTCTTCGAAGCATTACTGTCAGACGGAGGGCCTACATGGCACTTTGTACCTCAGAATCTCTGTTTGATAGCTTAGCTCTTGATTTAACAGCTCAAAGAACAAAGAACAAAGAAAATTACAGCACAGGAACAGGCCCTTCGGCCCTCCAAGCCTGCGCCGATCCAGATCCTCTATCTAAACCTGTCACCTAATTTCTCAGGGTCTGTATCTCTTTGCTTCCTGCCCATTCATGTATCTGTCTAGATACATCTTAAAAGACGCTATCGTGCCCGCGTCTACCACCTCCGCTGGCAACGCGTTCCAGGCACCCACCACCCTCTGCGTAAAGAACTTTCCACGCATATCCCCCCTAAACTTTTCCCCTCTCACTTTGAACTCGTGACCCCTAGTAATTGAATCCCCCACTCTGGGGGAAAAAGCTTCTTGCTATCCACCCTGTCTATACCTCTCATGATTTTGTACACCTCAATCAGGTCCCCCCTCAACCTCCGTCTTTCTAATGAAAATAATCCTAATCTATTCAACCTCTCTTCATAGCTAGCGCCCTCCATACCAGGCAACATCCTGGTGAACCTCCTCTGCACCTTCTCCAAAGCATCTACATCCTTTTGGTAATGTGGCGACCAGAACTGCACACAGTATTCCAAATGTGGCCGAGCCAAAGTCTTATACAACTGTAACATGACCTGCCAACCCTTGTACTCAATACCACGTCCGATGAAGGAAAGCATGCAGTATGCCTTCTTGACCACTCTATTGACCTGCGTTGCCACCTTCAGGGAACAATGGACCTGAACACCCAAATCTCTCTGTACATCAATTTTCCCCATGACTTTTCCATTTACTGTATAGTTCACTCTTGAATTGGATCTTCCAAAATGCATCACCTCGCATTTGCCCTGATTGAACTCCATCTGCCATTTCTCTGCCCAACTCTCCAATCTATCTATATTCTGCTGTATTCTCTGACAGTCCCCTTCACTATCTGCTGCTCCACCAATCTTAGTGTCGTCTGCAAACTTGCTAATCAGACCACCTATACTTTCCTCCAAATCATTTATGTATATCACAAACAACAGTGGTCCCAGCACGGATCCCTGTGGAACACCACTGGTCACACGTCTCCATTTTGAGAACATACCTTCCACTGCTACTCTCTGTCTCCTGTTGTCCAGCCAGTTCTTTATCCATCTAGCTAGTACACCCTGGACCCCATGCGACTTCACTTTCTCCATCAACCTACCATGGGGAACCTTATCAAACGCCTTACTGAAGTCCATGTATATGACATCTACAGCCCTTCCCTCATCAATCAACTTTGTCACTTCCTCAAAGAATTCTATTAAGTTGGTAAGACATGACCTTCCCTGCACAAAACCATGTTGCCTATCACTGATAAGCCCATTTTCTTCCAAATGGGAATAGATCCTATCCCTCAGTATCTTCTCCAGCAGCTTCCCTACCACTGACGTCAGGCTCACCGGTCTATAATTACCTGGATTATCCATGCTACCCTTCTTAAACAAGGGGACAACATTAGCAATTCTCCAGTCCTCCGGGACCTCACCCGTGTTTAAGGATGCTGCAAAGATATCTGTTAAGACCCCAGCTATTTCCTCTCTTGCTTCCCTCAGTAACCTGGGATAGATCCCATCCGGACCTGGGGACTTGTCCACCTTAATGCCTTTTAGAATACCCAACACTTCCTCCCTCCTTATGCTGACTTGACCTAGAGTAATCAAACATCTATCCCTAACCTCAACATCCGTCATGTCCCTCTCCTTGGTGAATACCGTTGCAAAGTACTCATTTAGAATCTCACCCATTTTCTCTGACTCCACGCATAATTTTCCTCCTTTGTCCTTGAGTGGGCCAATCCTTTCTCTAGTTACCCTCTTGCTCCTTATATATGAATAAAAGGCTTTGGGATTTTCCTTAACCCTGTTTGCTAAAGATATTTCATGACCCCTTTTAGCCCTCTTAATTCCTCGTTTCAGATTGGTCCTACATTCCCGATATTCTTCCAAAGCTTCGTCTTTCTTCAGCCTCCTAGACCTTATGTATGCTTCCTTTTTCCTCTTAGCTAGTTTCACAATTTCACCTGTCATCCATGGTTCCCTAATCTTGCCATTTCTATCCCTCATTTTCACAGGAACATGTCTCTCCTGCATGCTAATCAACCTCTCTTTAAAAGCCTCCCACATATCAAATGTGGATTTATCTTCAAACAGCTGCTCCCAATCTACATTCCCCAGCTCCTGCCGAATTTTGGTATAGTTGGCCTTCCCCCAACTTAGCACTCTTCCTTTAGGACCACTCTCGTCTTTGTCCATGAGTATTCTAAAACTTACGGAATTGTGATCACTATTCCCAAAGTAGTCACCTACTGAAACTTCAACCACCTGGCCGGGCTCATTCCCCAACACCAGGTCCAGTATGGCCCCTTCCAGAGTTGGACTATTTACATACTGCTCTAGAAAACCGTCCTGGATGCTCCTTACAAATTCTGCTCCATCTAGACCTCTAACACTAAGTGAATCCCAGTCAATGTTGGGAAAATTAAAATCTCCTATCACCACCACCCTGTTGCTCCTACATCTTTCCATAATCTGTTTACATATTTGTACCTCTATCTCACGCTCACTGTTGGGAGGCCTGTAGTACAGCCCCAACGTTGTTACCGCACCGTTCCTATTCCTGAGTTCTGCCTATATTGCCTCACTGCTCGAGTCCTCCATTGTGCTCTCCTTCAGCACAGCTGTGATATCCTCTTTGACCAGTAATGCAACTCCTCCACCCCTTTTACCTCCCTCTCTATCCCGCCTGAAGCATCGATATCCTGGTATATTTAGTTGCCAATCGTGCCCTTCCTTCAACCTAGTCTCAGTAATAGCAATAACATCATACTCCCAGGTACTAATCCAAGCCCTAAGTTCATCTGCCTTACCTATTACACTTCTTGCATTAAAACAAATGCACCTCAGACCACCAGTCCCTTTGCGTTCATCATCTGCTCCCTGCCTACTCTTCCCCTTAGTCACGCTGACTTCATTATCTAGTTCCTTACAGGCTTTAGTTACTACCTGCTTACTGTCCACTGACCTCCTCATTTGGTTCCCATCCCCCTGCCACATTAGTTTAAACCCTCCCCAACAGCGTTAGCAAAAGCTCAAGTATTTATAGGTTGCAACAAATATGCAGTATTGTAGATTGCATATTGTAGATATGCTATGTAACGTTTGTGCTTGGGCCTGCTCATAGTATGCTATTTGGGAGTTTTGAGCACCCTTACATATAGGTGGGGCATGTTTGGTGAAATTCTTTGAAGAATTATTCTGTGAATATAGTTCAACATGGATTTTGGATTAGGTAAAGAAGGACTTTTTTTTAGATTTCTCTATGTCCTGGAACAGTTGTAGTTTCTTATTTTGTGCACATAATTTCTCAATGCGTCAAGGGCGTATTTTCTGTTTCCTGTGATCTATGGCTCCAACATTGAACAGGTGTCACAAAACTGCATGAAGGTCTATATCACCAGAATCCTGCCAGTTAGTATAGTACATGTTCTTCTACGTGGCCTAAAATATTCTTGTCCAAGAGGCTTATTTAAATATTGAACTTGATAGCAGTATACTGAGGACAGGCAGAATTTCAGATTTTCTCATTGGCAGTGTGCGGTATGCTCAATTGGTCTGCATGAAATGGGCAGTGAGGGGGATGCTGGCTCAGGACTGATTGTAAGTAACTGCCCAAAGGGAAAGAAGCTGGAATTTTGAAGTGGATTTTCTTTATGGAAAGTGCACTTTTATAAAGCGAGACTTCTAAGTATTTCTTTGAATTTTTCTGCAGTTTTGGTGCAGACATTTTTGATCCAATGAAAAAAAATCAGTATGTTATGACATTGCTTTAACTGCTTTAATACTAGTTAACATACCACTGAATATGTAAATAGTTTAGTATACATCATCACAAGAAGTGATGCAAGCTAACATGGGATATAGTAGTTGGAGCAGTGTTAGTCAGTAGGTAGCATGTGTAACTGTCCTGTAACTCTGTTGTTCTTTTAACTTACCAATCATTCTCATAGTATTTGGTATGTTTGTGTTAACCAATAAAAGAATATGATGGCAGTGGAACACAACAGGGTAGCAGCGATGCAGAGGAACGTAACGTGTTAGCAGCAGTATTCGATATGGTGGCAGCTATCACAAGCGTACATCATGGACAATGGCTTCTCTTGTATAAAGCCTAGGACAGCACTGAAGATAGCTGGAAGAAGCAGCAGCAGCATGACTTAGGGCCAGATTCAAAAATCACCCTCAAGAATCGGTACTCCGAGAGAGCGTGAGTAATCAAAAAGGGATAGTTTATTTGAATGGTAGTCAGCAAGAAAGGCAGTGTTCAGGTGGAATCGGCTCAAAAGAGGAAAAAAGAATCAATCTGAATCAGGGCTGTGAGACTGCACCGCTATTAAGCGTCATTGTTTTTCCTACTAAAAAGAGCTTCATGGGTGGAGTCTCTGCATGCAGAGGCTAAAAGCCCACACTATAGTGACAGAGCTCAGGGTATGGCAGAGGTCCAGTGCTGCAGGCACAGTAGACCTGGATTTTTTTTTTCCCTTGATGGAAAGTTATTAAAAAGAAAATAATTTAAGGGGAAAGCTCTGGCAAAAAAATTCCTGTGAGCAAGGAGTTTTGACATCATGACCATAAAATGTCCAGCAATAAATTGGAAGGTTCCAGATGTCCTTCAAAATTCTAACTGTTTGGACAGTTATGGAGTTTATGCTTTTTAGATTTTGCAGTCTTAGAACTCGTGAGGAAGCAGCAAAAACAAAGATAGTGATTGGCAATGAAGGTCTCCACCGCATCAACACTTCTGGACTGTCAGAAGCAGATGAGAAAGATTCATCTAAACTCTGGACAATGGTGGAAGACCAATTGAAAGTCACAGTCAACTTCAGGATCCATTGACTTGAACCGATGGCCTGTAGACAACAGCCTAAAGAAACTGTTGAGCAGTTTGTCACTAGATGTCGTGGAAAAGGCAAAGATTGCGATTTCTTAGACACAGAACTCTCCAAGAGAATAATGGAGCTGGTAATTGCATCAACTCCAATAGAGGTGTTCCAAAAAAGATCTGCGTGAGAAGAAAAAAAGGATATGACATTGACGGTCTCCTCAAATATTGCAGAATATATGAAGTCATAGCTGTGAGCAGGCAATATATACACGCGCTTGGAGCATTAACAATCATGGGTGAGCTAGCCATGGACAGGGCGAGGCATGCAGCAAGTGTGGTCTAATGCATAAGCCATTTAACTGTCCTGCATTCATAGATACCTGCAAGGTGTGTGGTCTAAAGGGACACTGGGCAAGACTGTATGGAAAATCTGGCAGCGAAGAAGTGGTCAGAAGCCACAGCAAAGCAAAGTTTAAGGATTTAGGAAAGAAATTAAAAAGCAGGACCTCAAAAGCAGTATTCTTGGGATTACTCTCAGTGCCACATGCTATTGAGCACAGGAATAGCAGGATTAAGCGACTTAACACGTGGCTGGAGAATTGGTGCAGGAGGGAGGTCAACAGATTTCTGAGGCATTGGATCTGTTTTGGGGTAGGTGGGACCTAGAACCAGAGAACCTTCAAACAATTACAGCACAGAAAGAGGCCATTCAGCCCATCGTGTCTGCGCTAGCCAAAAAAACAGCTGCCCAATCTAATTCCACCTCCCAGCACCTTGCAGTTTACTGCACTTCAGGTGCAGGTCCAGGTACCTTTTAAATGAGTTGAGGGTTTCTGCCTCCATCACCGATCCGGGCAGTGAATTCCAGACACCGACTACCCTCTGGGTGAAAAAGTTTTTCCTCTTGTCACCTCTAATCCTTCTACCAATCACCTTAAATCTGTGTCCCCTGGTAATTGACCTCTCCACTCGGAGAAACAGGTCCTTCCTGTCTACTCTATCTAGGCTCCTCATAATTTTGTACACCTCAATTAAGTCACCCCTCAGCCTTCTCTGTTCTAAGGAAAACAACCCCAGCCGATCCAATCTTTCCTCATTGCTGCAGCTTTCAAACTCTGGCAACATTCTTGTACCACCAGTACAAGATGGACGGGTTGCACCTTAGCAGGACTGGGACTAACATCCTCGCAGGGAGATTTGCTAGTGCTGTACGGGAGGGTTGAAACTAAATTGTCAAGAGGTTGGGAACCTAAGAGGGAGCTCGGATTGGAGGGAAGTAAAACTGGTAACAGGAAGTAGAGAAGTAGTAAGAATTGGAAGGCAGACGAGACGAAGGCCAACATAAAATAGGATCAGAATGAGGAATAATGTTAAGATAAAGTTAAGGGCATTCTATCTGAATGTACGCAGCATTCGCAATAAGGGAGATGATTTAAAGGCACGAATAGAGGTAAATGGGTATGATTTAATTCACATTACCGAGACGAGGTTACAGGGTGACCAGGACTGGGAACTGAATATTCAGGGATATTTGTCATTTAGGAGAGATAGACAGAGGGGAACAGGAGGTGTAGTAGCACTGTTAATAAGGGACGAGATCAGTACATCGGTGAGAGGATCTTGGATCGAAGGAGCAAGATGTAGAATCAGTTTGGCTGGAACTAAGGAACAGCAAGGGGCAGCAGACATGGTTGGGAGTTGTTTATAGGTCACCAAACTATAGTGGCAATGTTGGGCACGGTATAAATTAGTAAATTAGAGCTGCATGTAGCATGGGCAATACAGTAATAATGGGCAACTTCAATTTACATATAGATTGGGTAAACCTAATTAACACTAATGCTGTGGAGGATGAATTCCTGGATTGTGTACGAGATGGGTTTCTGGAGCAGTATATGGAAGAACCAATTAGGGATTGGGCTATTTTAGATGCAGTATTATGTAATGAAAAGGGGCTAATTACAGCAAGGTTATTAAAGAAGCCATTGAAATAGTGATCACAATATGATAGAATTCTACAGAAAGTTTGAAAGAGATATAGTTCATTCTGAAACTAGGGTCTTAAATCTGAACAAAGGAAACTATGAAGGTATGAGGAGCAAGTTGGCTATGGCAGATTGGGAAAATACATTAAAAGGTTTGACGGTAGACAGGCAATGGCTCGTATTTAAAAAAGTATTACACAGTTTACAACTTCTAATAAAAACAAAATACTGCAGATGCTGGAAATCTGAAATAGAAACAAAAAGTGCTGGAAATACTCAGCAGGTCTGGCAGCATCTTTGGAGAGATAAGCAGAGTTAACATTTCAGGTATGTGACCTTTCATCAGAACTTGCTTCTCTTTAACTTCTTTTGTTAGCTATGTATGTAAATATACATTCCTCTAAGACACAAAAACCCACCAGGAAAAGTGGATCAACCATAGCTAACAAAAGAAGTTAAAGAGAAACAAGTTCTGATGAAAGGTCACATACCTGAAATGTTAACTTTGCTTATCTCTCCAAAGATGCTGCCAGACCTGCTGAGTATTTCTAGCACTTTTTGTTTTTATTTCAGATTTCCAGCATCTGCAGTATTTTGCTTTTATTAAAAGAAGTTAAAGATTGCATTATGTCAAAGGAATTGGCTTATAAGGTCACCAGGAAAAGTGGTAAGCCTGAGGATTGGGATCCATTTAGAGTCTAACAAAAGAGGACCAAGAAACTGATAAAGAAACATAAAAGAGATTATGAATATAGCTAGAAACATAAAGGCGGACTGTAAAATCTTCTTTAGGTATTTGAAAAGGAAACTATTAGCAAGGACAAATGTTGGTCCCTTGCAGGTGGAGACAGGAGAGTTTGTGGTGGAGAATGAGGAAATGGCGGAGAGACTAAACAATTACTTTGTGTCTGTCTTCACAAAGGAAGACACAGAAAATCTCCCAGAAATATTAGGGACCAAGGGACTTGTAAAAATGAGGAAATTAAAGTAATTAGTATCAATAAAGAGGTAGTAATCGAAAAATTGATTGAATTGAAAGTTGATAAATCCCCTGGACCAGATGAGCTACATCCCAGAGTATTGAAAGAGGTGGCTATAGAGATAATGGATGCTTTGGTGGTTATGTTTCAAAATTCTGTAGATTCTAGAAGGGTTCCTGCAGACTCGAAAGTAGCAAATATAACCGCACTATTTAAGAAAGGAGCGTGAGAAAAAATGGAGTACTACAGACTTGCTAGGTTGATGTCAGTAGTAGGAAAATGTTAGTAATTCAGAGCCCAGGCTAATGCTCTGGGACATGGGTTCAAATCCCACCATGGCAGATGGTGAAATTTGAATTCAATTAATAAATCTGGAATCAAAAGCTAGTCTAGTGGTGATCATGAAACCACTGTTGATTGTTGTAAAAAAAAATAAACATCTGGTTCACTAATGTCCTTTAGGGAAGGAAATTGTTGTCCTTACCTGGTCTGGCCTACACGTGACTCCAGACCCACAGCAATGTGGTTGACTCTTAAAATGCCCTCCTGAAATGGCCTAGCAAGCCACTCAGCTCATAGGCAATTAGGGATGGGCAATAAATGCTGGCCTAGACAGTAATGCTCACATCCCATAAAAAAATGTCCTCACAAGATTCCTACTTTAGAAGAGCTCAACCCAAGGTTTGCTAAATCCAAATTCTTCTCTAAGTTGGACATAAAGCATGGATACTGGTCAGTCCACCTTTCTGAGGATTCACAGGAACTAACAACTTTCAGAACACTATTTGGGAGGTATTGCTTTCTACAGTTACCATTTGGTCTGTCAGTGAGTCAAGACCTGTTCCAACAGCATATGGATTGCATTACTGAAAGTGTTCCTGGCTGTGTTTGCATTGCAGATGATATAGCGGTCATGAGAAGTCCCAAGGAAGAGCGTGACAAGAATCTTCACATTTTAATGGAGACAGCTAGAAGAGAAGGTCTTGTGTTTAGTAGCAAAAATGCGCTATCGATGTGAGCCATATTATTTTTTTCAGTTCAATCTATTCTGACAGTGGAATATGACCAGATCCCAGTAAAGTTGAGGATGTACAATGAATGCCTACTCCTGAAGACAAGGAAGATTTACAGAAGTGTTTGGGCCTGATTAACTTTTTAGCATCATATATCTCGAACTTCTCTGAGAAAGCATCATCACTGCGTGAACTTCTCAAGAAAGATACACCATTCTTGTGGCATGAAGATTATCACACATTCGATTCATTAAAACAGTTACTTTCTGCTGAAGCATGTTTGCTATATTACGACCCAAGGAAAGAAATTACATTTGAAATAGATGCTTCACAAAAGGGTCTTGGAGCATGTCTATTACAGGAAGATAGATCGATTTGCATTTGGTTCCAAATGTTTGTCATCCACTCGGGCAAACTATTCAAACATAGAACAAGAAACATTGGCATTAGAGTTTGGTATCACCAGATTCCATATGTACCTAGTTGGCTAATGCTTTGTTGTCAAGACTGATCACAAGCCATTGGCAATGATTTGGTAAAAACCACTCACCAGCGTGCCATCTTGACTCCAAAGACTATTAGTCAAAGTACAGGGGTACAATTGTGAGGTTCAGTATAAACCTGGAAATCTCCTGTTTATGCTTGACACACTGAGCTGACTACCCAACCCCAAGAAACATGGAGATATACCATTTGATGTCCAAGTGGATAAAGTAGATATGGAACTAGAAGATGTGTACAACATTGACCTAATGCGATTTGGACAGAAGAAACATGAAGAACTCCAAGATGAGACTTCCAGAGATCCTGTTCTAAGGGCATTATGATAGCTCATCATTAGTGGATGGCTGGAATACAATGCAAGAGTTTCCCATAGACCTAAGAATCTTTTGGCCATTTTGTGATGAATTACGGATATCCAGTGGTGTCATTTTCAAGGGCAGACAAATGCTTTTCTTCAGGATATCCTTACACAATTACATCAAGGTTATATGGGCATAAAAAGATTAAGCCGATATGCACGTGAGACAGTTTATGGGCCAGGGATAAATAACGACATGGAACGAGCAGTGAGGATGTGTGATGCATGTCAAGAGCATCAACTGAGCCAACACAGAGAGCCACTTTATCCTCATGATGGTCCATCACATCCGTGGTCAGGAATAGCTACTGACTTACTAGCTGTCAAAGGTGAAGACTTTTTACATATTACCAACTACTTCTCCAAATTTCCTATCATTCGCCAATCGAGGGATACATCAAGTGCTTCAGTAGCAAACACGATGAGTGCAATTTTCAGTTTCTTTTGTTCCCCAGAGATAGTGTTGGATAACAGTCAACAGTACACTGGTAAGCCATTTCAAGACGTGTGCAAAATGGGCTGTAAATCACGTTATGTCATCTCCACAGTATCCAAGGTCAAATAGACTAGCAGAAAGGATAGTGTGGATGGTAAAGTCACTCATCTTGAAATGTAAGGAGACCAATTAAGGTATTCAAATAACAATGTTGCACCTATGAGCAACACCAGTAGATAAAGGATTACCATCCCCAGCAGAGATCATGTTCGGAGGGCATGTCAGGACAACTCCTCCGAGTCATCATCTGATCAGATCGTCGTCAGTCCAAGATAAATTATTGGCAAGCCAACAGAAAATAAAAATCACGCATGACAAGCATGCAGATGTGGAGTTACCTCTTCTGTAAGTCATGTAGAAGGTCAGAGTGATCCACCCGCAAGAGAAGACATGAACACAGGAAATAAAAGCAAAAGTAGACCATATGCCCATCGAGCCTGCTCCGCCATTCAATACGATCATGGCTGATCTTGGGCTTCAATTCCACTTTCCTGCCCGCTCCCCTGTCCCTTGATTCCCTGCGAGACCAAAAATCTGTCTATCCCAACCTTAAATGTATTCAATGGTGGAGCATCCACAACCCTCTGGGGTAGAGAATTCCAAAGATGGACAACCATTTGAGTGTAGTAATTGCAAAGTGTCAAAGATCTGTAAAGAGCCGTGGTTATGTGAAGTAACAACCCTGAATGGAGCGACGTTGAGGAGGAATGGATCTCAGCCGAGAAAGGTATCCGACAGCATCATACCTAATACTCCTGTAGCGTCAAGAACACATTCAAATTCATGTTCAGAGAATGGAATTAAGAAAGATGACACATACAGCACAATACAATTGTCAGTTTAAACCTAGAGTTAAGAGAAAAGAATTGACAACTCCAGATCTCAGCAACGTTTCCCTGTTACCAGATCAGGTCGAGTCAGACTACTTGTACATTTTAGAGACACTTGAATAATGAATGAGAGTTCATACATGTGTAAATACTGTTCACAATTATCCTATTTCATTATGTATATAGCTTATAACTTTATGTAAATTTCCATGTAAGGAAAGGTGGATGTTGTGATATTGCTTTAACTGCTTTAATACTAGTTAATATAACCACTGAATACTTAAATAGTTTGCTGTACATCACAGGAAGTGATGCAAGCTAACATGTGATACAGTAGTTGGAGCAGTGTTAGCCAGCAGGTAGCATGTGCATCTCCGAGCTCCCCTGTAATTCTGTTATTCTGTAATAAAGAACCCTTCATTTAACTTACCAATCATTCTCATGTTTGTGTTGAGAACCAATAACACAACAGAATATATGTTTTTTTCCTTAATCAGTGGAGGAAGAATATGATGAAAGGACAGCAATTTTGCTTGCTGCAGAATGGGCTGCCTGCATTCGTTCATACCCAGGATATCTAAACAGGAATATATGAGGAAACCTGCTTTCACCAGGGAGGCAGTGATGGAGTTGTGTTGTCTGCTGAAATATGACTTGCAGGAAACCATTACTGCAAGGATGGCAATGGTAGTCAAAGTCACCACTACCTGAGCTTTTATGCCTTGCTTTTAACATAAAATATCCTAAGATACTCCACAGAAGCATTATAAAACAAAATTAGAGAAATGGCCCAAAGGCTTGGTCAAAGAGGTAGGCTTTAAGGAGCATCTTAAAGAAAGAGGTGGAAAGGTTTAGAGAGGAAATTCCAGAGCTTAGGGCCTAAGCAGCTGAAGGCATAACCACCAATGGTGGAGAAATTAAAATGCTCAAGAGGCCAGAACTAGTTAAGTGCAGATCCCTGGGAGGGTTCTGGGGCTGGAAGAGATTACATTCCAAACTACCATGAGTCATTAACATCATTCAATTCACAGTGCACGAATGCATCAATCCAGTCAGTGATGCATGTTGTTCAGGACAATCACCTACATCAAAAATGGAAAATGTTATCAGCATCTGTGAAAAGAAAAGACAGATTAGGACAGAATATTCCTTCAGAACATTCTGCATGAAATATTAACCTGTCTTGTTTCTTCACAGATAGTGACTGACCTGCTGAGTATTTGTCAATTTTCTTTGTTGTCATTTCAGATTTCCAGCATTTGCAGTTTTCTTCTACAAACACCTTCATCATTTTCCTCATGGAAAACTAATAGCAGAATGAGAGCACCCTGTAGTTTTTCCACATTGCAGATTTCCCCAGCTCCAGATGTCATTGATGGCAAGTATATGGCCATCTGGGATGATAGAAAAAAACAAAGGACTTGCAGTTTTATAGTACCTTTTACATCTTCAGGCTGTCTCAAAAGTTTCACAACAATAAATTACTTTTAAAATGCATTCACTTTGTCAAATTGTGTGCAGCAAGGTGCGAGAAACAGCACATTATATGAATGACTAGTTCATCTGTTTTTGATGATGATGGTTGAGAGATGGATGTCAGGCAGGACACTGAAATAACTCTGTACTCTTCTTTGAACAGGGCTGTGGGATCTTTTCGATCTATCAGAAGGGGCAGAGGAGGCTCAGATTAATATCTTGTATGAAAGACTCCACCTCCAATATTATAACACACACTGTCAGTCCTGTACTGAAGTATCAACAAAGATTGAGTGCTCAAGTCCTGGGATATGACTTGAACCACAATCTCTGACTCTCAGAATCAAAATCATGTACACCCCCCCCCCCCCCCCGCCCCCACCTCCCATTTTCGCTTCTCTAGCAGGGGCCGGTAAACTCCCGGAGCTATGGTGAATAGGAGCAATTTGTTCTTTTCATTAACATCTAGTCCATGCAATCTTGCAATTTGATCAATTTCCAGGAATTGTCTTTTCGGGCTCTTGCCCTCTGTCCAATTTTTTAGTGATATTAGCTATCCTGTGTAATTCCTCTGAAATAAATGGTATGATAAACTGCTTATTCAAGGCTCCCAATGCCCCAGCCGGTGCGTCTGCATAATGCCAACCTATCCTTAAGATACTTTTCTATAGCCTCATTCCTGTTCGTCTTTGGGCTCCAGGCTGGCTTGCCAGAAATCTGTAGGGCGTGAATGTCCCCTGCGGAGTCTCACTTAGGTTCAGAGCTGTACTCTCGACATAACAGGAATGAGTGACTCAATACCAAATAATGTGTTAAAACAGGAATTTTACTGAGTAATTATTAAACAATTATTAATAAAAAATGAATGAAAGATAACTTTATTAACAAGAAAGGAAGGAAAAGAGTATAGAAAGACAAAGAAAACTTATAGCACAACTGCTGTAACACCAAATTAGACTGTTCACGACAGCGCCCTAAAATGGTACCATGTTCGCCCTTGGTACATACATTACCAAGTCTCCAGAGAACTTTGCATGGAGATGGACTCTTTGGTCAGGCACTCCGTTGACGTCACTTCCTCTGTAGTCTTCAATGGATGACGAGTCCACTCCGGCTGTAGCCCCGAATGTTGGATGCTCTGCCCCTTTAAGTCCAATTTCTGGCTCCATTCCAGCTTTCCAAGATTTCCATCCAGACTTCCTCAAAAGTCCTTATCAACTTCTTCTCACAGGCACTATAAGGCCGTTCAAGCTGTTGGCACATCCTCTCACCTGTCATCAATTAGGTTATACTGTCCATCAAAAAACTCCAGCTTCTGATACCACACCATAGTGGACCACCCCATGTGCAAGGTTATCCATTGTCCTGGCTTGCAGTTCAAGGGTTGACGAATATCATAAGAACTGATTTCTGCTTAAATATTGGGAGACAACCGTTATTTTTAAGAAGAAAAACAAAACAGTAGTTTAGACAAAACAACAGCTGTGCATAGCCTGACCAGCATAAAAACAAAAGGAAAAGGTTTTTGGGAAAAAACATTTCATACTATTGATTGCCATTGATTACATAATTCGTTAATTATTTGACTTAATCAGAGTACAATCACACTTAGTTTTAAATCAATGTCTACAAAGTAGCCTTTACTAAATTCACTTCAGGTTTAATAGTTTTTTTAAAAAGTCAAAAGCAAAGCAAAAATAAAATTCAAAAACATAAACTACAAAAAGTAGTGGCTGCAGGCCTTAGGCCTGCAGACTCTGGACTATTTTAAGGAGAAAGAAATTTTAGAGATTGTAAGGTTGGTTACAAGGCTATTCTCTTCATTCCATGCTCATGATACTTTCGGATAGGCATGAATAGCAGATGAAGAAAGATTCAAAAAGAGGCCTATGCAGCCACCAAGATCATTATCAAAGACCCTGTAGTCATCTTGAAGCAGTACTTTGGATCCATTTACAGATTAGGGGGCACCTTGCAGTACAACATCACTAGGGTGTCCAAGGTTATCATAGTCTGCTGCAATTCATTGGCCTCCTTGTCTCGAGAGACAATGGGTAAGCGCCTGGAGGTGGTCAGTGGTTTGCGAAGCAGTGCCTGGAGTGGCTATAAAGGCCAATTCTAGAGTGACAGACTCTTCCACAGGTGCTGCAGATAAAATTGGTTGTCGGGGCTGTTACACAGTTGGCTCTCTCCTTGTGCTTCTGTCTTTTTTCCTGCCAACTGCTAAGCCTCTACGACTCGCCACGCTTTAGCCCCGCCTTTATGGTTGCCCGCCAGCTGCATGTTGCACTAATTTGCCATTCAGAGAAACTATCACTGGGTTCGTACCTCATTCTAAAGTATGTCTTGTGCTGCTGCAGGCATATTCTTCTACAGTCTTTATTGAATCAAGGTTTGTCTCCTGGTTTGATGATGACAGAATATTGAAAGATGTGCTGGCAAATTTGTTCATTTATTATGGGGTTATGCAATTCTGCTGTTGCTGCTAAGGATCTACAGCCTTGTAGATGCCCTGTTTTAGGCCGCTACATCTGTCCTTAGTCTGTCCCGCTTAGTATGGTGGTAGTGTCACATTACACAATGGAGGATGTCCTCGTAGTGAAGATGAGAATTACTCCATCCGATTTCTACCTCCCCAAAAATGTTGAAGCCTGTTGGAGGTTAGAATCCAAGGCATCCATGGCAGCACTGTGAACATGCACAATAGATTCTTCCAGTATGCAAAGTGTTTCTGTTGCAGAGGCCCCTCAAGTTGCCACTTGGTCCACAGTAGACTGAATTTCAGATAAGGAATCATACATGACTACACTGATGCATCAGTGGATTTTTCCACAATTGCCATCACACTTGCAGGATTCTTGATACACTCTTTAATTGCAGTCGAAGATGTTGCTTAGATAGCATCCGTCCTTCATAAGTAGGCTCTTTGGGGCCTGAATCTCAGGGTCCGCAGCTGAAGACTAACATGATCTACTTCTATCTCCAGCAGGTCCCTGCTCCTCCACTGCCACTACCATAAATGTGATTCACCTAGTACATCTCCCTCAAACTGACTGTCTAAAACCACACGAGTTGGAGCAGCTGTACTGGTGCTTGCTTCAGAGTGCTGAGCTGCTGACTATCTGGAGAAAGTCAGGCCAGTTGTTTGGAATTGTCCATAGAAACTGTAAAGGAAAATACATTAGAGTGCTGGCTGCAATACACCCCTTCAAACAGCTCCAGCATGTGTCATGGTGATGTGCGACAGAGCATATGATTAATGATAGTAAGTATAACTAGTACGAGCACCATAGCTTTATCCTGGCCCATTCGTCAATATTTTCTGATCCCATCATGGTAGTTTGAAAGAATTTGGGTCTTTGAGATTACAGGGCCATCTTCCTGTTTGAGTTTGTTTCTGTCTGGTGGGCACCACCTTGTCCTGAAAGCAGAGAAATGTTGAGATGTTGGAAGTTTGAAGATTGTGGAATGCCTGTATCTCAGGTTCTGTGTGAGTAGTAAATAACATGCAACACTGCACCTAAGTTTTGTTGTAAGGTTGCTTTGTAGGCTTAACTTTTAACATGCAAATGTAACCATCCTTCCAGTTTTCTATGATAGCAATAAAATATGCCATGCTGCAGTACAGATATGCATGTAATGCTTTGAAAGAACTTTTAAAGACACGTTTTAGAATCTCTCATATTAGCAGCATGTATGGCTAAATTAAGGATGTGCTCCATTTCAATTTCTACTCATATTTGATAAATTCTGAGAACATGCCTGCAATTTTCCAATATGTGCTCCCAGGAGTTGAGCCTCCCCACTGGGAATGCACATTTGTTAAATTGGCCGTGTAATGTTTCCTGAGGACTTAGCATGCCACCTAGGTCAAGGTGTAACCAGTTCAGAGCAAGTTCTTTGTGGCATGCATACTTTACCCAGCTATGCATTATAGGGAAAGACTGGCTAGCGTTAGCTTGATAGACTTCCTGAGGCTATTAAATGCTTTCCTCATTTGGTTCTTTGTTGTTTGGGTGCTGATGTAGCATTAACTCATTGGATCACTTCCTTCCTGTGCACACTTCTTCTGCAGAGAATATGGTTTGGAAACCCAAGGTGGACAACCTTCTATAAATTTCATGCAGAAACACCTCCAATTCAACATCTGGAAAGGGAGGTAATTTGCGACATTCTGTTGCAAAACATTCTGGTCAGCCACTTCTTCACTGCCCAGCAGCAAATGGAACATTAAATAACAGCTGCAGCCCAGCTGCATATAATTCCTGACTCCTGCTGACATTGAGCTGTCACAGGTAGACCCAATCCATATAGAGAGCACATTACGAATATCTAATTAAGCTGACCTTGAGAAATAGCACAAGGTCGGTTGTCTGCAATTTTGGCAGACACAAAGCAGTTTGTGGTCCAATATGGTTGCTTCAATACCAAAACCAAAAAATGTACGCTAATGTGTACTCCTTGCTGTCACTTGCTTTTGTAAAACAGTTGAGAGAAGTTTCCTGATCAATGCCCTACATAAGCAGAGTTTGGAAGGACCATCATGCAATAGTGACAGATCGGCTCTCATCTGGCATCAAACATTTAAAAGAACAGTGACTTTTTCTTCCTGTAAGGAGCATATATACTCAATCCTATCAGCTTAGCTCTGACCTTACAAAGCTCAATAGGTTCTCTCCTATCTTCCCACAGATGGAGATAGCAAAGATGGATCTAATATGTCCAGGTAGGTGTGGAGGGGGTCTGTAAATGTGGATCTCGAGGTAGCATTAGGTGAGCTTGTGTTGCACAAGCATTTGTTGACCACGTATCATCATGAATGACACTGACTAAAGTCAGAAATTATGTTCTTTGTGATTGAAACAATAACACCATCCATGATGTAATTGACCACTCTCACCATCTCCATTGCATCTACTCCTTGGTCCATCTCTGTACTCCTGCTTTCTCATTGTTCCACTCCTACTTGCCCCACCTAAACAGCACATCTCTGGCAATGGTTTCTCCTCCCATACCTGCAGTACCACCTTTGGTGTCTCTAAATATTCTAGCTGTGACTCCCTCCTTTTCCTCATTGACATGTTACTCTTTGATAGCATTGAGTCAAATTTCCTGTGGTGGGACTGCACTCACTTGGTTCCGTTCTTATTTATCCAGTCATAGCTAGAGCATCATCTGCAATCTTCCCGCTCCTCTACCATTACCTCTGGTGTCCCCCAAAGTTATATTCTTGGCCCCCTCCTATTTCTCATCTACATTCTGTCCCTTGGCAACATGATCCAAAAACACAGCATCAATTTCCATATGCATGCTACTGTCTCTAAACTGTCAAATGGCTTGTCTGACATCCATTACAGGATGAGCATAAATTTATTCCTACTAAGTATTGGAAAGACAGAAGCCATTATCTTCAATCCCAGGCCCATTCCTTTGCCACCAATTCAACCGCTCTTCCTGGGAACTGTCCAAGGCTGAACCAGACTGTTTGGAGCCTTGGTGTCATATTTGACCCTGAGACGAAGTTCCTACCACATTTCTGTACCATCACTAATATGGCCTGTTTTTACCTCCATGACATCACCTTTCCCTATCTATGTAATCTCCTCCAGCCCTACAGCTGCCCAGAGGTCCCTGTGCTCCGCCAATTCTGGCCTCTTGACTATCCCTGATTTTAATTGTTCCATGATTGGTGGCTGTGCCTTCAGCTGCCAAGGCCTTAAGCTTTGGAATTTCCTCCCTAAACCTCTCTGCCTCTACCTGTCTTTCCTCGTTTAAGACCCTGCTTAAAACTTACCTATTTGGCCAAACTTTTGGTCATCTGGCCTAGTGGCTCGTTGTCAAATTTTGTTTGATAACGCTCCTGTGAAGCACCTTGGGACGTTTTATTATGCTAAAGGCACTTTTTTCCCCCAAAATATACTTTATTCATAAAAATCTGTAAAACAAATACATTACAACACAGTTCAAAACAGCACCAAGTTGACATTCCAAAAAGTGCAAAGGAAGTCAGTTTTCTTCAATACAGGAGTGAGTTGCCTCACAACCCTTCCATTCCATTTTACATGTCATGTACATTTTACAGCAAACCCAAATTTGGCGTATGTAGCCCGAGGGGTTTCCCATAGGTCCAGCCCCTCAGTTCACTATGGCGGTTGGACCTTACACAGTGGTCTTTCCGCATTGAGCCTTTGCAGCGGCTGCCCCAAGCTTTAGTACGTCCCTCAGCACGTAGTTCTGGACCTTGTAATGTGCCAGTCTGCAACACTCGGTCGTGGACAACTCTTTGCACTGGAAGACCAGCAAGTTTCGGGCAGACCAAGGAGCATCTTTCACTGAATTGATGGTCCTCTAGCAGCAGTTGATGTTTATCTCGGTGTCCATCCCTGGGAACAGCCCGTAGAGCACAGACTCCTGTGTTACAGAGCTGCTTGGGATGAACCTCAACAAAAACCACTGCATCTCTTTCCACAACTGCATTGCAAAGACACATTCCAGAAGGAGGTGGGCAACCGTCTCTTCTCCACCACAGCCACCTCGAGGGCAGCATGCGGAGGGGGTGAGACTCCGGGCATGCAGGAAGGATCTGACAGGGAGGGCCGTTCTCACCACCAGCCAAGCTACATCTTGGTGCTTGTTTGAAAGTTCTGGTGATTAAGCATTCTGTCAAATGACTTTAGCAGTCTGTTCGGGGAACCATCCAACAGGATCCACCATCTCCTTTTCCCGCAGGGACTTGAGGACATTCCGTGCAGACCATTGCCTGATGGATTAGTGGTCAAAGGTGTTTTTCCGCAGAAACCTTTCCACAAAGGATAGGTGGCACTGTCTAACTGGATGGAGTGTTACGCGGCAATGTGACCAGACCCATCCTTCGCAACACCAGGGACAGAGAGAACCTCAGCATGTATTGACACTTGATGTTTGCGTACTGGAGGTCTACGCACAGCTTGAGGCAGCCGCACACGAAGGTGGTCATCAGGGTGAGGACGACCTTGGGTACATTTTTCCCGCCCTTATCCAGAGGTTTGAAAATAGTGTCCCTCCGGACCCGGTCCATTTTGGATCTCCAGATAAAGTGGAAAATGGCTCGGGTGACCGCCTTGGCGCAGGAGTGGTGTATGGGCCAGACCTACGTCACATACAACAACAAAGTGAGTGCCTTGCACCTGATGACCAGGTTCTTGCCCACAATGGAGAGAGATCACTGCTCCCACATGCTCAGTTTATGGTGTACCCTGGCTACTTGCTCCTTGCAGGTTTGTTTGCACGCCCCGACTCTTCCGAACCATATCCCCAGCACCTTCAGGTAGTCCGACCTGACGGTGAAGGGGACAAAGGATCGGTCAGCCCAATTCCCAAAGAACATGGCCTCACTCTTGCCGTGGTTAACTTTGGCTCCCAAGGCCAGTTCAAACTGGTCGCAGATGCTCATCAGTCTGTGAACGGACAGCGGATCTGAGCAGAAGACGGCAACGTCATCCATGTACAGGGAGGCTTTTACCTGAGTGCCTCCGCTGCCTGGGATTGTCATCCCTCTTATGCCCGCATCCTTCCTAATGGACTCAGCAAAAGGTTCTATACAGCAAACAAACAAGATGGGGGAGAGAGGACAGCCCTGCCTGACTCCAGATTGGATCGGGAAACTTTCTGATTCCCACCCATTGATTGAGACTGCGCTTTTGGTGTTTGTGGAGAGCAGTTGGATCCAATTGCGGATTCTCTCCCCAAACCCCATTTTGGAGAGCACGTCCATTATGTAGGTGTGTGATAGCCTGTCAAAAGCCTTCTCCTGCTCCAAACTGATGAGGCAGGTGTCCACCCTTCTGTCGCGTACATAGGCGATCGTATCCCTGAGTAGCGCGAGACTATCAGAGATCCTCCTGCCGGGTACAGTCCAGGTCTGGTCAGGGTGAATCACCAACTCCAGAGCAGACTTGACCTGACTGACGATGACTTTGGACAGAATCTTGTCAACATTAAGCAGTGAGATGGGCCGCCAATTTCTGATTTCCACCCTCTCCCCCTTCCACTTGTAGATGAGGGTGATGATGCCTTTCCTCATGGATTCTGACATGCTGCCGGCCAGAAGCATTCTCTCGTATACTTCCAGCAGGTCCAGGCCGACCCAGTCCCACAGAGCTGAATACAACTCAACCGGTAAGCTGTCGCTTCCAGGAGTTTTACTCGTCTTGAAGGACCCGATGGCATTTGTCAGCTCATCCAGTGTTAGTGGTCTGTCCAGTTTCTCCTGCATGCTGTCATCTAAGACCTCCATGATGGATGACAGGAAGGACTGGGAGGCCGTGCTGTCTATGGGCTTCACGTCATACAGCCCAGCATAAAAGGATTTGCTGATCCTTAGTATGTCAGACTGTGAAGACATTACCGAGCCATCCTCTTCCTTCAGGCTGCTGATCACAGAGCTCTCTCTCTGTACCTTTTGAAAGAAGAAACGCAAGCACATCTCATCCTGCTCAACGGAGTGGACTCTGGACTGGAAGATGATCTTGGAGGCCTCTGTGGCAAAGAGCGAGGCCTGCTGGCTCTTCACCTCTTGGGGGTCAAGGTCAAGGAGGATCTCCAACGACTGCCGCTGGAGCAGATTTTGCACTCTTTTCTGGAGTTGGGACATTTCGCTCTGTCTCTCTCTTGCCCTCTGAATACCTTTGGCGATAAAGAACCTCTTGATGTTCTCCTTGATCACTTCCCACCAGTGGACTGGAGACTCAAAAAGCGGCTTCACGGTTCTGCAACCTTTGTAATCCTTTTTGAGTTCCTCAACGTTCTCTGGGGTTAGCAGTGTAGCATTGAGCTTCCATGTCCCCTTGCCAACCCGCTGGTCGTCCTGTAAGTGACAGTCGGCCAATAAGAGGCAATGGTCAGAGAAAAACACTGGCTTGACGTTGGTGGATCTGACCGTGACAGCACAGGACACAAACAGAAAGTCAATTCTGGAACGGGCAGACCCTTCCGATCTTGACCAGGTGTATCTACACTGCGCTCCGTCTGCAGGTTTGCTGAAGACGTCGTACAGCTTGGCATCTTTTACTGTTTCCATTAGGAATCTGGACGTAGTGTCCAGTTTGCTGTCATCACTGCCGGATCGTCCAGCTGCATCAATGATGCAGTTGAAGTCACCGCCTAGAATGACAAGAACAAAGAACAAAGAACAGTATAGCACAGGAACAAACCATTCGGCCCGCCAAGCTTGCGCCGATCTTGATGCCTGCCGAAACTAACACCTTCTGCACTTCCGGGGCCCATATCCCTCTATTCCCTTCCTATTCATGTATTTGTCAAGATGTCTCTTAAACGTCGCTATCGTATCTGCTTCCACCACCTCCCCTGGCAGCAAGTTCCAGGCACTCACCACCCTCTGTGTAAAAAATTTGCCACGTGCATCCCCTCTAAACTTTGTCCCTCGCACCTTAAACCTATGTCCCCTAGTAACTGACTCTTCCACCCTGGGAAAAAGCTTCTGACTATCCACTCTGTCCATGCCGCTCATAACTTTTGTAAACCTCTATCATGTTGCCCCTCCACCTCCGTCGTTCCAGTGAAAACAATCCGAGTTTTTCCAACCTCTCCTCACAGCTAATGCCCTCCAGACCAGGCAACATCCTGGTAAACCTCTTCTGTACCCTCTCCAAAGCCTCCACGTCCTTCTGGTAGTGTGGCGACCAGAATTGCACGCAATATTCTAAGTGTGGCCTAACTAAGGTTCTGTACAGCTGCATCATGACTTGCCAATTTTTATACTCTATGCCCCGACCGATGAAGGCAAGCATGCCGTATGCCTTCTTGACTACCTTATCCACCTGCGTTGCCACTTTCAGTGACCTGTGGACCTGTATGCCCAGATCTCACTGCCTGTCAATACTCCTAAGGGTTCTGCCATTTACTGTATACCTCCCACCTGCATTAGAGCTTCCAAAATGCATTACCTCACATTTGTCCGGATTAAACTCCATCTGCCATTTCTCTGCCCAAGTCTCCAACCGATCTATATCCTGCTGTATCCTCTGACAATCCTCATCATTATCCGCAACTCCAGCAACCTTTGTGTCGTCCGCAAACTTACTAATCAGACCAGCTACATTTTCCTCCAAATCATTTATATATACTACAAAGAGCAAAGGTCGCAGCACTGATCCCTGCAGAACACCACTAGTCACATCCCTCCATTCAGAAAAACACCCATCCACTGTTACCCTCTGTCTTCTGTGACTGAGCCAGTTCTGTATCCATCTTGCCAGCTCACCTCTGATCCCGTGTGACTTCACCTTTTGCACCAGTCTGCCATGCGGGACCTTGTCAAAGGCTTTACTGAAGTCCATGTAGACAACATCCACTGCCCTTCCCTCATCAATCATCTTTGTCACTTCCTCAAAAAACTCAATCAAATTAGTAGGACACGACCTCCCCTTCACAAAACCATGCTGTCTCTCGCTAATAAGTTCGTTTGTTTCCAAATGGGAGTAAATCCTGTCCTGAAGAATCCTCTCTAATAGTTTCCGTACCACTGACGTAAGGCTCACCGGCCTATAATGACCAGCCTGGACGTCACCAGCAGTAATGGAGCTGCTGGAAGACAGTCAGCCACTCGCTGCATTGAACCGGGACGTACACGTTGATCAACCGGAACGGAGCATTGTTGTACATTACATCTGCTACAAGGAGGCAACCGCCCACCATCTCTTTAACTTCGGACATGGTGAAGTTGCGTCCCCGCGGCAGAATACCCAGGCCGGAGGAACGGGAATCCTTATCCCCTGACCAGATCGATGGCCCGTGGGACCACCATCGTGACCATTGCCTGTAGGTTCTGAGGTGTGGTATTGCACACTCCTGTAGAAACAGAAGGTCGGCTTTGACCTTGGCGAGGTAGCCCAAGGTGGAAACACATCGCGTAGTGGATTTAACGCTACGCACGTTAATTGAAGCAATCTTTATACACATTTTAAAGTTGGGTGTTGCTTCCCACACCAGTGGAGTCCTTGCTAGTCCCAGTCCTTGGGTCTGCTCCTGCATACCCTTAGTGTACACAAGCTGTTTCATATTCGTTGGGCTCAGAAACCTCTCCTGGTTACTCATGGGGGTTTTGTTCTGTTGGGGTGATATCGGGGGGGGGGTGGTGGGGGTCTTGTAGGCAGCAAGGCTTGGGCTGTCCTCTACTAGTGGTGTCTTTCCCCCCTGTTCCTCCTCAAAGACATCACTTCTCCTGGATTTTCGAAGCTGGAGTGCGCCCGACGCTTGGTTGCTCTTGGTGTACCGTAGCTGGGGTGCGCTGGGCATCTCGCTGGGTTTGGCGCTTTGGGTTTGGGGTGTGCTGGGCCCATCACAGCCTCCAGTGCTCTGGAGCTGGGGGGCTTTATCTTCCAGCTCCTTTGAGTTCTGCCACTTCTTTTGCAGGTGCCATTGTTCCGGCCCTTCCTCACCCAGTGAGGAGGAGCTGCCGTAGTCTGTCTCAGACGGTAGTCTCCTCTTGCCACTGGTTTGGGTGTTGGCCTTTTTTGGAGGTTTATTCTTTGAGGTTTTCCTTTGTACCACTTGCCACTGACCAGTTTGTCCATCTGCAGCCTGCTCCTCCATTGATTCTGTCTGTAGAGGAGGGGTTTTCAGGCACGGGGTAGGTGTTGTGTCACTGGTTGCAGCTGCCTCCCCTTTCTTCTCCTTCTCAGATAGACCTCGTTGCGGAGAGAGTTGCTTGTCTCCTTCACAGCACCAGACGTGTTCACCATTCCTTCTCCTGGCCTTTCCATGGACTTTGCCGCCTGAGCATAACTGAGGCAGCGTTTGGGGCAGATTTTGTTGAGGTAGCCCGCCCCACTGCACAGGTTACAACACTTACTCTGCTTACAGTACTTGGTCTGATGGCCTTCCTCCCTGCAGTTCTTGCAGATGACTGTGTTGCAGTTGGCTGCCACGTGACCAGATTTGCCACAGGTGCGACAAACTATGGGCTGCCCCGCATAGACCAAGAAGCCTTGACTTCACTTGATAAGCGAAGCTGGAGGGAGGATGGATGATGGCTCCATTGGAGTCCACCTTCAAGGTCACCTTGACCTGCCGCTTGCTGGTCCAAATCCCAAATGGGTCCTTAACATCAGTGGTGCTGCCGGCCGCCTCAACGCACCTGGTGAGGAAGGTGAGTACATCCATGACAGGAACATGAGGGTTGTAGAGGTGGATTGTCACCACCCAGTCACGTGTGACAGCAGCGTGAAGAGCGGCTCTACTGTGAGGATCGACAGCGGCGCCTGGTTTCCCTTCTCGAACACCTTCAGAAACTTGATGCAGCCCGCCACGTTCTTGAACGTCACGTTGAAATATCCACTGCTGGGGAAGTCCTGCAGGCAGAAGATGTCTGCAGCTTGGAACCCACAGCAATCAATAAGGATTTTCTTAATGAAGAAGGTTCAGTCCACAGGTGCACCTCCTTCATTATTCTTCACCACCACTAGAATGGTGTTTCGCACTCCCTGGCCTAAAGCTCTCGAATCGGTTACAACCATTTTACGCAAAACCTACCTGGAACAGGATCAAAGGCCACTGATCATTGTTTCTTACCCTGCCAGGTAAGTATTACGTTAAAGGCACTATACAAACGCAAGTTATTGTTGTTATAGTCCTTCTTTGCGAGCAGAACTGTGCTACAGCAGGAATTTCAGCTACCACTTTTTGAATCCTTGAGCCCAGCCCACTTCTTGGGTCAGGGTATTTAAAAATATTGGGTGTATGCCAGCCAATTAGGGCACTCATATCAGGTGGGAGGAGGAAAGGGAAACAATTATGGTGTTTTGCTTCAGCGTAGGTGGATCTATGGGGTTGTGGGAATAACATTTTTAAACAAAAAATCTAAATGCCCAAATACTGACACTGTAATTGATGACATTTCCCAAAATGGCCTTTAAAGTTTAAATCATTGCCCTCTTCCCAACCAAGTGGCATTTGTTCCCAGTGTTATCAGGCTGACATCATATATTTCCTTCACTTGGTTGGTGTCACAAAACACCTGCCCAAATGTAGCAGGTGTATTATGTATCTGTTCAAATCCAGCAGTATTTTGATGGGTGGGTGAAAATGTAGTAGGCATCGGGTGTAACTGGGTCCTTTCTCTAATTTCATCCCCGCTTGCACAGATTACAGCTTTTTGTGCCATCATATGTGTGTATAGGATCAGTTTCCATATGTATTCTTATGACATGTAGCAGTATTTCTGAATAAACGTCCTTGAATCCATGATTACTCAACACTGAGCAAGGCTCAACAGGTTGGGCTTATGCACATTGAAGTTTAGAAGAATGAGATGTGATTTTATTGAAACATATATGATTCTGAGGGGGCTTGACAGGGTAGATGTTGAGAGGATATTTCCAAATAAGGGGATGCCCATTTAAGATTAAGATGAGGAGGAATTTCTTCTCTGAGGGTTGTGAAACTTTGGCATTCCCTACCCTAGAGAGCTGTGGAGGCTGAGTCATTGAATATATTCAAGGCTGAGATAGATTTTAAGTATCGGGGAGTCAAAGTGGAGTGGGGCCAAAATCAGCTCAGTCATGATCTTATTGAATGGTGCAGCAAGATCGAGGGGCCGTGACCAATTTCTGCTTCTATTTCTCATATTCTTATGTTCTTAACATCATGTCCTAGATCAATAGATCACAAGATAATTCGGAGTGGCAGCAACATTTGGCCCACCTTAGACCATGATGCCAGAAATATCCTAAAGTCCTTGCATTAAGGGATCTAATTGTTAAATGATTTCAGGTTTTTTTTTTGCCTCCACTACTTGATCTAGAAATCCATTCCACATTTTGATTTGACTGAAATCTTTTCTTGTTTAACACTGGTGAAATGTAAATTATCCATTTCCTGCCATCAACTTCCCACTCTAGTTTTTAATTTCATTCCTTTGATGGCTGCTTATTTAGACAGAAGCCCGACATGTGTGACTTCTGTATTCTGCTGGACCCAGAGCTGAGCTTCAAATCTCACATGCTATCCATCATTTGCTGACTTCAGTCAAACCCTCATTCCCCCATTGCTGAAACACATCCAGGTCTTCATCACCTTCAAGGTTAATTTCTCAGATGTTTTATTTGTCTGTCTTCTGCATTTCACCCGGCACAAACTTCAAATTGTTCAAAACTCTTTGCTAAGTTCCATTCACCATCACCCCTGCCCTTGCTGACCTTCAATGTTCCTTGTCCCAGTATATTCATTTTAAACATGTTTGTCCTACTTTATGAATCCCTCCATGGCTTTGCATATCCTGTGACTGCAACTTTCTCCACCTGCATCCTCTAGTTTTCATGATAGCCTTACGCTTACCGTGTGTGCTCCCCTTCCTCCACTCCACCCTCAGTGCAGTCTTCAGTGATCACGCTCTCTGGAATTCTCTTTGTAAATACCTGCACCTTGCTTCATCTTTCCCACCTACAAAAGCCATTATAGTACCTAATGTTTCACTTAAGTCCTGTTTGGAGTCCATTTCCTTCTCATTTTGTTAATCATATTATCGTACAACATGGAAGGAGACCACTCGGTCTATCATCCTGTGCTGGCTCTTTGAAAGAGCTATCCAATTAGTTCCACTCCTCTGCTCTTTCCCCATAGCCCTGTAAATATTTCCTTTTCAAGAATATATCCAATTTTCTTTTGAAAGTTACTATTGAACCTGCTTCCACTGCCCTTTCAGGCACTGCAGTCCAGATCATCATAACATGCTACGTAAAGAATGATTGTTTTTGGAACTATCCACTTGGACTGGAGGGTATTTTCTGATCTTGTATTTTTCTGTATTCCATACCTGACTTGGAAGTACCAGCTATTAATACTGTTTGCAAAAAGTGGAAATGTATTCCAGTGTCCTTTGCTGATATTCTCTCAAATATGTATTTTTTTTTGTTTTAATCAGTTCAGTTTCCTTTTAACAGCTCACTAAAGTCAATATTTACTGCAGTAGATCTATACTCTAGTCAGATAACTCTAAGAAAGAGGTTATTTCTTGGAACATTTATTTTTGGGCTCTTTGGCTTATTTCTGATTTTCGTTTATTTTGCTCACAATATCGCTCTACATTAATCTTATTGATTCCCTTACCTTTTAAAAAAAAAAAATCAGGTTCTCCCTCCCTTATTCTTTTCCAATGAGACTATATAGCTTCTTTAATTTTCATAGTGCTGTAAATTCTGCAAGCCCCTGAAGTGCTTCTGCTTTTTTACGTATGCATATTGACCACAGTGGGACACAAAACTGTATATGTGTCTCATTTAAGTTTTATAGTATTCCAGGATCACTTCCTTGTATTTACCAATGGTTATGCCCTGGTAACCTTCTCTGTTCCCAGGAAGAAGCCTGAAGTTTTCATGCCTCGTAATATTCTAGTGAATTTTTGCTGTTTTCTTTCCATGGCTCTGTTATGCTTCCCCAAAATTGGGCTTTGTTGCATCTTTTTTACATCCATAAAATGGGTCCCACGAGTTCCAGTTTCTACCCCAACGCATCTGCACCTTGGAACTCTGTTCCTGCACTTTGGTTAGAGTCTTGGGGGTAGAAATTGGCATACGCTGTGCCCATTTTTCAGCACCAAAAGGGGCAGGGAACATATTAGTTTAACAGTGGGACAACCTGTCCAGTCTGCACAGGTGTTGGGCCCACTGCTAAATTCATTGGGCCCATTTTTATGCATCAAGGGTGTCTGTCTGAAACTGACGTTAGGCATTTTTAGTATATGTCAATGAAGGACCTAACATATGTTGAATTATTACAATATTTGTTAGCAATGAGCAGATCAGGCCTTGGGCCTGCATCACTCAGAACTCTTCAGTGACTTCTGGGCTGCCAGTTAAAAGTAGCTTGTTTATATTTGTAGCAAAAAAATATTTTGTGGCGTCCAGAGGAGCAGGATCGCCTTCTCCCCTGCCCCCACCCCACCCCACCCCACTCCCACCATTACATGCTCCAAATCTCCCTCCTGAGGGCTACTGCCAATGATGCAGAGAGCCTGAAATTGTTTATTCTCGTGAGGTAAGGCTGCTTGAGGAGTTGCAGTTTAACCTGAATATGTAGATGAGGTTGAGGACCAATTCCTGGTAACATTTTAAGTCTTGGTTGAATTGCAAGCAATTTGAAAAACATGTATTTACCCTACATTTTGCTTTTTGCCCCCAAGCATCTCTTTATTCATGCAGCTACATTGTCCTTAATACCTTGTGCCTTCACTTTTTTAGTCTCTCGGGATATGTTATCAAATGCTTAATGAAAATCTACATACAAAACACACATTGCATTCAGTTTATCTATACATTTTTAAACTCTAAATTTTTTCACTTAAGTAGTGAAATGCACCCTTACAAATCCATGCTGATAATCACTGATTAGTTTATGCCTTTCCTGTATTATGCATTCTAGATGTTTACCCACAATCAAAACTAATTGCCCTATAATTTCATGTCTTACTCTTTTCCTATTTTTTGAACAGATGGGCTGGAGGGATATCAGTTGTTATGCTTCAGTCCTTCTGCACAATTTCTGTGCCCAAGAATCTTTTTTGAAATTATGAGTGGAATCTTTCTGGTCCCGGCATGGCAGGTTTGAAGGCGGGACCAGGAGCAACATCGGAGATTAGGACATCAGTTCAGCGGCCCGATGGGTTCGCGTCTCCAGGCGATGTCGATTGCTCGGCAGCGATTACCTGTCCGACAGCAGCAAGTAGCCACTTAGGCCAATTCAGTGCGTAATGATGAGGACAGCGAAGTCTCCACCAGAATTTTCCCAGTGCCGGAACAGACCCCTGCTGAGTGCGGAGCCTGGCAGCTCCACAGAGACAGCCTCCCGGCAGCAGGCTAAGGGGCCATCAGAGCCAGAAGCTTCATGCCTCAATGTCGGGACTGTGGGAATGAAGGGCTGTACTGACAGCCAAAATGAATCCTCTGGAGCGGTTTTCCTGCACTCCAATGGCCCTACCGACTTCAGTCTCTTCATTTTCAGAATTTTTATCACAATTCCAAGGGCGCCTTCATGTTGAGGTGCCTGCCTCAGCAGTGCCCACCCAGTGCGGCTGCTGGCTGTCCAAAGCTGTGAGCCCTCTGATTGAGCCTGCAGCCTTAGGAACCCCCAATTTGGGGAGGGAATCCACAATTGGATCCAACTGCTCTACACAAACATCAGTCGCGCAGTCTCAATTAATGGGTGGGAATCGGAAAGTTTTCCAATTAAATCCGGAGTCAGACATGGCTGTCCTCCTCTGTCTTGTTTGTTTGCTGTATTGAACCTTTTGCTGAGTCCATCAGGAAGGGTGCCGGCATAAGAGGGGTGACAATCCCAGGCAGCTGAGGCGCACAGGTGAAAGCCTTCCGGTACATGGACGATGTTGCCATCTTCTGCTCAGATCTGCTGTCTGTTTGCAGGCTGATGAGCATCTGCGACCAGTTCGAACTGGCCTCGGGAGCCAAAGTAAACTGCAGCAAGAGCGAGACCATGTTTTTTGGGAACTAGGCCGAACAACCCTTTGTTCCCTTCACCATCAGGTCCGACTACCTGAAGGTGCTGAGGATATGGTATGGAGGGGCCGGGGAGTGTGCCAAAAACTGGAAGGAGCGAGCAACCATAGTAAAACAGAAACTAGGCATGTGGGAGCAGTGTTCTACATAGAACATAGAACAGTACAGCACGTACAGGCCCTTCGGCCCACGATGTTGTGCCGAACCTTTAACCTACTCTAAGATCAAACTAACTACCTACCCTTCATTCTACTATCATCCATGTACCTATCCAAGAGTCGCTTAAATACCCCTAATGTATCTGCTTCGACTACCACCGCTGGCAGCGCATTCCACGCACCCACCACTCTCTGTGTAAAGAACCTACCTCTGACATCTCCCTGAAACCTTCCTCCAATCACCTTAAAATTATGCCCCCTGGTGATAGCCCTTTCCATCCTGGGAAAAAGTCTCTGGCTATCCACTCTATCTATGCCTCTCATCATCTTGTACCCCTCTATCAAGTCACCTCTCATCCGTCTTCGCTCCAATGAGAAAAGCCCTAGCTCCCTCAATCTTTCTTTGTAGGACATGCCCTCCAGTCCAGGCAGCATCCTGGTAAATCTCCTCTGCACCCTCTCTGAAGCTTCCACATCCTTCCTATAATGAGGCGACCAGAACTGAACACAATATTCCAAGTGTGGTCTAACCAGGGCCTTATAGAGCTGCAGCATAGCCTCGCGGCTCTTAAACTCAATCCCCCTGTTAATGAAAGCCAACACACCATACGCCTTCTTAACAACCCTATCAACTTGGGTGGCAACTTTGAGCGATCTATGGACATGGACCCCAAGATCCCTCTGTTCCTCCACACTACCAAGAATCCTGTCTTTAAGCCTGTATTCCGCATTCAAATTCGACCTTCCAAAATGAATCACTTCACACTTTTCCAGGTTGAACTCCATCTGCCACTTCTCAGCCCAGCTCTGCATCCTGTCAATGTCCCGTTGCAACCTACAACAGCCTTCCACACTATCCACAACTCCGGCAACCTTCGTGTCATCGGCAAACTTGCTAACCCAGCCTTCCACTTCCTCATCCAAGTCATTTATAAAAATCACAAAGAGCAGAGGTCCCAGAACAGATCCTTGTGGAACACCACTGGTCACCAAGCTCCATGCTGAATACTTTCCATCTACTACCACCCTCTGACTTCTATGGGCCAGCCAATTTTGTATCCAGACAGCCAACTTTCCCTGAATCCCATGCCTCCTAACTTTCTGAATGAGCCTACCATGGGGAACCTTATCAAACGCCTTGCTAAAATCCATATACACCACATCCACTGCTCTTCCTTCATCAATGTGTTTTGTCACATCTTCAAAGAATTCAATAAGGCTTGTGAGGCATGACCTGCCCCTTACAAAGCCATGCTGACTGTCTCTAATCAAACCATGCTTTTCCAAATAATCATAAATCCTGTCTCTCAGAATCCTCTCCAATAATTTGGCCACTACCGACGTAAGACTGACTGGTCTATAATTCCCAGGGTTATCCCTATTCCCTTTCTTGAACAAGGGAACAACATTTGCCACCCTCCAATCATCCGGTACTACTCCAGTGGACAGTGAAGACGCAAAGATCATCGCCAAAGGCGCAGCAATCTCTTCCCTCGCTTCCCGTAATATCCTTGGGTATATCCCGTCTGGCCCCGGGGACTTATCTGTCCTCATATCATTCAAAATTTCCAGCACATCCTCCCTCTTAACCTCAACCTGTTCGAGCATATCAGCCTGTTCCACGCTGTCCTCACAAACGACCAGGTCCCTCTCACTAGTGAATACTGAAGCAAAATAATCATTTAGGACCTCCCCTACCTCCTCCGACTCCAGGCACAAGTTCCCTCCACTACCCTCACTCTGGCCATCCTCTTGTTCCTCACATAAGTGTAGAACGCCTTGGGATTTTCCTTAATCCTACCCGCCAAGACTTTTTCATGTCCCCTTCTAGCTCTCCTAAGTCCATTCTTCAGTTCCTTCCTAGCTACCTTGTAACCCTCTAGAGCCCTGACTGATCCTTGCTTCCTCAACCTTAAGTAAGCTTCCTTCTTCCTCTTGACTAGCTGTTCCACATCTCTTGTCATCCAAGGTTCCTTCACCCTACCATCCCTTCCCTGCCTCATCGGGACAAACCTATCCAGCAGTCGCAGCAAGTTCTCCCTAAACAACCTCCACATTTCTGTCGTGCATTTCCCTGAGAACATCTGTTCCCAATTTATGCTCCCCAGTTCCTGCCTAATAGCATTGTAATTCCCCCTCCCCCAATTAAATATTTTCCCATCCCGTCTGCTCCTGTCCCTCTCCATGACTATAGTAAAGGTCAGGGAGTTGTGATCACTATCACCGAAATGCTCTCCCACCAATAGATCTGCCACCTGGCCTGGTTCGTTGCCAAGCACCAAGTCCAACATCGCCTCCCCTCTAGTCGGCCTATCTACATATTGAGTCAGGAAACCTTCCTGGACACACCTGACAAAAACTGCTCCATCCAAACTATTTGCACGAAGGAGGTTCCAATCAATATTAGGGAAGTTGAAGTCACCCATGACAACAACCCTGTTACTTCTGCACCTTTCCAAAATCTGCCTCCCAATCTGTTCCTCCATGTCTCTGTTGTTATTGGGGGGTCTATCGAAAACTCCCAACAAAGTGACTGCTCCTTTCCTGTTTCTGACTTCCACCCATAATGACTCAGTAGACAAACCCTCCTCGACGACCTCCCTTTCTGCAGCTGTGATACTGTCTCTATTGTGGTTAAGAACTTGGTCATCCGGTCCGAGGCTGTCACGTTGTTACTGTACGGGGCGCGGGTCTGGCCCATACCCCACTCCTGTGCCATGGCGGTCACCCGAGCCATCTTCCGCTTTATCTGGAGATCGAAAGTGGACTGTGTTTGCAGGGACGCGATATTCAAACCTCTGGATAGAGGGGGAAAAAACGTACCCAACGCGCCCTCATCCTGATGGCCACCTTTGTGTGCGACTGCATCAAGCTGTGCGTAGAACTCCAGTACGCAAATACCAAGTGTCACTACGTGCTGAGGTTCCAACTGTCCCTGGTGTTGCGAAGGATGGGTCTGGCCACATTGCCGCAGAATGCTCCATTCAGTTGGACCGTGCTGCACCATCTCTCCTTTGTGGAAATGTTTGTGCAGAAAAGCACCTTTGACCACAAATCAATCAGATAGTGGTCTGCACGTAATGTCCTCAAGACCCTGCGGGAAAAGGAGATGTTGGATCCTATCGGATGGTTCCCCGAGCGGACTGTCAAAGTCATTTGGCAGAATGTCTCATCGCCAGAACTTTCAAACAAACACCGAGTCGTAGCTTGTCTGGTGGTGAGAAGGGCCCTCCCTGTCAGATCCTTCTTGCATGCCCGGAGTCTCATGGCATCCCCATGCTGCCCTCAAAGTGGCTGTGGTGGGGAAGAGACCGTCCACTTCCTTCTGGAATGTGCCTTTGCAAAGCAGGTGTGGAAAGAGATGCAGTGGCTTTTGTCGAGGTTCATTCTGAGCAGCTCGGTAATGCAGGACTCAGTGCTCTATGAGCTGTTCTCAGGGATGCACACCAAGATAAATATCAACTGTTGCTGGAGGACCATCGACTCTGTGAAAGGCACTCTTTGGTCTGTCCGAAACTTGCTGGTCTTCCAGTGCAAAGAGTTGTCCACGACCAAGTGTTGCACATTGGCACATTCCAAGGTCCAGGACTACGTGCTGAGGGACGCACTAAAACTTGGGGCAGCCGCCACAAAAGCTCAATGGGGTGTAAGGTCCTCCTGCCATAGTATACCGAGGGGCTGGAAACTGTAAAAACCCCTTGGGCTGTATGAACCAAAAATGTTTTTGCTATTTAATGCAAATGTACATTGTATATAAAATGGAATGGCACCTCATGTTTCTGTATTGAAGGAATCTGATCTCTATTGTACATTCAGAAATGTCAACTTTGAACTGTTTTGTAATGTACTTTTTTGCAAATTTTTATGAATAAAGTATGTTTTTGTAAAAAGAAAATGCCAGCCATCCTTAATTGGATGGTGGACGCCAAGGTGGGCAGTTAGGAGGCTGCCTCCAGGAAGATTGTGCAGAAGGGTGCACTGAAGACTCGTGTGGGTTCCGGACCCGGAAATGTTCCCAACTCCTGTAAAAATCTATTGTCATAAGATTCTGCCCTATGTTTCGCATCTTCATTTGTATTATCTGGGTCTGGTGACTTTTTTCTCTTTTGTGTTCCATTGACTTTTTCAATATACTGTCTTCAATAGTTGCTCTTCTGCAGCCTCGTTTTAAGGTACTCCTTTACTCCTTTCTTTTTTAAAAAAAAAATCTGCCATTCCCTCATTCTGCATGCACCAACACTGGAATAATTTCAGATAATGGGATACAGTACCAGCCAATCTGAGACACTCTCACAGTCTTAGATCAGGTGCTAATTCCTTTGTAACGTTCAATGATGAATACCAAGACTTTCTGCTACAGATGTAAATTCAATTAGTTTGACAATTCTAAACTGGAGCTAAAATCTTTAGTGGTTTAATTGATAATATAAAGCTTGTTACGGCTAATTTGTGTCTGATTGTAGCAATACTGTTTCCATTGGCACGACTATCCAATGATTTTTACTAAAATACTGCAGTCATTGGTCCTATTTAGAATTGAGAGTAAAATAACAGGAGTGCAGCAAATATGGCAGTTTACACATAAAGCAACAGAGTTCATAAGAGCAGAAAGTAGAGGACTGAGCGGGAGCGCAGGCTGCACAAAATTTCATAGTCTCATGGGAATGTGCTTCCTGCTTCATGACGAACGACCTGGATAGACTGTAGGGCAATGTGTGCACTGCCTGTGATTAACACCCAAAACGATTACTGAGTTATGCAATTTGTGGTATCCCAGTTGAGGAGGGAGGATTGGTGGGGTGAAGTTGTTGTGGGAAATCCACCTCAAGCACAGCTCAGTCTATAGCTATTAAAGTGACAATAGTTCTGCATGCATGGGCTTCAGGCTCTTTGAGAAGGGTGAGTTGCATTACTGGTCAAAGAGGATATCACAGCTGTGCTGAAGGAGGGCACTATGGAGGACTCGAGCAGTGAGGCAATATGGGCAGAACTCAGAAATAGGAAGGGTGCAGTAACAATGTTGGGGCTGTACTACAGGCCTCCCAACAGCGAGCGTGAGATAGAGGTACAAATATGTAAACAGATTATGGAAAGATGTAGGAGCAACAGGGTGGTGGTGATAGGAGATTTTAATTTTCCCAACATTGACTGGGATTCACTTAGTTAGAGGTCTAGATGGAGCAGAATTTGTAAGGAGCATCCAGGAGGGTTTTCTAGAGCAGTATGTAAATAGTCAAACCAGGAAGGGGCCATACTGGACCTGGTGTTGGGGAATGAGCCCGGCCAGGTGGTTGAAGTTTCAGTAGGGGACTACTTTGGGAATAGTGATCACAATTCCATAAGCTTTAAAATACTCATGGACAAAGACGAGAGTGGTCCTAAAGGAAGAGTGCTAAATTGGGGGAAGGCCAACTATACCAAAATTCGGCAGGGGCTGGGGAATGTAGATTGGGAGCAGCTGTTTGAAGGTAAATCCACATTTGATATGTGGGAGGCTTTTAAAGAGAGGTTGATTAGCGTGCAGGAGAGACATGTTCCTGTGAAAATGAGGGATAGAAATGGCAAGATTAGGGAACCATGGATGACAGGTGAAATTGTGAGACTAGCTAAGAGGAAAAAGGAAGCATACATAAGGTCTAGGAGGCTGAAGAAAGACGAAGCTTTGATAGAATATCGGGATTGTAGGACCAATCTGAAACGAGGAATTAAGAGGGCTAAAAGGGGTCATGAAATATCTTTAGCAAACAGGGTTAAGGAAAATCCCAAAGCCTTTTATTCATATATAAGGAGCAAGAGGGTAACTAGAGAAAGGATTGGCCCACTCAAGGACAAAGGAGGAAAATTATGCATGGAGTCAGAGAAAATGGGTGATATTCTAAACGAGTACTTTGCATCGGTATTCACCGAGGAGAGGGACATGACGGATGTTGAGGTTAGGGACAGATGTTTGATTACTCTAGGTCAGGTCGGCATAAGGAGGGAGGAAGTGTTGGGTATTCTAAAAGGCATTAAGGTGGACAAGTCCCCAGGTCCGGATGGGATCTATCCCAGGTTACTGAGGGAAGCAAGAGAGGAAATAGCTGGGGCCTTAACAGATATCTTTGCAGCATCCTTAAACACGGGTGAGGTCCCGGAGGACTGGAGAATTGCTAATGTTGTCCCCTTGTTTAAGAAGGGTAGCAGGGATAATCCAGGTAATTATAGATCGGTGAGCCTTACGTCAGTGGTAGGGAAGCTGCTGGAGAAGATACTGTGGGATAGGATCTATTCCCATTTGGAAGAAAATGGGCTTATCAGTGATAGGCAACATGGTTTTGTGCAGGGAAGGTCATGTCTTACCAACTTAATAGAATTCTTTGAGGAAGTGACAAAGTTGATTGATGAGGGAAGGGCTGTAGATGTCATATACATGGACTTCAGTAAGGCGTTTGATAAGGTTCCCCATGGTAGGCTGATGGAGAAAGTGAAGTCGCATGGGGTCCAGGGTGTACTAGCTAGATGGATAAAGAACTGGCTGGGCAACAGGAGACAGAGAGTAGCAGTGGAAGGGAGTTTCTCAAAATGGAGATGTGTGACCAGTGGTGTTCCACAGGGATCCGTGCTGGGACCACTGTTGTTTGTGATATACATAAATGATTTGGAGGAAAGTATAGGTGGTCTGATTAGCAAGTTTGCAGACGACACTAAGATTGGTGGAGTAGCAGATAGTGAAGGGGACTGTCAGAGAATACAGCAGAATATAGATATAGATTGGAGAGTTGGGCAGAGAAATGGCAGATGGAGTTCAATCAGGGCAAATGCGAGGTGATGCATTTTGGAAGATCCAATTCAAGAGTGAACTATACAGTAAATGGAAAAGTCCTGGGGAAAATTGATGTCCAGAGAGATTTGGGTGTTCAGGTCCATTGTTCCCTGAAGGTGGCAACGCAGGTCAATAGAGTGGTCAAGAAGGCATACGGCATGCTTTCCTTCATCGGACGGGGTATTGAGTACAAGGGTTGGCAGGTCATGTTACAGTTGTATAAGACTTGGGTTCGGCCACATTTGGAATACTGTGTGCAGTTCTGGTCGCCACATTACCAAAAGGATGTAGATGCTTTGGAGAGGGTGCAGAGGAGGTTCACCAGGATGTTGCCTGGTATGGAGGGCACTAGCTATGAAGAGAGGTTGAATAGATTAGGATTATTTTCATTAGAAAGACGGAGGTTGAGGGGGGACCTGATTGAGGTGTACAAAATCATGAGAGGTATAGACAGGGTGGATAGCAAGAAGCTTTTTCCCAGAGTGGGGGATTCAATTACTAGGGGTCACGAGTTCAAAGTGAGAGGGGAAAAGTTTAGGGGGGATATGCGTGGAAAGTTCTTTACGCAGAGGGTGGTGGGTGCATGAAACGCTTTGCCAGCGGAGGTGGTAGACGCGGGCACGATAGCGTCTTTTAAGATGTATCTAGACAGATACATGAATGGGCAGGAAGCAAAGAGATACAGACCCTTAGAAAATAGGCGGCAGGTTTAGATAGAGGATCTGGATCGGCGCAGGCTTGGAGGGCCGAAGGGCCTGTTCCTGTGCTGTAATTTTCTTTGTTCTTTGTTCTTTATTCTATCCCTCTGTACACAAGGCATACAAAATGTCATTGAGGTTCTGCTGAGGTGCAGACATGTGCACTTTAACATAAGCTGCAGCAGCAGAGATTCAAGTAGCCACACATCATTTGATGATAATCCAAAGGTATACAGTGCCATCAATTGCACATTTATTCCTGTTCCTAAATTACAACAGTGAATACACTTCAAAAAATACTTCATTGATCTAAAGCACTTTGAGACATCCTGAGTTTTTGAAAGGCACTATGTAAATGCAAGTCAGTCTTCCTTTTTCTGTCATTCGACAAAACTGTACCATAAATACAAAAAAAGGGATATTTCTCAATAAATTGAAGACAATGTGTGATATCAATCTAAGCATATTCCATGTTAATACCTGCAACCAGAGGATATCTTACAGTTAACCTAAGGCAGATTCCAAGATAGTGCTGGTTTGCTCTATACTCTACAAATTTGCAGTTGAATGAGGTATCTGCATGCACAACACTAATGAGTAGCAGCCTTCACAAAATCAGCTCGTAGAAGAGGGAACTGAGGATATGGCTCCTGTGGACTAGGTGCTACTGCCAGGCAACCAGCAATGTCAGCCATATTCTTCAGCAGAGTTACAGCACTGGGAGTGTAGACTTGTCATGGAAGCAATGATGACTGTCTCTTCTGCTTGTCTTGTATTGCTCATGAAGCCACACAGCCTACTGGAAAGATACGATCTCACAGTGAAGTTGATTGTCAGGTGGTTCCCAAGAATTAAAGTTAATTTTGGAATGCTATTCATCTTGTTGTCTCTTGGTTTCTTGGAAAGAGGCTAGCCATCCTGCTGCCTGTGAGCATCAACACGTGCCTATTTTGGCCGTGAAGCCAATATGCAGTTTTTCATACATGGAATAAAATCATAGAATGGTTCCAGCAGAGAAGGAGGCCATTCAGCCCATCATGTCTGTGATGACTCTCTGCAGGAACTACCCAGTTAGTCCCAGTCCCCTTTTTCCTCGTAGCCCTACAAATATTTTCTCTTCAGATAATTATCCAATTCATTTAGAAAGCTACGATTGAATCTGCTTGCACCACACTGTCAGGCAGTGCATGCCAGCTCCTAAGTTTTTCCTCATGTAGCTTCTGGTTCTTTTGCCAATCACCATGAATCAGTGTCCTCTGGTTCTTGAGCCTTCTGCCAATGGGAACAGTTTCTCCCTATCTATTCTGTCCAGATCCCTCATGATTTTGAACACCTCTGTCAAACCTCATCTTGCCCTTCTCTAAAGAGAACTGCCCCAGCTTTGCCAATCTATCCTCATAACTGAAGTCTCTCATCCCTGGAACCATTATTGTAAATCTTTTCTGCACTCTCTCTAATGCCTTAACATCCTTCCTAAAGTGTGCTGCCCAGAATTGGACATAATTGAGGCCAAACCAGTGTTTTATAAAGATTCACCATAACATCCTTGCTTTTGTACTCTATGCCTTTTATTTATAAAGCCTAGGATCTCATATACCTTATTATCTAATTTCTCGACCTTCAGTGATTTGTGCACATATATCCCCAGGTCCCTTTGCTCCTGCATCCCCTTGAGAATTGTGTCCTTTTATTTTATAATTCCTTTCTTCATTCTTCCTACCAAAATGTATCACTTCACACTTCTCTGCATTAAATTTCATCTGCCACATGTCCGCCCATTCCACCATCCTGTCCATGTCCTCTTGAAGTCTATCATTATCCTCCTAACAGTTCACAATACTTCCTAGTTTTGTGTCATGTGCAAATTTTTAAATTGTGCCCTGCACACCCAAGTCGAGGTCATTAGTATAGATTAACATACATGGTGATTTGAGAGGGAACTACATTGCTTGTGTGTGTGTCTGTCTTCTTGCACTTTGTTACCTCAAGTATCCAGAACAGTTAATGTTGCCTGTGCTGTAACTAAGCTCTCAAGATTAGGAGTTTATTAGTAGGTATCTAGGAATCATGCTGCATGGTTCATTCCTAGGCAACCACTTGTCAGCCAAGTCTCGGTGGTAACACTTTCACCTCTGAGTCAGGTGGTTGTGGGTTCAAGCCCTACTCCAGGGACTAGGCTCGGGAATCTGGCTGCAATACTGAGGGAGTGCTGCACTATTGGAAGTGCCATTAAACTGAGACACTATATTGAAAAAGAGCAGGAGAATTGTCCTGGTGTTCTGACTAATATTCATCCCTCAATCAACGTCACTACAAACAGATTACCCGATCCTTTATCTCGTTGCTGTTTCTGAAACAGCACTTTTATTAGAGTATATTATAGGAGTATTAGTAGTATACTTGGGTTCAGATTATATCTATGTTTTCATGAAAATTAAAGAAGTCCAAGATCCAGACAAAGATAGTAGGGAAGATTTTTAAGGCTGCAAATAGTTAGGAGATGGATGGTGCTTTCCTGTTAACATTATACTTTAATTCGTACCTTTTCTGTCATGCTTTGATTATTTGTTCAGAATACAATAGCAGTCAATCAAACTGGTTCTCTGTAAAAGATCCTTTAACCTAGGATTCCATGCCCTCTGCTCCAAGAGTCTGATATCCTATTCTCCTGTGCTCTTAAATACTGGGAGCCCTGTCCCAGTTCTCCCACACTCCAAATGTCCTGTCCAGGAGCTCCAAATTCTGGGACCTTCTACCTATGCTCCTGAACACTGAAGTACCTCTCCTGGACCACATGTTGCTTCCAGACCCAGGCTCAACCTCGTATGAACATAACCCTCCCCAGTGCTATCGGATTCCAATGCCTTGCCTATGCTGAGACATGCACATTTCAGGAACTTTTCCTTGTAGTTAAAATACACCCTAATCCCTCTCGTGCTACTACAACTTGGAACACTTTGCCCCAGTTCTAACAGACCCAGGCACTTACCGTGACATTCTTCAAGAACCTGGGACTTTCCCCCTCAGTGCTCCTATACCCCGTGACTGCTGTATAGCTGCAGGAGCTCTCCTCTAAGCTTTCAGACCCAGAGACCATCTCTCTAGTGCTCCCTCGGACACTACCCTCTCTCCCTCCCTCGCTGATGGTTTCTGCATGATGTGCAGCCAGATATGAAGACCTATAATTTGCTACTGCAAAATTCTGAGAATCTGTAAATAAACCAAACCCACATTCACCCCTGCACCCCAGTGCTACCAAAATTACAGGGCCTGAATTTTCAAAATGGGGTCCAGAACCCAATGCCTGGATAATTTCCAGGTCCTGACCTTGTGCTTGTCTGTGCCTGTCTCGGGCGACGCTATTTTAATATGTTAATACCATAATTGGGCAGGAGTCAAGTTCTGGGTCCAATTAGTGGCACCGAGCATTTCCAGGAAGCAGGAGCTGCCTGCAGAGTGCAAATGGCAAAGGCAGATGGCTGCCATGATTGAGCCTGTTGCTGCCTTGCCGAAGAGAGCAGGCAGCTCTTTAGAGGTCCAGCAGCATAAAAGAGGAAGACATTGTTGGAAGATCCAAATCTAAGGTAATGGCCATGATCTGTCTCAAAATCCCCAAGGGCCCCATAATTTTTAATGCTACAAAAAAAATGTTTCCCTTTGCCCCACTGTGAACCTGACAGCTGCGCAGTTACGTGCACCAGACTGTTTGGTTTGCTGAAATTCAAATTGAAAATGGCAGTCCTGACTTCCCCGGCCCCTTAACAAGCTTCTCTGGGAGATTAATGGGCTGTTGATTGGAGGTGAGCGGGTTCCCTGTTCTCTCCCCACCGCCCTCACTTTAAAAACTGAAGTCTGTCGTGGAGGCATCAGGATCCAGAGATGCCCACTGGGACCACGATTTTTAAAGCCCATCCACACCTGGTCCCAACCCTGCCAGCATTTGAAAATCCAGCTCCAGGTTTCCCATTCACTGCAAAGCCATATCTCAGAAACATCTCCAATGCTGCTAAAGCCTAATACTGCCATAAAAAGGAAACTAAGAAAATAATTACATCCTCAGAGAGTCCCAAAGTGCTTATATCAATGGATTACTTTTGAAGTGTAGTTGCTGTTGTTATATAGACAGCCAATTTGCTGCAAAGAAAGATCCTACAAACAGCAAATTAATGGTCTGATCTATTCTTGGTCGTGTTGGTTGAGGGAGGACACTGAAGGTACTCCCTGTTCTTCAAATTGTGTTATGGGATTGTTACGATCAGGTGAGAAAGGGGTCTAGGGGTTCCCTCTCAGCCTTCACCTGGTCTTACCATAATAGGGTTTAATTTTTAAACACACCGTATTTTTAGCTCCCCCTTGGTGAATCCTCATTCACTGCTTTCCAATTGTAAGGCAGAGAAACCAGCCAACCAGGTTTTCTTAGGTTTAAAGAAGAAAGGTTGAAATTTATTAAACTTAAACTCTAATTTGGTTACCGCCTACGGATACATGACGCGCCCATGCTAGCAAGCATATATGATAAACACACATGCAGATAGAGAGAGAAAAGAACAGAAAAATAAAGTGGAAAAGTTTGAGGCAATCTCTGAGGATGGTTTTGGTTACTGTTCTTCGAGCTCATTGTAGAGTCCTTGATTGTAGGTAGGTCTTGCTTTTCGCAGGGGCCTTGTATTCTTCTTAAACCTTGTTTGATGTAGGAGACTTTTCTCTCTTGAGGTTCATGTGTCTTCAGTGGATCCAGAGGCTTGTGAGAGAGAGATGGGAGCAGACAGGAGAGGTCTTCTCAGTCCAGGAGCAAGACAGACTGTCCCTCCAGTTCAAACTGCTTCTCAGTCTAGGAGTAAAACAGTCTCTCCCTCCAGTTCAAACTGTCTGTACAATTCAAAAACTCCCAAGTTGGCCAGCAGGTTAGTCACATGACCAACTGGTGTAAATACTTCTGTGTTTGTGGATTCTCTTGTCCTAGAAGACCCTGGAATGTCTCCTCTTACACACAATACTGGTGATCAAAGTCCATTTTCGGATAAGTGAATAAGGGAAGTAACCTCTCTAGTCCTATTGGTTTGCAAATGTCCTCCAGCCAAGTGTTTGGCAGCCCTTGTAACAGACCTTCTCTTCTTCCTTGCAACAATTTGAAATTTAATGTCCATATGGTGAAATTAATATACCTCATTCTTGGCAAATTCGTGCTCAGCATGAAAGGATCTTTTGCGTCCAACTGATTTCATTATCTGATAGGTGGCAATCTGGATTACGACTCACCAACAGAAGAGCAGGATGTCATCCTCACCTCTTTTCCTTCCAATTCGTCCTTTAATGGGGTTGAAGGAGCTCTGAATAAAAATGACAGATGCAGGGGGTAATGATATATGTTTTACATTCACTTCAGCAAGCAGTCAGGGCTTCAGTTTAATGTCTCATCCAAAAGATGCTGGGCACGAATTTGGTTTCCAGTGGCGCTTGTGCCTTCCTGGAGGTGCACAGTTTGCTGCCAGCTGCTTCTGGTGCATTGAGCATGGTGTGCCCTCTTGAGAAGGGTGCCCATGCAGGCATCCCCTGTGTGCGCCGGAAGCAACTGAATTATTGCTGTCCTGACTTTGCTGCCCTAATGGCTGCTATAACTCTGCACTTCCTAATTTAGACCATGCAGGTCAATTGAATTGAATCGTGTCTCACTCTGCAAAGAACAAGCTTTGAGCTGCAAGATGGGTTATTCATGAACTTATTGTGGATGATTGTATCACCATCATGGCCTTAAGAGAAGCCTGGCTGAGGGATGATGACACCTTTCCCCTTAATGAAGCCTTCCCGCCTGGTTATATCTTTCACCACTTGCCTCGTCAAGACCGTCACATTGGCTGTGTGGTGCTTATAATTAGATTACACCTTGGCCTGACCCCCTACTCCTCTAGCACTTCTGCCCCCTTTGAGCGTCTCATCTTGGTCTACCCCTCTCATCCAATCTTTCAAAATCATTGTTCTGTACCACCCTCTTAAGTTCAAATTAGAACTTTCTCACCGAGATATTTTCACTGCTTTCCTCCCTAATTCTCTGCACCAAACAACTTCTCATCCTAGTAATTTCAACTTCCATCTCAGCTCATCATGGTCTCTGTCCTTTGAATTCACTGCCCTCTTATCCTCCCTAAATCTCTACCTCCATGTAAACTCCCCATGGAGGGAGAGATTCCATGGGGATTCTTGGCCATCTCCATTGACCTTGCCATCTCACATGGTCTTGCTAGTCCCAATGTATCGATCATACACAAGGCCATCTTTGATCACTTCTTGTATCACTCCCCAACGCACCTCCTTCTGTATCCATCCCTGGAAAAAACTATCCCCCAATTCACTTACAACTGCACGTTCAAAATCCCAATTGTCTAGCCTTTGGTCCTCCATTTGCCACAACATTTCTGAAGCTACTGATTTGCTCAACTGCACTCTCATCACCACCTTTGCCCTAGTCCCCAGCAAAAAGATCAATTTATCTCACCCAGTCCGTTCCCCTGGTATGGCCCTTATCTTCGCTTTCTTAAGTCCAAGGGATGCAGACTTGAAAGGATATGGTGGATAACTGGTTTAGCCATCTACCACCAGATCTGGCTGAACCGCTTAAAAAAAAAACTATCGGGTCCTGCTCCTGTCTGATTAAAACAACATTGGCTATTCTCCAGTCCTCTGGGACCTCACCTGTAGCCAATGAGGATGCAAAGATTTCTGTCAAGGCCCCAGCAATTTCTTCCCTTGCCTCCCTCAGTATTCTGGGGTAGATCCCATCAGGCCCTGGAGACTTATCCACCTTAATGCTTTGCAAGACATCCAACAGCTCCTCCTTTTTGATAATGAGATGACTGAGACTATCTGCACTCCCTTCCCTAGGCTCATCATCCACCAAGTCCTTCTCTTTGGTGAATACTGATGCAAAGTACTCATTTAGCACCTCGCCCATTTCCTCTGGCTCCACACATAGATTCCCATCTCTGTCCTTGAGTGGGCCAACCCTTTCCCTGGTTACCCTCTTGCTCTTTATATATGTATAAAAAGCCTTGGGATTTGCCTTAATCCTGTTTGCCAATGACTTTTCATGACCCCTTTTAGCCCTCCTACTCCTTGCTTAAGTTCCTTCCTACTGTCTTTATATTCCTCAAATGCTTCATCTGTTCCCAGCCCTTACAAATGCTTCCTTTTTCTTTTTGACTAGGCTCACAATATCCTGTGTTATCCAAGCTTCCCGAAACTTGCCAAACTTGTCTTTCTTCCTCACAGGAACATGCTGGTCCTGGATTCTAATCAGCTGACGTTTGAAAGACTCCCACATGTCAGATGTTGATTTACCCTCAAACAGCTGCCCCCAATCTAAATTCTTCAGTTCCTGCCTAATATTGTTATAATTAGCCTTCTCCCAATTTAGCACCTTCACCCGAGGACTACTCTTATCCTTATCCACAAGTACCTTAAAACTTATGGAATTATGGTCACTGCTCCCGAAATGATCCCCCACTGAAACTTCGACCACCTGGCCGGGCTCATTCCCCAATACCAGGTCCAGAATGGCCTCATCCCTAGTTGGACTATCTACATATTGTTTCAAGAAGCCCTGCTGGATGCTCCTCACAAATTCTGCCCCATCCAAGCCCCTAGCACTAAGTGAGTCCCAGTCAATATTGGGGAAGTTAAAATCACCCACCACTACAACCCTGTTCCCTTTACATCTTTCCAAAATCTGTCTACATATCTGCTCCTCTACCTCCCGCTGGCTGTTGGGAGGCCTGTAGTAAACCCCCAACATCGTGACTGCACCCTTCCTATTCCTGAGCTCCACCCATATTGCCTCGCTGCATGAACCCTCTGAGGTGTCCTCCCGCAGTACAGCTGTGATATTCTCCTTAACCAGTAATGCAACTCCCCCACCCCTTTTACATCCCCCTCTATCCCGCCTGAAGCTTCTAAAGCCTGGAACATTGAGCTGCCAATCCTGCCCTTCCCTCAACCAAGTCTCTGTAATAACAGCAACATCATATTTCCAAGTACTAATCCAAGCTCTAAGTTCATCTGCCTTACCTGTTATACTTCTCGCATTGAAACAAATGCACTTCAGACCACCTGTGCTCAGCAACATCTCCCTGCCTGCTCTTCCTCTTAGTCCTACTGGCCTTATTTACTATGCTCTTGATCAAGCAACGCCTTGATCTTAAAATTTTCATCCTTGTTTTCAAATCCCTCTATAGCCTCGCCCCTCCCTATCTCTGTAATCTCCTCCAGCCCCACAACCCTCCGAGATACCTGCTCTCCTCTAACTCTGGCCTCTTGAGAATCCCAGATTTTAATCTCACCACCGTTGGTGGCCGTGCCTTCAGTTTCGTCGGCCCTAAGTAAGCTCTGGAATACTATCCCTATGCCTCTCTGCCCCTCCTCCTCACTTTCCTCCTTTAAGACGCTCCTTAAAACTTACCTCTGACTAAGCTTTTGGTCATTTGACCTAATATCTCCTTATGTGACTCGGTCATATTTTGTTTTATAGTGCTCCTGTGAAGGACCTTGGGACATTTTGTCGTGGTGGTGATGAGTTCTTGGACTTGGCAGAGTGTGTTGCTGCACCCTAACAGGGAGGGCAAAGATTCCCTCTGCCAAGTTGGAGCCGGACTTCTCCATGTTCCTTGACAGTAACAGGAGGCTGCCTGGCAGGCTAGACAATGCACCCAGCACCTCTGTGTGTCTCCTCATCAGCACTGTCCTGTATGCTGCTCCATCAAGGGCCTCATCCGTTTCCTCTGCAGCAGATCTTATCTCTGACCTTGCCTTCTGGTGAGCTGGCAATTGAACCATCCTTAATCTTCGGAGTAGCTGCAGTCCACTCGTGCCCGGTGTCTCACCATATGCTAGACCTGGTTCTTGGGAATGAGGTGGGCCAAGTGGATCAAGTGTCAGTAGGGGAATATTTAGGGGACAGTGATCATTGTATCATAAGATTTAGGTTAGCTATGGAAAAGGATAAAGAGTAATCCAGAGCAAGAACAATGAACTGGGAGAAAGCCAACTTCAATGGGATAAGAATGGATCTGAGCCAGATAAATTGGAATCGCAGGTTGGCAGGCAAAATGGTAACTGAACAATGGGCTGCCTTTAAAGAAGAGCACAGCCAAGGTACATTCCTACGAAGTGGAAAGGTAGGGCAAATAAATTCAGAGCTTCCTGAATGACGAAAGAGATAGAGATTAAGATGACTTACTTATGACAGATGTCAGGTGGATAATACAACCAAGAACCAGGCAGAATATAGAAGGTTCAGAGGGGAAGTGAAAAAGCAAATAAGAGAAGCAAAGAGAGAGTATGATAAGAGGCTGGCAGTAATATAAGGGAATCCAAAAGTCTTCTATGGGCATATTAATAGTAAAAGGGTGGTGAAAGGAGGAGCGGAGCCAATTAAGGATTAACAAGGGGATTTACACATGGAGGCAGGGGGCATGGCTGAGGTATTAAATTAATATTTTGCATCTGTCTTTACCAAGGAAGAAGATGCTGCACAGGTCATGGTGAAAGAGGAGGTAATTCAGACACTTGAAGGGTTTAAAATTGATAAGAATGAGGTTATAGAGTCAGAGTCATTTATGGCACAGAAGGAGGCCATACAGCCCATCAAGTCATGCTGGCTCTCTACAGGGCTATCCAGTCAGTTCCATTCCCCCGCCCAATCCCCATAGCCCTGAAAGTTTACCTCCTTTGAGTGGCCATCCAATTTCCTTTTGGTATTGGATAGGTTAGCTGTACATAAAGCTGATAAGGCACCAGGACCAAATGAGATGCATCTGAGGGTATTGAGGGAAGTGAGAATGGAAATTGCAGAGACACTGGCCATAATTTTCCAGTCTTCCTTAGATTCAGAGGTGGTGCCAGAGGAGTGGAGAATTGCAAATGTTACACAGTTATTCAAAAAAAGGTGTAAAGATAAGCCTAGCAACTACAGGCCAGTCAGTTTAATCTCGGTGGTGGGGAATAATTTGGGACAAAATTAACAGTCACTTGGCAAATGTGGGGTACTTAGGGAAAGCCAGCATGATTTGTGAAGGGAAAATTGTGTTTCACTAACTTGCTGAAGTTTTTTGATGAGGTAACAGAGAAGGTTGATCAGGGCAATGCTGTTGATGTGGTGTACATGGACTTGCTAAAAGCATTTGATAAAGTGCCACATAACAGACTTGCGAACAAAGTTATAGCTCATGGAATAAAAGGGACAGTAGCAACATGGTTGAGTGACAGAAAACAGAGAGTAGTGGTTAATGGATGTTTCTCGGACTGGAAATGTGAAGTGATTCATTTTGGTAGGAAGAATGCAGAGAGACAATATAAAATAAAGGGTGCAATTCTAAAGGGGGTGCAGGAGCAGAGGGACCTGGGTGTATATGTGCATAAATCAGTGAAGGTGGCAGGACAGGTTGAGAGAGCAGTTAATAGAGCATACAGCATCCTAGACTGTATTAATAGGGGCAGAGAGTACAAAAGCAAGGAAGTTATGTTAAAAAAAAATAGGACACTGGTTTGGCTTTAACTAGAGTATTGTGTCTAGATCTGGGTGCCACACTTTAGGAAAGATGTGAAGGCCTGAGAGAGTGTGCAGAAAAGATTCACAAGAATGGTTCCAGGGATGAGGAACTTCAGTTGCGTGGATAGATTGCAGAGGTTGGGGTTGCTTTCCTAGAAGAGAAGGCTGAGAGGAGATTTGGTAGAGATATTCAAAATCATGAAGGATCTGGACAGGGTAGTTAGGGAAAAACTGTTCCCATTGGTGGAGGGATCAAGAACAAGAGGGCACAGATTTCAGGTAATTGGCATAAGAAACAATAGCGACATGAGGAAAAACTTTTCACACAGCGAGTGGTTAGTATCTGGAATGCACTGCCTGAGTGTGTGACAGAAGCAGGTTCAATCGAGGCATTCAAGAGGAAATTGGATTATTATCTGAAAAGGAAGAATGTTCAGGGCTATGGTGAGAAGGCCAGGGAGCGGCACTAGATAACTTGCTCTTTTAGAGAGCTGGCACAGATACGTTGGGCCGAAAGGCCACCTTCTGTACTGTAACAATTCTGTGATTCTGCTGATCCCAAATCTACAGTAACATCCAAGGTATGTGCAGTGCCAGTATCTGAGCTGGTGGCTGCGTTTGTCAGATCAAGTGACAGGGCCTCTTCATATGTACTGTGCTGTTGCTCTGTCATTCCCCTTGGGTTGCTGTGGCTGAGCAGGTGGCAGTTCTTGGTTGTCTGAAAACATAAATTCATAAGGGGATAGTTGGGGTGAGAGAAAGGGATGGAATGGGAAGCAAGAGGTCCGTGGTCACACCACCAGCAGCTTGTTCATCATTACTGATAGTACGATAAGGGTGAGTTGGAAATTGAGAAGGGGCATCAGGCAGGAACAATGTTCTCAGTGACGCCAGATAACACAGTCTCGGTCACAGCTGGCGCTATGATGCAGAGAACTGTCTCAGGAGATGCAGGCATCCTTGTCTCCTGCCTGTTCTGCTTTGCTCCCTTCTATTGTGTGCTACCTTGTCCTACAAGAGAAGGCAGAATTTCAAGGATTGTGTAGTACTGTGTATGGGTGATGTTCCTGCCATAGCTGAAAAGCTGGTGGTATGTGGAGGCAGCAAGTGATGGGTGTGAGGCTGGCAGGATTGGTAGGTGTATGACGGTGAGGTGGAGAATGTGGATGTTAGGCTTGAGTCCTGATTGCCAGGGAGTGCTGAGGGAGGAGTGATGGGGGTATGGTGCATTGAGCTGTGTGAGAGGTTGGCAGTGTGGTAGGTAGTTATCACGGATAGGCACTGACATGTTGCACCATGGATATTTGACAAAATTATTGACTCAACTACGGACATAGGGGCAATTAATCTGTATATAAAGTGTACAGCCAATTCTTTTTTTCTTTTTTTTCTTTTTGGGCCTCCTTATCTCGAGAGACAATGGATACGCGCCTGGAGGTGGTCAGTGGTTTGTGAAGCAGCGCCTGGAGTGGCTATAAAGGCCAATTCTGGAGTGACAGGCTCTTCCACAGGTGCTGCAGAGAAATTTGTTTGTTGGGGCTGTTGCACAGTTGGCTCTCCCCTTGCGCCTCTGTCTTTTTTCCTGCCAACTACTAAGTCTCTTCGACTCGCCACAATTTAGCCCTGTCTTTATGGCTGCCCGCCAGCTCTGGCGAATGCTGGCAACTGACTCCCACGACTTGTGATCAATGTCACACGATTTCATGTCGCGTTTGCAGACGTCTTTATAACGGAGACATGGACGGCCGGTGGGTCTGATACCAGTGGCGAGCTCGCTGTACAATGTGTCTTTGGGGATCCTGCCATCTTCCATGCGGCTCACATGGCCAAGCCATCTCAAGCGCCGCTGACTCAGTAGTGTGTATAAGCTGGGGATGTTGGCCGCAGCCAATATAATGCGATCAAAACACAGTTTGATTTAAAACATATTTCTCCTTATAAATAAAGTAGCTAAGCATATAAACATCAATGGAGAGCAGCACAACTGTATTAGCTAGCTATCAAGCAAAACAGTATGGAATGGCAATGCAAATTACTTTTGTTGACAGAATAGAGCCAGCTACAACACATTACGAGGTGGTAGAGGGACCTTATCGGATGACCTCTGTGAATTCACACTGTGTCAAGAGTGTAAGTTCATCCAATAAACCACGAAACTCAAGGAGAGAATTGTTATTGTGGTTATTGAGGTGAGGCAGTAGAAAAATCAGTAACAGGAAAACGGACCATTTCTCACACTGCCATTGTCACAAGACAATTTAATGCTTGATGGTCACAATGTTTGTGCAACTTCTTCACCTGCTCGTAATATGTGTCTGAAGACAGGACAACCAACAAAAGGACAGTGATCTCCAAATCAGGAGAATTTTATATGATGGAGCGGATAGTACTTCAGAAGTAGGTGAGATGGTGGTGTAGTGGTAATGTCACCGTACTAGTAATCTGGGAGGGACTAGTAATCCAGAGGCCTGGACTAATGCCCTGGGGACACAAGTTCAAATCCCACCTTGGCAGATGGTGGAATTTAAATTCAATTAATTAAAATCTGGAATTGAAAGCTGGTCTCAGTAATGGTGTCACAAAACTGTTATCAATTGTCATAAAAACCCATCTGGTTCATGAATGTTGTTTAGGGAAGGAAATCTGTCATCCTTACCTAGTTTGCCCTCAATGTGACTCCAAAACCACAGCAATTTGGTTGACTCTTAACTGCCCTCTGAAATGGCCTAGCAAGCCACTTAGTTCAAGGGTAATTAGGGATGGCTAACAAATGCTGGCCTTGCCAGTGATGCCCACATCCCAAGAAAGAATTTTTTAAAAAGTGTCATGTAAAACAAAAAAGCAGAGTGGGACAGGAAGGGACAGAGAGATTAATAGTAGGTAGCCAAGACGAGTTTATTCATCTTGACAGGCTGTTAAACTAGGTCCTGCATTCTAAACTACAGAAACAACAGCATCTCTAATGGACAAAATGTCATTTACTCACTAAAGCTAGTGACAAAATTAGATAAACATAATTACAAATAAAGAGCATCCTTCAGTTCCTACAATAAAGCAATTCCCTTAAATTCACTTATATTTATATCTTAGTCTATCCTTGTTGATTCCGATTCAGCTCTGATAAGATAATTATTAACTAAAAGCTTTTCTGAAAAAGGTTGAGTGGTTGTTACTGCATGTATTATTTTGTTACAAAATGTTTAGTCACTATCTGTAAGATTGTACTCTAGACTAACCACTTTATGTCCAAGCCAAATCTCTTACCTGTTAGCAAAGATGAACTTTTAACGTTATGTAATTATATGAAAATGTCATTGGCCACTCAGGTTATCTGACTTTAAACTTTACAGTAAATGATGCACATTACAGTTACCGATCTTTGACATACTTATAAAACTTGTCCTTTATTTCAATTCACAGCAAAATAAATCAGTTAATGACTGTTTCTAACATGGTCATTGAAACATAATAAATTTGAAGTATGTCTTCCCTGACAGTTTTTAAAACTGAAAATGCAGCATGGATTTTGTTAAGGAATCGTAGACAGTTCTCATAGATTAAGGTTTATTAAAGCTAATTGTTACATTGTAGTTACTAATTATTCTATATGGGTCAGCAGCATCCTGTTTTGCCAATATCACTCAGCCCCCTTATACCATACTCTTTTATTCATGGAAAACATACAGTGCTGACTTCTGGAGATTCCTTGGATTTTCTTGCCTGTTTTCTCCTCAATACAAGTTCTGGAACAATGTGGTTCCAAATGGATAGCAGTGGACTTGCCACATTTATGTGGAAGTAAAAGTCCAGCAACTTTCAACATGCCACTGAGCTTGTGTCCCTAGTGAAAGTAATGCATGCCAGAGCGTAGAAATCGAGACATTCCCTAAGTGACTTTTGCCATCTTAAAATGAGTTTACATAGCACAAAGCTTTAAATTGTGTTTTAAAATAACCTAGCTGCTAGGTTATTTGAAAGTACAAGGTTAAAGGCTTGGAACTGCCTTGTGTCCAACCTTTTCATGTGGCTGGAGGGGGGGGGCATAGTACAATTTTTGTTTTACATAGGGGGCCAGTGAGACAATTTTGGAAAGATAAAGGCATTAAAAATTAATCATACGATTAATCAAAACAACAACAAATGTGCATTTGCTTAGGGAGCATATTAATTATCAGCATCACTCATTTTATGGTATTCGTGCAAGAATAAAATGATAAAATTTGACTTATTCAGCCACAGTAAATCAGTTCTGTGATAATGCATTGTGTATTGCATAGCATAACATCTTATTATTAAAAAACAATATATCTACTGGCATGCTTTGAGCAATGCTACTAGAGATGTACTGCAAGCAGGACAGGTACCAAACATCTGCTAATATGAAATGAAAACAGAAAATTCTGGAAATACTCAGCAGGTCTGGTAGTATCTGCGGAGAAAGAAACAGAATTAATGTTTCAGACCATTGATGGCACAGTGGCGCAGTGGTTAGCACTGCAGCCTCACAGCTCCAGTGACCCGGGTTCGGTTCTGGGTACTGCCTGTGTGGAGTTTGCAAGTTCTCCCTGTGATTGCGTGGGTTTCTGCCGGGTGCTCCGGTTTCCTCCCACAGCCAAAGACTTGCAGGTTGATAGGTAAATTTGCCATTGTAAATTGCCCCTAGTGTAGGGGAGGAAAATGTTGGAGATGTGGTAAGGAATATGGGATTAATGTAAGATTAGTATAAATGGGTGGTTGTTGGTCGGCACAGACTGGGTGGGCCAAAGGGCCTGTTTCAGTGCTGTATCTCTCTATGACTTTGTGACCTTTCATCAGTTAAAAACTGTCTGTCTGTTGACTCCTGTCACACGCCAATTTCTTTGGCATACCTCAAAGAAATTTTTAAAGAAACAAGGGAACTCTTCAGGCCTTCAAGGTACTGGAATAAGGACATCCAAATCTTCTCAATTGACATCTATATGAACTCCTTCAGTGCGTACATGATGATTAGACATTTTTGTCGTAAAGGAAATCATCCCTACAATTTAATAGAAGAAAATACATTGTGGTTTATATGGTGTAAAGTTTCCATACCAAACTTAGTGGGTTGATGGAAGCCCTGGCATCACTGGCAGAGGGGCAGAGGAACAGCTGGCCGCAAAGGAGCACCCTGAGAGAAGTCCCCAGCAATGCTGGGCAGCCACTCCTCCACCTTTGTAAAGCACACTTGTGCCTCCCTGCTGACTTGAGAGGGTAGAGGATCTGGTGGTTACTGCAGGTCCCCTGTCCCCCTCTCGCCTTGCTGCTGCTGTCTTGCGCCCGTGGTCAAGAATAGGGGATGCAGGTCGGAACAAATGTCCTGCAGACACTGCGTCCTCTGCTGGATGCAGCTCTTCATTGGAGCTGCCAATCTCTCAATGGAGGACACCACACATGCACCAGTCAGAGACAGTGCCGAGCTTAAGGCCAGGATGGATTGCTCCATTGTCCGTGCTTGGGCACGCATAGCTTCTGGCATCTCTGCTAGATGTTGCCTGACCTTTTGCTGCAACTGCAGCACTTCCTGTGATACTGGTGACACCAGAGGCAAATCATGAGCCTGGGGCTCAGCACTCGCCTGACCTCTCACAGTACTCTGGCTGCCAGAGGCCTGGGCTGTAACAGCCTCCATCAGCTGCTCGGGCGCCTGTGTGCTGTCTCCACCAGGTTGTGTGCCTGAAACTGAACATGAGCGCATACCCACCAACATGCGAGTATCTGCGCTGGTGGAGGGTGCAGGGGTATGAGGTGATGCTGGACCCTCTGAGGCTCCACCCTCCCCCTCAGATGTGGCTGGGTCTCTCACATTCTCGGAGGCTCTTTCAGTAGGCACCACGTGACCTGCATGAGAGAACAGAGATATTGGAGGGTCAAGGGCCTCCCCTCCTGACATAGCACAGCTCCCTGTAGGCACCGGATGCCTGATGATCAGCATGGCTCCATAGCTGCAGATGCACCCTTGTGCCCCATGACGAACTTACTCACTGTCTTGGGAAGGTGCCCCTGTCGCTCCATCCGCAATTCTTCTTCCATCCTGTGGTACAACCAGCTCCATGTCCTCTGCCACTATCAGGACCAGGACATGGAGAATCGGGGCCCACCGCCAGTCTTGGCTCGCACTCTCTGATTGTGTGCAATCTCCTCCTGCAGACAGAAGGATGGAAGCTGTTGGTTCCCCAACGAAAACAATCCCAAGACATAGGCTGGTGGTAGTCCAGCTGCCACTGATGGGGGCACAGAGATGCTTCCTGTTTGCGGTCCCTTTCCAGGGACCGCGTGGGGGTCTGTAATGACAAATGGCCTCCTTTCAGGGCCATTTCACCAGGGAGTTTGTCTGCATCCCTAACCTTTTGCCCACATTTGGGTGGGCACGACCTGTCCACCCAACACACCCTTCTGCTTTGCCAGATGCAAGAGCTGAAGGCATTGAAAGGTATTCACTTTCACTGCCCAGATGAGGTCATTGAGCCACTTTTGACACTATTCAGGTCCTTGGTGTAACTGTACGGCTGCTGACCTCCTCTGCAATCTGCAGCCAGGCTTACTTGGTCAGGCTGCCAGTTCTATTCCTCCTGTCCCTAGGGAATAGTATATCCTGCCTTTCCCTGACAGCCTGTAAGAGCACCTGAAGGGACGCATCACTGAAGTGTGGGACCACCCGGGGTCTTCTGTTCACCATCACTCTGCAGCCTTTCAGAACTCTGCCACTCCTATCGCTGCAGACAGCAAGATTGAATGGAGGTGTGGTGGCCCCTTATAAATGGTGCCAGCACCTTCCATGCGTCAGCTGATGCCAGTGTCTCTGCTTCCTCCCCTGCCACTGACAATTGGTCGCCCCCCCACGCCTCGCCTCGCCTCATTGCACTTAATTGGCCGGCTACCATGTGGATCACGTGCGGCCGGCGCTCCTGGCCTGATGTGGTGTGCACCCGCTTCTGGTCCCGACGGCAGGACTGCAGTCTGTCAAACAAAATCTGGTCCATGTGACAGGAACTATATAAATGCAAGTTGTTATTGTTCCTGTCATTGTAAAACTGTGCATCTTCTGATTTAACTGTGAGCAGCATGACATGTAATTTGTTAAAAATGTTGCATCAGTTTGTGCAATGTGACACTTTCCAGATGTAAATAATATTTGAATGCTCTGTCCTTCCAAGCTGTAACCTGAAACTAATGAGCACATTCCAAATCTGGATACTGAACTCAAGCTGTTTTTGCTATATCATTTAGGTTTAGACCTTAAAGGTACAGGCTAGCTTAAATACAGCTGAATCGAGGCTGACACTCCAGTGCAGTACTCTGAGGTGACACCTTGTGGTTGAGACATTAAACTAAGATGCCATCTGCCTTCTTAGGTGATCATAAAAGATCCCATGGCATTGTTCTAAGAAGAGCAGGGGTGTTCTCTCAGTGTCCTGGTTAACATTTATCCCTCAACCAACACCTAAAACAGATTGTCTGGTCATTTATCTTATTTCTGTTTGTGGTACCTTGCTGTGCGCAAATTGGCTGTTGCATTTTCTACATTAAAGCAGTGACTACACTTCAAAGGTTCTTCATTGGCTGTAAAGTGCTTTGGGACACAGTAAGGCCTTGAAAGGTGCTATACAAATGCAATTTTAAAAAAATCATAGCTAACAAAAAAAGACTTCTTACGTTATTTGGTATAACATTTATAAACCAGTTCGTCCTCTGATTCACCATGAGATTTGCTATAGGTTAGGGTCTGTGGTAGTCAGAATTCAGGAAGTTTGTAGGATTTGGTTCAGTGGTTCGGATTAGGGTTGGGGTTTGGTTTAGGCGTGTTATGTACACACACAAATCTGAGACTGCATCAGAAAAAGCTTGCTGCTACAAACTAAGAATCTGTGGCTGCATCCCTCCCTAGTGTTGCTGGTGATGGTTTAAACTAGTTTTGGCAGGGGTATGGGAACCTGAGGGCAGTTTCAGATAGGACAATTTCAGGACAGGGAACAGGAGGCAGAAAATTAGTGAGTGACTCTGAAAGACAGAAAAAGCAAAGGTTAAAAAGAGTGCAGCACAGGAATTTGGCAGTGTTAAAAGGTATTTATTTAACTGCAAGAAGTATAGTAAATAGAACCAATGAGCTGAGGGCAGAGATAGACACATGGCAACACGATATCATTGCTATAATGGAAACTTGGCTTAAAGAGGGGCAAGAATGGGTTCTCAATATCCCTGGATACAGAATTTTCAGATGGGATAGAGCGAGAGATAAAAAAGGAGCGGTGGAGCATTATTAGTTAAGGAATCAATAACAGCTGTGAGGAGGGATGATATGCTAAATGAATCATCAAATGAGGTCATATGGGTTGAGCTCAGAAATAAAAAAGAGGCAGCCACACTACTTGCAGTGTAATATAAACCCCCAAATAGGGAGAGGGAGATAGAAGAACAAATATGTTGGCAAATTTCTGAGTGCAATGACTATAGGGCAATAATAGTTGGGGGTTTCAACTACCCTAATATCAACTGGGATACAAACAGTGTGAAGGGCACAGAGGGCACAACATTCTTGAACTGCATTCAAGATAACTTTTTTAGCCAGCACATAACAAGCCCAACAAGAGGGGGTGCAATTCTAGATTTAGTCTTCAGTAATGAACCTGAGCAAGTGGATGAAGTAGCAGTGGGTGACCATTTTGGAGATAGT